>NC_140166.1:75591911-75979674 GCF_963971535.1 Notolepis coatsorum | reverse complement strand
AGAGAGAGAGAGAGAGAGAGAGAGAGAGAGAGAGAGAGAGAGAGAGAGAGAGAGAGAGAGAGAGAGAGAGAGAGAGAGAGAGAGAGAGAGAGAGAGAGAGAGAGAGAGAGAGAGAGAGAACACACAATACTTATACAAATGTTTCCCATCCTGGCCCAGCTACATCTACTATATGCCTCAGTTTTACTGCCCCCACTGAGCACAAACGCTGGACAATCCCAGGCCTACTATTGTCTTGAATGTCTAGCCGGGCCCCATAAATCAAAGGTTCTTCTAGCAGCCAGAACAGTGATGTTTCCAGCTCCAGTCTGTTCCATTTAAATAACCATGCTCTAAAAAGACTCTGATAAAAAGGAGGCATTCCACACCAATTTTCAAAATTACAGTTAGTTAAAAAAAGAGATGCATCCAACCCCACCCCTCCCACTCCCTTTAAAATGGAACTCATTACATGTTTCCAGACAACATTGTCACCTCCTATTAAAAACCGCTGGATATGCTGCAATCTAAAAGCTGCCTTTCTACTCTCCAGGTGCACTAAACCTTGACCCCCCTCCTCCTTCGGCAGATAAAGTACACTCTGTGGCACCCAATGCAAATTGTCCCAGAAAAACCGAACCATCACAGACTGCGCTTTTCCTAGTAATCCAGCAGGGGGCTCCAGACATCTTAGTTTGTGCCAGAGAGTTGATGCAACCAAGTTATTAATGATCAGAGCCCTCCCTCTGTAAGACATTTGGGGTAACAGCCACCTCCACTTGTTCAACTTCCCCTCTACTTTTTCTACCACTCCTTCCCAGTTCTTCTGTACCATCTGATCATCACCTAAATAAACCCCAAGGTACTTTAAACCCCCCCTCTTCCAGCATAAACCTCCTGGCAACTGAGGAAGACCTGTCGCCCACCTCCCAACTGCTACAGCCTCACTCTTTGCCCAGTTCACTTTCGCAGCTGACATCTTTCCAAAACTGTCACATCTTGCTGATTTTTTATGATCACAACAATATCATCAGCATATGCAGATAAAATAAAATGTGTATTAAAATCAGGTAAAAACAGGCCATTTATGTTAGAACGCACATTGTGCAACATAGGTTCAATGGAAAAAGCATACAGCATACCAGACATAGAACAACCCTGTCTTATACCCCGAGTTGCTTTAAAAGGTTCACTCAAAACACCATTAATTTTCAGCACGCTCTCAATGTCTTTATACATCACCTTAATCTTGGCAATGAATCCAGGGCTGAGGCCAAACCTTTCTAACACTTTCCATAGGTACTGGTGCTCAACCCGATCAAAGGCCTTTTCCTGGTCCAAAGAAACCAGACCCGCATCAAAACCCGCTGAACCAGAGACTTCCAAAAGATCTCGAATTAATGACACATTGTCAACAATGGACCTGCCAGGCACACAGTACGTTTGTGTCCTGTGGATGACCTGGTCCATCACCTTCTGTTGGCTAGTACTTTAGACAGCAGCTTATATTCGCAACATAAAAGCGACACTGGTCTCCAGTTCTTTATTTCTTGGAGGTCTCCTTTTTTGGGCAACAGAGCCAGAACTGCTCTCCTGCAACTCTGAGGCAGAAAAGAGTCCTCAAAACTCTCATTAAAAACCTCCAACACATCCTCCTTCAGTTCATTCCAGAAAGCTCTATAGAACTCTGGTGGGAACCCATCTATCCCAGGAGCCTTCCCCCCCTGCATGCTCTGCAGTGCCACGTCCACCTCCTCTGCGGTCAAAGGGTCCTCCAACTCCTTATTGCTCTCCTTTGAAACAATAGGTAGACCACTGCAGAAAGATTCAAACGCTGGTTCATCCTCCTCATATTCACTTTTAAACAAGTGAGCATAAAAATCAACAGCCCTCCGCCGGATATCTCTCGCTTCAGTTAGAACCTGCCCTTTATCCGAACAGAGAGCATGGATGAACCTGCTCTGTCCATTCCTTTTTTCCAGACTGAAAAAAAACGTTGATGGTGAATCCATCAGCGCAACATTCGGAAAACGTGACCGGACCACCTGTGTTCTAGTGCCCAACAAGTCTGCCAGTACAGCTTTTTTGAATTTGAGGTCTTCATTATACCCTCGATTTCGTGTGGACTCCGCAGAAACCTGCAGCTCCACTATCTCAATCTCCAGATCTCTCATAGATTTGGTGATGTCACAAGAAACACTGAGAGCGTACTGTTGACAAAGCTGTCTAATCTCCACTTTCCCACAATCCCACCACTGTTTCAAGGATGCAAAATCCCCTTTCCTGGTTCTAAAAATCTTCCAAAAAAAAAAAAAAAAAGTTTCCTTAAAGTTCACATCCAAAAGCAAAGCTGTGTTAAAATGCCAGTATGCAGACTCGTGTTTAACATTTGCAATAAAAACATTGCATGATACCATTGAATGATCAGAAAAACCTACAGGTATTATCCTGCACTCCTTCACAGTACTAAAATGATAACTCTCTCTACAATGAGTCCAAGTGTATTGTCTTTGTTTATCATGGATTCCCCTCCATACATCAATTAAATCATTATTGTTCACAAGCTGCTTCATAGCTTGTTTTGAAGCAGGATGTGGTTCACTGTGATTCCTATCCATCTGATCATTCTCCGTACAATTAAAATCTCCTCCCAAAAATACAAAGTCTTCAGGCTCACACTGACCTAAAACAACTCCAATTTCACTTAAAAACTGAACCCTGGTACATTTGGAGCATAAACATTTACAAAAACAATATTAAAAAGCTCATATTTGGCTTTAACTACCAACAACCTACCCACAATACTCTCTTCCACAACGAACGATTTTGGCATAAAATTCCTGGAGAAAAGGACAGCCACACCTCCACTACTGTTGCTTAAGTGGCTTAAAACAACTTCCCCATCCCATTCTCTCCTCCAGTCAACTTCATTTAAAGGGTCACTGTGCGTTTCTTGAATCATCATTGCATCACATCTCTTCAATTTACAGAGTTCAAACAGGCTTGCTCTCTTCCTCATATCTCTGGCTCCATTTATATTGAGTGTGGAAACCTTTATATTACACATGATCTCTAAAAGGAGTGTACAAAAGAAAAAAACACACTGGAAGCATCCTAAACTACCTGGATTCTGGTTTCCCTTCATTGTGTGTTTTATTGTGCTTCACTACAATTTTCTTCAACCCAAAAACCTCCTGGGAAGTGTACCCCCCCTTATTCCTTTTTTTCATTTGAAGTTTTGCTGAATTAATAAACATCTCCTCATCTTCAAAATAATCTCTAATTTCTACTTTCTTCATGTTCTTTGATTGTTGCAAGAATTTTTGAATCTCTTTGACTGTATACCGTTTCTTCTGTTGTGATTCAGGCACTTGTGAATCAGTGAGAAAATCATCTTCTTCACTACTCGTTTCAACATCCTCCTCACCCTCCTCCATACTGGACAAATACTCTCTTTCCTCATCCTGCTCCACCTCCTCCTGACTCCCTTTGACAACACTTTCCTCTCCTTGTCCAGCCTGAGAGCCACTATTGTCACTTCCCTCCCTTTCAACTGACTCAGGTATATCCTCCCCCCCCCCCACCACTGTTGTCATCCAATGTCTTACTATTTACATTATTCATCACATTCAACTCTTCCTCCACTATCTCACTGTCAATTGTTGTCACTTTCTCCACTGACTGGCTGTTGTCATTATCCACCAATTGGTTTCCCCCCCTCTAATCCACTGTCACTTGTTGACCCATTTTCAACTGTCTGGCTGTTTTCATTAGCCACCACATAAATTTTTTCCGGTACCAGTCCACTGTCACTTGTTGGCCCATTTCCCACTGTCTGGCTGTTCTCATTATCCACCACATAATAATTTGCCCCTCTCCCCGCACAGTCTCGGGAAATATACCCATCCTCCCCGCACTTGAAACACTTCCCCGAATTGCCAGAACTAACAAAAACCACGTAATCAAACTCATCAACTTTTATTTTAAAAACCAACTCAAGCTCTTCTTCGCTGTTGTTTAGAACCATTAAAACATGTCGCCTGTGTGAGACAACATGCTTTAAAAGCGGAGATTTACATCCCGACGACATTTTTCTTATAGGGGAAATTTTCCTCCCATGTCGTGATAGTTGACTTATCAATAGTTCGTCACTGATGAACGGCGGAATGTTGGAAATAAAGAAATTTCTGCCTGGTGTGGAGAGAGACTCCACAGCAAGAAAAACCCCATCCACACTAATCCCTGATTGAACCAGTGTGTGCACCTTGTCCAATGAATCAACAAAAATCACTACTCCTCCGTTCATTCTCGCAGCTGATTTAATGCTTCTATGTCCGACAATACTTCCAACTGCCAAACTGCAGTTCTCTACTGACACATTAGGAACAGATATCTTAATGCCATGTTTTCTACCAATTTTGGAAAAATCCATATTGGCGTTTCACGTCAGCCAGCAACACAGCCTGGCCGACTGCCAAACAAACAAAACACTCCCACTTAACCCTATACACACCAAAACACACAGCAAACCAACACTACACTATAACACAATATCCCATATTTTTTTTTACAAAATAGATAGATAAAGATAGAAAAAAAACTCACTATACCTCCACACCTCCAACCTCCAATCTCTCCTATCTCATTCCCAGCATGCACAGAGAGCGCCCCTAGTGGCCAGCCGCCACTGTTACGGTATAAATTAGGTTAACTGGAGCTGCGTATTGCTGGCTCTCATATTTGCGAATACAACAGCGTTCACCCTGATGTAAAAAATTCTACAACGGAAGACGGCCGCTGCCGCGGGCGGCGCAACTCTCTGCCGTGTGGCCGAAACGAAAGGCTGAACACAAGTTGGTTGCCTTTAATATTCACGCGGGTAGGCAGGCCTCGGTCAAGTGAGCAGCAATATTGTGGCTTGGACTTCCAGCTAGAGTTTTCAAAATAAAAGCTCTCATTCACCTGTGTAGGCAGGCCTGTGTCAAGCAATCAGCAATAATTGCTTGGACTTCGAGCCAGAGTTTCCAAAATAAAAGCTCTCATTCAAACTCGATAAGAGAAACACAAATTGACGTCCATTGTGGCAGTATCACATGAGCCTGTGTCTCAGATATCCAAGCCCAAAACAAACACATAAATCCTGTGGTTTTCAAATGGCCCATAACACAGTCTGGGGAGTGCAGCTGTGTCTGAGAGTGGGCTAGCCATTAGGGGTTAGTAATGCTACGAGTATAAACACACTGGGCATGGAGCACCCCAGGTCCAAGGTCTCAGACGGGGACGATGCTTTACGTTGGTCTACTTGGGCATAATAGCCCACTGTAATGTATAATGTAGGCAAGCTGAATTCTCAATAGACGAGACCTAGGCTATGAGGGGCATGAAAGTAAATATCTCCCTCTTCCCCTCCCCATGGTATTGAAGAGCACTGTGTTCGCACGCGGGTATGCCATTACAAACACATTGAGGGCTTCTTGACTAAATGCATTATTGCCTTGCATCAATACCGCAGGAGTAGTGTATGTTTTATAAACCAAAAGGCCTCATTTTTTCCGTATTGTAGTGATGACCTCGGATGACCTTTTGTTTACATTCCTAACTTTTAGAGTTCACCTAAGGCTAAGTGTTTTAACACTTTGACTGCCACTCACGGCTAATCTCGGGTTTACGATAGTTACGTTGAAAGCCACTCACGAGATTTCTCGGATTTTATTTTTTTTTCCGATCTGAAATCATATTGCATCACGCGAGCCTACCCTAGCCTACCCAAGGGCCGCCGGCGATCATATGTGAAAAAAGCGCCCCCTATCGTCTCCCAGATGGTAAATGGTAAATGGAATGGACTCAATGAAAATGGATGGGGGAAAAAAAATATTCCAGTCCACATTTTCCAGTTCACTGATGCAGCCGGGGTTACCAGAGTTCATTCTGGAGCCTCTGAGCCGCGGGGAATCATGTGTTCTACTGTACACACGTTGGATCTATACACTTATCGATTTTTTCGAATGGTGATCAGGAATTGGAATATACCATTTGGATACCATCTGATGTCAGGTAAGGAATCTATGTTATCAGTGTTAGGATAATCAGACTCGTTTTCATGAAGATATAAGCTGTTTTGTGAAATGTGCTCTATCGGTTTCACTGTAAAATCCACGAGGAAATGAAAATGGCTATCAGCGCGCGCCTCGAATGTGCGTGCGTGCACGTATACTATTGATCATCTAGCGTTTTTTTTTTAAAACGATTCATAAATAGGCCGACAAATATCAACGTTCTGGAATATTCCAGTAAAATGCGATTATCACAGAATGGACTGTTTTTCACCTGAAAACGGGCGCTTTTCAAAATGCTCTCAAACGGAAATGAAGCGATAAAAAACCAATCTGCCTTGACAGCACTGACTGGAAAATGATTCTTTGATAAGCGACGGGCAGATTAGACACAGCCATAATTTAAAACATGGATTAGGCGATATTAACGTTAACATTGGCGCCGATGGTGGCATTCAAGAACTAAGTCGTGCGCCCCCTGGTGGCACTGAAAGTGTTAAGGCAGGGGTTTCCAAAGTGGGAGTCGCTACCCCCAGGAGGTCGCCAGCCGCCGCAGGGGGGTCGTCGGATGATTAAAAAAAAAAAAAAACATAATGCAGTCAGGCCACTGAACTTAGAAGCAGGCCAGGCCAGTGTTTCTAGTTGCAGCAGCGCAATAGTTAGATCAAATCAAATCAAATTTATTTATAGGGCCCGACAACACACGTTAATGTCCCCATGGGCCGTACAGGTCTTCTTTAAACAGGTCAAGAAGAAAACATAACAATAAGTCAAGAACAGAACAAGAACACCATAAGGTCCAAACATTTTTAGATGAATGCAAATAAATGAAAGAATGCAAGCACTCCCAGACATACCCCATGCGAAGGTAAGGAAAACTCACTAAAACCTAACAATAGGGAAAAAAGCTCCACAGGCAGTGTGGAGGAGAGAAACCTTAGAAGGGCCATTCAAGGGGGGATCTCCCTTCTTAGATGTTGGTGATAGTAGTGTTGCAGACGGACAGTTGGTAAGCACTCATGTGTGTAGTGAAACACAGATGAGTGCATGCAATAGCAACTGAACATTTTGAAAGATTAAAGATAGAGCTAATAGCGATAGCAACTGAACATTTTGAAAGATTAAAGATAGAGCTGATAGCGGATCTATTTGAGGCACAGGGGCGGCGCAAAGAGGGTCACGTCCTCCCCGTCTTAGTCACGGGACATTCAACACTCCGATCATTGCACAGGGAGATAGGGGGCGGCGCAGAGAGGGTCGCGAACTCCCCGACATCATCGCGGGACATCCGGCACTCCGGTCACCACTACGAGACCTCCGGAGACAGGGGGCACGCAGAGGGGGTCGCAACCTCCCGGCCTTCATCACGGGACGTCCAACACTCCGGTCAACACTCCAGGACAGCAAGTCATAGGGGGACAGGGAGACGGGACAGGCGTTAGAGAGCTCATGAGATTGTAGTGGGCGGACATAGCAATAGATACAAGTGGTAGGCATATATGTGAATGGAGTAGATATATGAAGTAAGCGTATTATGTGAATAGAATAGAAGTACTTAACCCAGCAATGAAACCGCGTTGACTGTTAATCTGTTAACAGTCTGTTAATACTGTTAATCAGTTGACAGGACCACAGACAGACGACGGTGAATAACTGATCCAAGGCCTCGGAGGTGCATGTAGAGCAGTCACTACAATCTTGGCCAAGCCCCCGAGGTGGGGAACAACCAGGAGATCACTGCAACTCACACAAGTTGGAGAACTATCTCTCTCTCTCTCTTGCTCTCACACACACACAAACATGTGATTGGTGGAGGCGGGACCCTTACAAAAAACTGTTGTTGCTAATCATTGACACATGCTAGCCTGTAATAATCCCCCCCAGAAAAATCTAGTTTGCATTTGATATATTGCAAATATATGCCATCACACACACTGGCATTTAAAGAGTTAGAATTATAAAATGAATACGTGGTGTTATGATCAGGGCTGAAGTTGAATACAAGATTGCATTATTTTCAATCTGACATTACAAAAAAACAGAAGATCCATCAAAATCAATGTTGTTGCTAATCATACATATGCTAGCCTGTTTTTCACAATAATTTGTGATGCCATCACAAACACTGGCATTTAAAGGGTACAAATTAAAAAATTCCTGCACCAGAATGCAGGAAATGAAGTCTTTGTAACAAGAAATGTCCTGGTGGCGTGTCTACTTTCCGTAGCTCCATTTCTGCAGACCCCTCTCTGATTGGTTGAGCCCATTTCTGCAGACCCCTCTCTGATTGGTTGAGCGAAGCCCCTCTCTGATTGGTTGAGCGATTGGTTTAGCTCGTCACGCGGTAAAAGGCGGATGTAATGTTATATCAAGAAGATAAAAAGAAATGTACTACCAGATTCGCGTATAACGTTATTTCGCGTGACTTCACGGTTTATTCATAACGTTATGCACATTTCACAACACAGCCAGCTGTCAGAAACTGTACATTGTAACGTTATATAATAACGTTATGTTATTTCGCGGTTTATTCACATAACGTTATTTCACGTGACAAGTTCAACACAGCCCAGCTGTCAGAAACTGTACATTGAGGGGGGTTGAATCACTGTTTAGTGTTTACACTCCCCACTTACTGTAACTGTCTGTACCATGACGCACCCCACTCACTGTAACTGTACCATGTTCTACATATAACCTCATCTCATGCACCTTGTTGTGTATCCTGTTTATTTTTCCTCATTATTATATTCAGAGTTAATTATATTGTTTACACTGTCTTTCTTCTATTATAACCCTGCCCATTTGATGTTCCCAAATCATATTCAGAAAGTATCACAGAGACTTCTATTGACCAAGGAATTAGTTATTATTAGTAAGACACAACATTTCTGTAGCAATCCGACATTGACCACCAGACTCTTTCTCTTAAGGCATTAACTGGGTTAATTAATATAAATGTTATATTGTAACTGTCTAGTTACACATTGGTTCCGAAACATGTATGTTCCAGGCTGCAATTAAAACTTTGAATCTGAGAGAGCTCTGGTCAGCGAAGCCGGCGATGCGAGCGATTATTATTGGTTTTTAATGACAAACCAATTACATAATCCAACATATGTGTAAAGGCACACACAACATATTCCAGTTAACGATAGGTTATGACTATAACCAAGTTCTGTTAGTTAGGGGCGATGCTTGGCATCACACTGCACTATCTCACGTACGTGCACGCGCACTGAATAAACCACAAATATACCTCTAATACCAATATTAGTCTGACCACACCCCTCATCAGCTTACCTTCATAAGCAGGTGTGTGGTCACCTGCTCTCCTCCTTCCCAAGCTTTCACCACAAGGTGAGGACAAGGGCTGCAGCGGCCGTCTGATGCCAAGCATCGCCCCTAACTAACAGAACTTGGTTATAGTCATAACCTATCATTCTGTATCGTTAGTGGCTTAGCTTGGCATCACACTGCACAAGGGAGGCCAAGCGGAGCCACTGGCTGACAAATACACCCCGCTGACAGCCCCCCCACAACCATCAGAACAGGGAGGGCCGAGCCCCCCCGACCCCCCCTAATGGCGGGTAGCCCCCCTATTAGGGACGTCACGGGAAGGCGACGGACCCGACCGTGCGAAGAGGCACTCAAGCACTCAACGCACAGGGTGAGCAGCCGTGGCTTGACCCCACGACTACACACACGCACAACCCGCATGCCACCCTGGAACGAACGGAGAAAAACCACCTCGTTACTGCCCCCAGAATCACGGGGTCAAGGGCCAACCCAACCCCGTGGCAAGGCCGTAGCAGCGGAGCGCGAAGGAAGGCCCAGACCCACCAAGGACTGGGCTCCCTGAAATGGGGGCCCGGAGAAGTCCATGATGCCAGCATCAAGACCCCACCAGGGGGGCACCTAGTGACCCCGCCCCTCACATCGCCAGCGTATTCGGACAAAGGCCCCTCAGCCGAGCGGGCCCTGTCCCCCCCCAACAGCACACCGCCTGGAACACAAGCCCTGCAACAGGCAGACAGCATGGTCATAACATACAAGAGTTAACCAACGGAACAGGCAGTGCACCGGGGAAGACCCCGGCGGAAGGGGCGTATGCTGGCGTTGTCGCATAACCAAGCTTTCAACAGCACGTCAGAAGCGGGATCCGTAGACCACACGGCCCCTGACAGCTGCCCACAGAAAAGCCCATACGATCGGCAGACGTCATGAACGTGCAGGGGCACCCTCAACCGGAGAACCGGGAGTTGACACTGCAGCAACACACCAGAGAACCAACCACCCAGGCATTACCCCATGTAATGGTTGGTCCTATAACCCCTCAGGAAAAAACCCCGAAACGCACCTGCGGCACCGCCGCAGCCCGCGTTCCGGTTCCCAACAGGGCTATCCCGGGCCTACAGGTCAACGGGCATCACCCCGGACCGGGCCCGGCGATACGGGGAGCACAGGATCCCAAAGGAGGTTAACCCCACCCAACAGGCTCCTCAGCGCCAAAACGCAAGAGAAGAGCGTAATATGGAAGACCAGCCCCCAGCACCCCGCACTCGGTATTCCCAGGAGGTCACCCAACCAAGTACCAACCAAGACCAACCCGCACAGCAGCCGAGATCCGACGAGATCGGATGCGTACAGGTCGGCACGGCCATAAGCCACTATGACAGTGCAGAATACATCAAACAAGGGGTCCCATAACGCACAACCCTGTGACACCCGGATCGACCTAGCATTTTTCCCCCCTGAAAAAGCCCTAAGTCCCTCAGGGTACCAGAACAGCAGATCTGCATCCCCAGCGGACAACGGGTGCACTGATCTGGACCAGCGCGACCAGAACCAGTCCCGTGCCCTAATCACGCCAACCTGCCAACCCCAGGAGAAGGGGCAGATATGCGCGTCTGATCCCAACATAAAAAGAAGGCGCCACCCAGACGTGTCGGTATGAACCGCGTCCGGCGGCCCACCCCTAGGGCGTGAGACCCTTCCCATATGCCCAGACCCATTCCGTCATCATCCCCTGACATGAACGGGAACCCATCGACAACACACAGGATGTCGGAAGAGGAAAAACCCCCATCCCAATTGCTCCATAAAAACGCTGTTTTACCAAAGCAAACGAGGCGCGCCAGTCAGCAACGGCCAAAGCACATCCTGAGCTAGCACTATGTGTGCGTTTGGACATACCCACATCAACAATAGGCCGTTTAGACCACCATATTGAATCCCCAAGACGCCCAGGGAAACGACAAGAGGGGCGAGATGCAATCAACTCCATGAATGAATGAATGAAAAAACATACCCAACAGACTGCAGTACAGGAATACATACAAAAAGATAAGGGGAGGCAGACCTGAGAAGACGTTTAGTCTTGTTCCATCAGGGACCCTCATTTCATATCCATCAAGACACATTCAACTCTTTATAAAATAAAGAAAAGGCATCACATGTATGACCTAACTGCACAGCTGGGAGTAAAAAACCCTGTTTTTCACATGATTTTAATCCAGTCACTCTTTTTAATCAGAGTGTAAGACCAGATTCCCCCAGAAACACCTTCCCACATGAGACCACGGTCAAGAAAAAGATATGTAAACTGTGAGACACGTGACCAACAGACTCAAGTTTGACACAAAAACGAGCGCAGCAGGTTAAGTCCTGCGCTCTAACCTCGACATCTTTACGACACCAGCTCATGGAAGGCGTCGCCATAGCAACAACGCTATAACGGGCGGGGAAAACCCACCGGATCCTGTCATAACAGGAGTCGGTAGAATACCCCCCCCCCCCCCCCCCCCCTCCCCCGTCAAGCACTGGCTTGGCCCTGACTGGCTCAGCAGAAAAGTCAACAAACCCTCTAAACCAATCAAGTGGGGAAAAAGGAGGGGTTTATCCGACACCCCCTCCCGAAAAACACACCTTCTATCCCTACACACAGAAAACAACCGTAGCCATTTTGAAAACCTCCGGTAGAACAAAATATATAGCATAAGCTAATACAATGTTAGCTACCCACAAAGTGTAAAAGGGTTTACAACAAAACACAAGTCGCCTGTGCGTGAATCCCATACCCGCAGCCTATGCTACACATAGGAAGACGTTGAACGAGAGTAATGGCTAGGCCATGAAAAGTGTGTACGAGCATTACTGCAACTAACAACACAGCGTTGTGAACACATATACTTAGTTAAAGCAATGGAATACCACCAGTTCTAATTGCATGTGGAGCATCAAGCTAATAGAACCTATTACCGAGTGTAAGTTGCAGACCTTGCTTAAAAACTCGTAACACAACACAACTCATTCCCCCAACGTAACAGGGTAGATTCATAAAACACAACCCCACCACATGATTTGTATTGAAGAAACACACAGTTTGTTCGGCCAAACACAGTCCCCCTTATGTCAGGGAACTTTTTATTAATAAATAAATACGTGTTCAAGGCACAAAATCATAGAGGGGCCGGGGAGGGTGTAGAGGAGGGGACACAGAGGGGGAAAAGTCACTCAACGGCGCCTGCCACCTCGCGCCGCTCGAGTCTTGCCACCCCGGGGAGCCCCGGAGGGACGATAGGTAACAGTCTGCTGGACACGACGATCCCTACCGTCTCCTCCGGTCTGGGATGGGCCGGCGGTGGCCGAAGCGCCGCTTCTTCCCCTGGCCCTCTTGGCAGGGCCAGCGGCGGAGGCAGTGGTAGCGGCGACGGAGACAGCTCGACGTCGCGGAATCCTTCTGCCCCCACCGGCAAGGACGGGAGGCGGAAAATGGGGTTGGAGAATGGACCTCTCCTCTGCCATTTCTCTGCATGTTGAGGTCATCAATAGCAGGGCCTTCCCGAACAGGCCAGCGTCGGAGAGGGCGGCCGTCAGAAGAGGGGTTCTCTTCCGTTCCGGCACACGGGCCTGCTCCAGCCAAAGATGACGCTGGCCCAGGGTGGCCAGGGCGCGCACTTTCCCCATGGCTATGGCTAGCACCTGGGAGAGGTGCAGCACAGCTCCCGCAGCCTGGGTGATCTGATCGCACCTCACCTCGTTCAGATCCGCGCCGCCCGTCATTATCCCCGATACAAATCTAGCCAGGTGGGCGATGTTAGAGGCCGCAGCCAGCGACTGTGTACCGGCGATGAATGACTGGTCACCCCAATAAGCCAATCGCCTAGCCGACCTCCCCTGGAGGACCGGCTTGCATAGGGGCTCCCACACCATATCCGGACAGAGGAGCGCGGCCATCGGATTGTCAAGCCGAGGTACGCCCTCCCCCATACCTTTGACCAACCCCGACACCCGCGTAACTGGTACGTAGGCGGGAGTTAGTCCCATGATGTTGGAGACCGCCTGACCCCGACGAACATAGGCCCCCATCGATGGGAAAAATGGGTAGACAACGTCCACCCCTCTCACCGGGGGACGCTGCCAGGGATGGCCTATGAGGTCATCAGGGACAGGTGCAGGCAATGGCTGCGGCAGCGGCACACCGTTTGCAGCGGCGGCTACCGCCATGAGCTCGGGGAACAAGGCCCGCAGTTCCCCCTGCGGACCCTCCTCCACCGACCCCGCATCCCTCGCATACAGCAGGCTGCGACTGGTCAAGGAGCCACAATCCGATGCGGCTGACAGTAGGGCATCCTGTCGATGAGGCCAAGGTGGTTCCCCGACATCCTCGAACAAGGCGCCCCGTGGAGCCATTTCTCCCCCCTCCGGGGTCTCCGGAGGAGGGATACTCCCCTCCACGGGACCATCATACAAGAACCCGTCCGCCTCCTCCATGAAGTCTTCAGTTTCCATCAGAAATCCAGAGTCGGACGCGGCCTCGCTGGTCTCCAGCAATTCCCCAAACCCAGGCCGTTCGCGTCTGCACGCCACCATGTTACGACGTGAGCGAGCAGACGCAAAAAGTTTTCGTCGCAAATCCTCTGGCTCTAAGACAATCCCCCGTTCATCAACGGGCGATTCCCCAGAAACAGAGGAACCAGAGTCGAGATCAGGCCATCGCCGGAGCGACGGCACCGAACCCTCGGCTCGTCGGTGAGGAAAACTATCCACCGGCAGTCTCCCGGGCTGGGTCAGCAACCACGAGAGTGGCAACAGCCCAGCACCGGAACGCACGACGGAGGCGGGAATGGAGAATCGGTGGTGAAGAGTAGGTCTAGCGGGTCTACTCTCCGCGGAATACATTATGACCCAAACCTTTTTCTTATACAAACAAGTGAGAGAAGAAAAAGGTTAGGCACAATGTAAACCTAGTCACAACTCTTTTCAACTATCAACGACACGTCAAGTGGGGTACTACCGAGGCACTTCCTTGTGGTGAAAGCGAGAAGGAGGAGAGCAGGTGACCACACACCTGCTTATGAAGGTAAGCTGATGAGGGGTGTGGTCAGACTAATATTGGTATTAGAGGTATATTTGTGGTTTATTCAGTGCGCGTGCACGTACGTGAGATAGTGCAGTGTGATGCCAAGCTAAGCCACTAACGATACAGAACGGTATATATTTTTTAATGATTCGTTATGGCGTAATCAATACTTCCATGCGTATAAAATTGCGTTCGCGACCTCCATGTTTTGGGGGTATTCATGAGAAAACTCTGATCCGGGATTCGGCTCCCATCCGTCGGGCAAGAACTGTGGGTTTTCAGCCTCTCTCTCTGGAGCTTAACGGAGTTTCGATTCCTGGCTTGAGGCGCTTGTCGCGGCTCATGCGCATGCGCGCGCTCGGCCAATCAGAGAGCGGTCTGCAGAAATGGGCTCAACCAATCAGAGAGGGATCTGCAGAAATGGAGCTACGGAAAGTAGACACGCGTCCTGGTGGGGGACCCCCAGACCCTGCTTAAAAAGTGGCCTGACTGGGGCTATATTTTGCACTATATTTCCTGGCCTGAATGATTTCCCCAATCCGGCCCTGGTTAAAAGCCTCCAATGCTTATTAGTGTGTGTGCGTTTGAACGTGTGCATGTTTCAACCATACATTTCCATTCATTAACACATTCCCTGCCATTACTTATATCCATCAATATAGCCAGTCTGCCACCACTGTAAGCCTATGGAGATGTTCACCTTCTTTGCAGGGCTATAACTTTTTAAATTGTATTGCTAAATTGACATTACTATGGCCCATTCAACATAGATTATCTATCGTTCAGGATGTAGGAACGTTATACTTTTTCATTCATACATTCATACAAAAATACCGTCTAGAATATAAGTGTTTTTATCGTTTTCTGCAGTAATTCCTAGAACGTGAGTTATAGGCCTAAACGCATATATAGATTATCGATTGCCGTTTCCCCCCCATACACGCTATATTAAAAAATTCAACTGTATATGATCGTATACGTTATGCGTCATCATGCGCGGAGAAAAGGGGGGTAGTTTATAATTCCGTGATCGTCAGTAAATGCTTTATGTAGTATGGGTGATATATTGATCAGATGGTTTGCAGTGAAATGAATAAACAATTGGGCTGAAAATAACGTTAGCGTCCTCTTACCGTGCGTCAAAGAGACTGGCGGTGAAATATCCCAAGTATAGGACGTCGATCGCCTAGGTCCATTTCCGGTTTGTATGTCGCAATAAATGCCGAAATAATTTCGATTATTAAGTTTATAAAGCGATTGATATGTACTATAGTGTCTGTCGGGAGCCTTGCAACAATGTCTGACGGCCGGATGAATTTAATCGACGCACACCTCCCACTTCCTGTTGTTCGAGTGTAACTCGCCCGACCATCCACCAGGCAGCGGTATTGAGCCGTCATTGTATTGAGCCGTAGGGTCCAGCTGCAGCGTCGGAGGTGTATATATGAATTATGAATGCCATGGCGAAAAAATTAAATATTGATCTCAATAACGCTGTACTGCGAGATCTGGCGGTCAAAGCATGGCGGGCAATAACGTGTTACAGCGTGGATGGCGGTGGATGTGTTAAAAAATCTAAGTATTAAAAAAACTTTTTTTTTACCTCCTATAATAGTGGGGGTCGCGGCTCTCTGACACCGTTATTTGGGGGTTGTGGCCTGAAAAGTTTGGGAACCCCTGTTTTAAGGTACTGATTCGTATCCATCATAAGGAATTCCCTAAGAAAGAACAACAGGACTGAATGGCCATTATCTTTATGACTGTAGGGGCTGGTTTGTTTAAGCAGTGCCGGCTCTCACAGATATAAAAGGAGATGACTCGAACCATGACAGGTAGACAACTCAAGAGAGGTTCCACTTAAATTATTTAGTGTCTCATCTTTATTGTGTATATTCAATAGTCTTGTTGAAGCGCACCAAGAGTCCGACGGTTTTTCCCTCATATTATTCTTCTTCAAAAAGAGATTCTACAGTAGCTCTGTGTTCTCTAACGTGAGTGAGTAATTTATTTTTAAAGGTATAAAAGATGGATACGAAAAGGATAAAAGCATTGTCAGTCACGCAGCCAGCATGATAAGTGCTAGGGGCATTGCAGTGTCAGCTTCTGTATTGTATCACCAATGAGGAAGGGATATGATGTGTGTTTCATGCTTGGGCTATGATGCACAGAGTGGGTCCCCTGTGGGGCGTATCGCATGGGGAGTCTGTGACTGTCAGTCAGAACAGGGACTCATGTACTGGGTCCTCCTCAGTAGGGCGTGTGGAACATGGCTGAGTAGCCCATGTGCTGGCCAAGGGGATAAGGCATATAGCATGGCTTTTCACTGTCTCCCCCTTTGAGGACGTGGATATATCTTTATCTTTCTTTTCAAATGTAGCCAAGAGTAAATACCCTAATCCTGTCAAAACAGCAGTCATAGTGTATATTTTCAGCAATATTAGTGTTATTAGTGAAATATTCGTTTTTGAAATGCATTAATTTACAAGCGATTATCCGCCATTTTGAATCCATGCCGCAAAACTGTTTGTAGTCATATGAGGAGATGAGACCTTGAGGTTTGAATGAGCGTTGACATTTCAAAAAGGACAATACCCAGTTTATGCCAGCTTCCTGCAAGCAAATGACTTGTGGATGAATAGTTTTTTTCTCTTTTTCGGGATTATCTACCACAAAACTGAACGTTATTGGCATAAATTGGAGCGCTGTTAGTTTGTTTACCTTCTCTGAACGTTTAGCAACAATCCGCGTTGCAAACCGATTCAAAATGGTGGAGCCATATCCATTATAAAGAAATAACTGTTACAGTAATTTCATTCACGGTTCTTGCTGGACGCCTGGTGATACTAAATCCAATTTAAACTGCTATTGGAAAGAGCGAGTTGGCTATAATAAGGTAATTTATAGGCCTGCTATTCTATATTCTATAATAATCAGTGATGGGGAATAATGGCGTTATAAATAACGGCGTTACTAACGGCGTTCGTTTTTTCAGTAACGAGTAGGATTACTCTTCCAATCACATTGGCGGCCACTGGGATGCGTCTAATATCACTCTAGACGACCAGCATATGTAAACAGACTTGCACAGTCCGTGGGGCTGTTTGTAGAGCTAAATCTATACTTTATAGTATTGCTATCTGTCCATTCTCATTGTCAATTGAGGCCATAAACCGTCCCTTCAAAATGGCTTAAAGAAAAAAAATTCTCATCAATACGTTCTCATTTTATAGCGCCGTGAATATAAGCATTATAAGGGATTCCGGCTAGGATATTACCTGGGACGTGGGACGACTGCCGCTTGCCTGCGCGTGGGGGAGCGGCCAATCAGAGAAAAGCCGAACACAAGTTGGTTGCCTTTAATATTCACGCTACCTGGAAGGCTAGATAAAGGGCTAATAGCTACTAACGTTATATCCAATGGCATTTCCGTTATACAGAAGCTACAGTTAAAACTCAAACTGCATATGATCGGTACGATCATGTATGCATGAAAGGGGGGACGGGGGGGGGGGACGTTGTTTCTGATTATTGATTACCAATAACCGTGTTCATCTCAGCCACATACGCTGATCGCCTGGTTGAGTATCATAACAAGCTCTGTTCAGCATGTAATTTACGTGAAAAAGATCTTACCATGAGCCGGTTGGATCCCCCCGAGCATTTCCTAGTTATCGATCACCATCTGGTAGATCGATATGTCCATTGGCTGATGATATATCCCCTTACTGCATAGCAGGCACGTGCACACATAGAGGCCAAGGGGTGCCTGAGCACCTGCCTTTTTGAGCCTCGACAAAAAAGTGCCCTTTTTGAAAACCCCCTTTTTTTTTTTTTTTTTTCTTTTTTTTTTTTTTACCGTTACGCATATAGACTGCCCTTCCAACTGAAAAATGTCAGGATATAATCAAAATATTAGGTAAAGAGAGAGAGATGCCCCATATTCCATTGCAGTTTGCACGGCCTCCTCAGCGTGCCTCTCCGCGGACCTATATATTTTATGCATAGCGTGGGTGGCAGTGGCGTCGTTAGCCCTGGGCTTCCGGGGCTTTAGCCCCGGATGTTTTTCTCCTAGCCCCGGACCTTTAAAAAAAAAAAAAAAAAAAAAAAAAAAAATTGTTTAAATTTTTTTTTTTTTTTACTTTTTTTTTTTTTTTTTTTTTATGTCAGCATCCCCATTGACTGTGCTGAATGTTTGTTAGTGTTTGGTATTTTTTGTTGGTTTTTAGTACTTTTAATCCATTTTTAGTAAGTAGTTTTCATTTGATCCTATCATTCTTTCATTCACCGATTTGTGGACTTGAAAATGTGCACTTTAACACAGCAGCACCTGGAGCCATCCATACCCATGTCCAGTGTCCACTGACAAAGACATGCTCATGATACTGTGATAAACTATAATAAGCTTTAATCGAACCCTGGTTCATTTCCTCGGATAGTCCGGTTGGTTTGGGGTGGTGTGAAAGCTCATTCACTCTTGCAAGTGAACCCTGCTACGGTTCATTTGAGATGTGAATGCAAAGCGGACCAAAGACAGGAAAAGACCCAAAAATCGAATATTTTTTTTATGAGAAGACTGAAACATAATTATAATGAAACACACAATAGTTTTTTTTCGATTGCTTAAGCATGATTTTGAAAACGGGGCCCGGTGTTTCAAAACACACAATTAGCACAACCACACACACAATTATCAGAACACCTCAGATCCTTTGCTAAATTAAACACTTGTCAAAACCATACACTAATTTATAAAAACTACATTTTGTTACCATATGAAACACACGTTTCATATGACTCAATTCTGTTTGAACCAGTTACACACACTGCTGTGCTTAACCTAAAACACATTTAGCAATTCTACTTCTCAGTGATTAGAGTACTGTAAGTGAAGTACGCAGAGAATGTGCAAATATACAATAAATTCACCAAACACTACACAAGACCAATGCTGTAGAGTAGACTGATGAAAATATAATTTATTTATCTACATATACCCAAAATCAATGATGCAGACTGCTAAAAAAAACATTTTCTCTCCATATACCCAAATCAATGATGCAGACTGATGAAAATATAAATGTTCTCTCCATTTAACCAAATCAGTCAACATTTCAACATGGAGAATCACAACAAAACATGTCCCAGTTTTCATGCTACTATGTGCATAACACTGTAAGCTCAGCAAATATCAGACAAACATAAAATACTGTATCCAGTACAGGTTAAAATTACAGTAAAACAAAAACAAAATTGAAAAAATTTAAATAGAGCACAGAAAATACTAGACATTATCTCTTTGCCTATGGATCTGGCAAGATAATTTTTTGTTGTGATTCTCCATGTTGACATGTTGACTGATTTGGGAAAATGGGAGAAAATGTATATTTTCATCAGTCTGCATCATTGGTTGTCTTGTGTTTGGTGAATGTATTGTATATTTTCACGTTCTCTGTGTACAGTACTTCACTCTCTTTCCATTTTGGTTGAAGACAGGTGAACTCACCTGCTGCATTTTTATAGTGCTTAAACCTGATTGGTATATCTACAATTAAGCAATGGTGTGTTTGTGCATCTGATGGCTGTGTTTAACCAATTGGCTCATATGTGTGGTAATTTGACATTCTGTGTCTAATGTAATGGAAGTGTGTTTAGTGTTTTGCAAATCACTGTGTGTATTGTTTTGCAAAAAGTGTGAGGCTGACATTGTGCTTATAGGGGTGCAAATCTGGGCCTACGTTTTGCTCCTTGAGTGTAAGGTTTTGATAATTATGTAATACTTTTGATTTGAGTGTTTATGCAATTGAAGAAAACTGTAAAGACTAGAGATGAACTGTTTATTTCTTTTGTACATAGGCTGTGCATAATGTTTGTTTGTTTGTTTATTTGCTTATGTGTATGATTCTTAACTGTTTTTATTTTGTTATTGGTGTATATGTGTGTATGTACCGTAATTCCTCTAATAGTAACCCCGGCTTGTATTTGTTTCAACTGTAGCGGGTACCAGGCTTGTATTAGGAGGAGGCCTGTATAAGAGGGAGGCCTATATTTCAAATTTTCAAACGGATCATAATGAATAAATCAACATTTTGTGTCAGTTTGAACCCAGTAAAATGTACTGGGTTCATTTATTGAAACCAAGTACTGTATGAAATAGTAAACAGTGCAATTACAGGTGGTCACTGGTCATTTCAACGTTTTCAAAGTGAAATCAAGTAACTAGCTCAGTATGCAGCTCAGTATATTAGTAACCCGGCTTGTATTAGGAGGCCGGCTTATAATTGCTTAGCTCAAGAGCGCACCCGGCCATTAATAGAGACCCGGCTTGTATTTGAGACCCGGTTACTATTAGAGGAATTACGGTATGTACAGTATATGTATATATATTATATATATATATGTATATATATATGTGTATATATGTATATTTGTACTCCTGTTGTGGCCTCTTGGACCAGATCAATGTTTTATCTGGCAAAATAAAGGTTAAATAAATAAATAAGAAACTGATGATTTGGTCCTGTTAACTTTGAATTTTCTATGGGGACTGCCCAGATCCCTCTCATGGACATGGACCTCACTTTGAGAACCTCTAATGATTGGAGTTCTTCAGTATTCATCTCTAATTACTCTAAAATTGCGTATTTCTGTGTTTAAAAAAAAAAAAAAAGGGGGGGGGGGGGGGGGGAAGCCCCCTCCACCCCCCCGGGCTGAAGCCCCCAATGTTTTCTAACCCTAAAAACGCCCCTGGTGGGTGGTGATGATGATGATGATAGAAACCGCTGTTGAATGCTGGTATTACACTCATTGAGGGACACGAAGAAGTCAAGTCCGATGGGATTTGGGAATCTCAAATACAAATCGGGATTGGAATAAAAAATGCATTTATATTAAACAATACAGAATATACAGCACTTCTTGGGGTCTGTAGGGTAAGCACTTATTCCCTCCCCCCTGAACATTTATGGAGATGTATGGGCCTTTTAAGTCAGTGATAAAAGTGTCAGTTAAGTCAAGGATAAGTGAGCTCCTGCACTGATTATTATATAGTTCAATATTCAATATTTGATCACCAAAACCCCCCAAAAAGCATAAAAAGGGGGCTCCCCGCCCGGAAAGGGCCCTTGAAAATCGCCCTCTCGCATAGCGCGCTCGGTTAATATAGACACACAAGTGTAGTGCCCTTTTCAGCCTTTGAGCACCTGCCCCTCTAAAGTCCTGTGCACGTCCCTGCTGCATAGTGAAATATGCGATCCAAAACGTATTCCGTGCAACAGGCAATAGCGATCGCTTCAGGTGAGTAGAAAACTACATTAGAGATCCAGAAAAAAAAGACAGCTTCTGCCACAGGGAACACTGCATTATCGAGATAGCGCCCCTAAGAGGATCTGGCCGGAAATGCACTCTCGAATTCAAAGTGTAGGGTAAATCTGCAGTGCCGCTCGGCGACCTTGAATAGGTTATTAAAATGGAATAAAAGCCAAAACAACCTTGCCACGGTGATATCCGTCCTCGGTCCTTTAACACTTTCAGAGCCGGCTGTGTTTTCCTTTTTACCCCCTTGAATGCCCAGCAACCACTTCAATGTTAACGTTAATATCGCCTAATCTATGTTTTAAATTATGGCTATGTGTCTAATCTGCCCGTCGCATTATCAATGACCCATTTACAGTCAACATTGTCGAACGGATTTTTTTTTATCGGTTCATTTCCGTTTTATAGCATTTTGAAAAGCCCTCGTTTTCAAGAAGAAGAAAAAAAGAATCCATGATAAACGCTGATGTACTGTAATATTCTAGAACGTTGTCATTGTTCGGCCTATTTATGAA
The DNA here is from genome assembly GCF_963971535.1 of Notolepis coatsorum. Classification (NCBI taxonomy): domain Eukaryota; kingdom Metazoa; phylum Chordata; class Actinopteri; order Aulopiformes; family Paralepididae; genus Notolepis; species Notolepis coatsorum. The sequence goes on along the minus strand of NC_140166.1, from coordinate 75,957,451 downwards.
TCGTTTTCAAATAAACGCTAGATTATCGATAGTATATGTGTACATATGCACGCTGGTGCCGCAAGCTGTAAATCGATTCTCTTATTTCCTGATCACTCGCACAGTCAAAACAGCCATATCACATATAGGGGGAAAGCTTATATCTCTGTGAAAACAGGTCTGATTATCCTAAGACATAAAATAGATTCCTTACCTGAGATCAGATGGTATCCAAATGGATTATTCCAATTCCTGATCCATTCCAAAAATCAATCCTTTTATTGATCCCACGAGTATACTGTAAAACACATAATCCCCGCTGCTCTGAGGGTCCAGCATGAAGCTGATCGGCCCCGGTTACATGCGTGAGAAGTAAAATGTGGAGTCCGGTTTTTTTTTCTCCATGCATTTTCATTGAGTCCAATCCAAAAGGGTAAATTACCATCTGGGAGACGATAGGGGGCGCTTTTTTCACATCTGACCGCCTGGGGTGGCTGATTTACCAACGGTAGACTCGGTTGATGAAATATGAATAGCCGTAGGGTCCAGCTGCAGCGCCGGAGGTGTATATATGAATTATGAATGCCATGGCGAAAAAATTAAATATTGATCTCAATATCGCTGTACAGCGTGGTTTGGCAGACAACGCATGGCCGGCAATAACGCTGTACAACGTGATTGACGGGGAATGTGTTAACAATTGTGTGTATTGAGCTGTACTGTACTGTACCCATTCTGCAATCTGTTAAGTAAAGTTTAAATAAACACATGCATTCAAGATATCTGGCCTCGCGCGGATCTTACAGCTGTGCCCGCACAGTGCAATACTCCAATTCAGCCATTGGCAATTCAGCCATTGGGTAGGTGGCGCTGCTGAGGGCAAACAGCCATACACATAAAACACAGATAGCTTCAATAGCTGTAGAAATAAATATCAGATCAACGCAAGCTTTCATAAACAGGTGCAGCTCGATAAATTAGAATATCGTGGAAAAGTTATTTTATTTCAGTAATTCAATTCAAAAAGCAAAACTCTCGTAGATTATACATTCATTACACACAAAGTGAAATATTTCAAGCCTTTATTTGTTTTAATTTAGATGATTATGTCTTACAGCTCATGAAAGCCCAAAATTCTGTATCACCAATAAAAAATAGATGTATTTTTCTTTTGTATATAGAAATGTCGGCCTTCTGTTCATGTATGTTCACTCAGTACTTGGTTGGGGCTCCTTTTGCATAAATGACTGCATCAATACAGCTAAATATAGACTTTTCCACGATATTCTAATTTATTGAGCTGCACCTGTATGTCCTTACCTGGTCTCTGAAGTAATGCAAAAAAAAGAATCCAATAATCTCATCGCCATTCCAGTTATCCACAGCGATCCTGTCTCCGACGTTGTTGGGCATTGCACTTCAACGGGTGGGCGGGGTCAGTAGTCCAAACCATCCCTACAAGCGTGTGTTTTGCTGGAGTGTTTAGGACCCGCCCCCACACCGCAGCTCGGTAGAGAAAATAAACTAACCCGTTTCTAACAGGGTGCAATAATGGCAGAAGGCGTTAGAGGGCGGTATAAGACCGTCTGCCAGCTCAGACACACTCAGAACAGTATGCACAAGGTGCCCCGCTGAATTGTTTATGTTTATGTTTATTTAGGATCTCCATTAGCTTTTGCACTTGACAAAAGCTATTCTTCCTGGGGTCCGGCACACACAACGATATAACAATATTCAATACATTACATCATTATCAACATCAACATCAATTACATCATCATCAATATCAGTTAGGATGATATTGTACAAGATATTTATTAGTAAAAAGTATTAAAATAAAATAATTAAAATCAAATAAATAGTGCTTCCTGAGCAGCACTCACTGCCATCAACATAAATACAACTAAGTCAATTGGTTTTCACCACTATGCCATAAGGGCTCAGTGCATGCTCGTTAGTAGATGGCACTTTAACACTGTAATCGCCGAAGACGCTGGAACACGTCATTCCCCGCCATGCTTATTCTGCCGAAGACGCTGGACAGCGTCTTTGATATCAATATTTCAAAAATCTGTGATCGAAATCATATTTCTCCCCCGGAGACATTATATGTACTGGTGAGCCTCTGTCAACTCTCCAACGGTTCAAGAGCGCCATCTGGTGGCCGATCGGCGGATCGCCCAGGGCAGAAACAGGAAGTGGAAGCTGGTGCTCATTTCAATTTGGTCCGATCACTCGCTATAGGTCCCGGGACTCGAGCTCGACACAATGGATAGCGATCCGTTGCCAATAACTCGATAAACAACATGATTTGGACGTATATACTATTATACAACCTGGAAATGGATCGGGTATTTCTACATCCCATAATAGCAATATTTCAGTTCCACGCTCATCGCCCAACGCTACGAGGAAGATCCAGCGTTATTTGTCAACGTGTTCTTTACTAACTGCTCTAATGATCATATCACCCACACTAGATGAATGATATAACGTTGCCCACGGAATTATAAACGACCCCCCGCCCATCCGGTCAACATCAGATCATACGTAGTAACTTCTAGAAGTACGTGCAGTTGAAATTTTTTATCTCGCACAGATTCCTACCAAACTGTATTTGATCATCAATATAATGCATTTAGGGCTATAAATCAAGTTCTGGAGAAAGCTGCAGAAAACGATAAAAACATACTTATACTTTAGACCGTATTTTAGTATGAATGTGAATGAAAAAGTATAACGTTGCTACACCCTGAACAATAGATATAGGACTTTGAATGGGCCATGGTAATGTCAATTTAGCAATACAATTTAAAAAGTTATAGCCCTGCAAAGAAGGGGAACTTCTCCATGTTAAATAGGGCTGGCGAGGGATGGTAAATTATGAATTTAACCCCGGCGATCAAAGTGTTAACTTCCTCTTGAAAGTGGCTTGGATTCTATTTCAGCTAAGTAGCTTGGCAATGAGTTCCATTCCATGATAGCTCTGTAAGTCACAGAAGATTTTAGTAGATTTGTTCTCGGTTTAGGTGCCATTAGATGGCCTGACGTAGCTTGTCTGGTCATATGGTCATGTTCTTCTCTTATGTAAACTATATGATCATAAAAATACTGTGGTTTTTTGACAACTTGAACATTTCTGAGAAAAGTAATGAGACGGGATTGCAGACGTTTCTCAACCGGAACTTCGGAAGCCATGATAATTTTCTGTGCATAACTCCAACGTTAGTGCGCTTTGAACAGTGGAGAGCTAGTCTGGCAATAGCGAATAAAACGATCAGGTGACAGAAACGTAGATCTAAATTTAAAGTTAGTTAAAAACCTAATTTTGTATAGTTTTTTTTGTTAAATCCGAGTAGTATCGCGATACTTTGGTGGCGATACTGTATCGATACAGGGACGCCATGTATCGATATTTATTTATTTAAAAAAAATTATAAGGAAGTTGCATTGTTCATTTCAATACCTGTAATAGTACAGTAGTCCACACACACACACGTGCATTCAGTTAAGTTGGAATATGACTGTAATACAAACAGTTCAGTTTGTCAGGTACATCACAGATTACAGTGTTGACATCTTGAAGTGAGATGAACAGACTGAACTTTATTTTATTAGATAAAACATGTTGACAAAGTTTTACTTTGCAGTTGAAAAAAGGTAATAAATCGCAATATATCGCAATACTCAGCATATCGCAATATATTTAGTATCGCAATACTATCGTATCGTGACTCAAGTATTGTGATAGTATCGTATCGTGAGGCCTCTGGTTATTCCCACCCCAACTAACAACCGCCTTACTGCGCGCGTCTACGACAACACTGTTGACACCACGTATCCGTGACACGCGTGCCCCGTGAAAACACTAGTAGTTTTGGGGGCCTACCACCCCCCCTGAAAAAAATCCTAGGGGAAACACATAGAAATACTTTAATCATCCCGAGGGAAATTTGGTACTACAAATCACTTACATTAAACATTTAGGTAGACAAAACAAATCACGCCTAACAATAGAATAAAATAAGCCTAAGAATAAAATAACATTTAAGTGTAATATTGACAATGTTGTTTTAAAGGTAGTCCAGGAAGATCGTAACTGTCATTCTGTGCTCAGTGATGCAGAATCCTCTTCCCTTTATTCATTTGCTTAGATTTATTGTACACCAGTGGCGGCTGCTGACCAAATTAGTTGGTGAAGCACAAATTATTATATTATATGTTAAATTATATTTTTGAAACATCCCACAATGTGTGTGTCAGTGGTGGCTCTGAGTAAAAAATATTGGGGAGGACGGGAGAGATAAAATCTTTTTTTATAAAGAAGTACAGACACAGTGTGGTTATGAAGACAGCAGACAGACACTACAGTTAAAGACAACAGGCACTAGTAATAAATACCTTGGAGTAACTCTTGACACACAAGCCTCACTTACAAACATGACATCAATAGCTTAGTCAAGAAGGCAAATCAAAAACTATTTGTTTACAGCCAGATCAGACCATTTCTCACCCTCACTGTTTCAAACACATATCTACGTGCAATTTTTCTTTCACCAATATCTTACTGTCTCCCAATCTGGTCCCTCACAACCAGTGATGGGAATAACGGCACTTCGTTACTAACGGCGTTCGTTTTTTCAGTAACGAGTAATACTCTTCCAATCTTAATAACGTCGTTACCGTTACTACAAAAAAATGCGGCGCGTTACTATGAATGAACCTGTTTCTTTCATCAGACATATCTCTGCGCCGAGAGGCAATAATAGTTCTTCCTTGTTTAGTGGACAGTGCGCGAGCCAAGCATACATGCTGACGATTGGCTGAGGTTGAATACAATGTCATGGTAAGCCAATCAGAGGTGGAGGTGGGCGGGTGTCTAAAGCATCCAGAGTCTGACACACAGCGCGACAAGACAAGCGATCACTGATCAGTGATCAGTCAGCATGAGAGCGCGGTCCGTGTAGTGTACGTTTTGAGCTCAAAAACGAATCCAACGAACAACACAAGCGACTCAGTCAACATGAGACCGCGGGTCCATGAGCGTTTTGTGTTCACTCTTTGCAGCGCAGGGTACTGAGTGGCCCTACTGCAGTGCTGACAGCCTTATCAACAGTGCTGCACTTCCTGGTTTAATAGGCTTGAAGCCTTCAGGTGCTCAGAGATATAATATATCTGTATGTCATGCATGTCTTAAATGTAATGATTAGATTAGTTTAGATGATTCGATTAGATTCTTATATCTGTATGTTGTGTATGTCATTGATTGATTGATTGAAAAGTTTATTAACAGATTGCAGAATGGGTACAGTACAGTACAGCTCAATACATACAATTGTTAAGGGGATGCAGACCAGAGAAAGACTTTCGTCATAAATGTCATGAATTGAAAATGGGGGACCCTGATGTAAACAAGACGAAACTCTTTCTCTGGTCTGCATCCCCTTAACAATTGTGTGTATTGAGCCGTACTGTATTGTACCCATTCTGAAATCTGTTAATTAAAATGTTCAATCAATCAGTATTTGTTATTTATTTTTGGTATAGTGCTTAACAAGCATAATTTAATGTTGCCCAGTTGTGGCCTGTTGAGGGGCAATACATATCAAAAGTTCCAAAACATCTATTCTGTTTGTATTTGTATGATCCACTATATAAACATAGTAATTATAATATCTACATAGCCTACATGGCATTTGATTGGAGGCTAGTCTCACTTTGTCCCACAGCAACATTAAAATAGTTTAGATTTGTGTATGTTGTTTATGTAAAAAAAAACTTGAAAGTAACGCAATAGTTACTTTCTGAAGTAACTAGTTACTTTTATAATTTGTAACTGAGTAAGTAATTTAGTTACTTTTTGGAAGAAGTAACTAGTAACTGTAACTAGTTACTTTTTTAAAGTAACTTGCCCAACACTGCTCACAACAAAGGAAATTATAGAAGAAACCATAGCAAAGTTGTACAATAGAGCTTATAAAATTCACTGTAAATTTCCACCCTGGACTACTGCACTCTCAGTCACAGTCACAGCTTGGGACTTGTTGTTATTTCGCCTGGATGTACAGAACGCATCACCAGATAAATCTCACATGCACATCACTCAGCACTATAGGAAATGAACGACACACACACACACACACAGAGGCCAGGCCAGAGCGGACCAAAATAAATCGCTCGTTACCCACAGAAAGGCAGAAAGCATACCAACGCACGCAGTAAAATACAGCCAATTAATTCATAATCAACACAGGCCCGCACACAACACAGCTACTAAATATAAAAAAAAAAATCACTCACCATTGACAACGTTACTTCTTACCAGGGGCGTATCTAGACCCAGCACTTCAGTAGGGCACAGAAGGGCACCAACAACTACGAAGCGGGAGCGCGTAGCGCGATCGCAAAAAAAATTTGGCCGGTTTTGGCCGGTTTGTGGGCGAAAATGGGTGGATTTTGTAACTATTTTTTTTTAACTTTATTTCGGTTTTAGGGTTAGGTTAGGGTTATGTTATTTAATTATTTTGGGGAGCCAGCCCCCCAAACTCCTGAAATGCATAGAAATCTATGAAATAAATAAAACAATCTGACATTTATATTAAAAAGAGCTAGCCACCCAAACCCCTAAAATACATAGAAATCTATGCATTTTGGAACAGTTACTATATATATAGTCAATAAAGCATTTAGTCATACTTAAAGTTTAAAGTGCTTTACTTGCATTGAACATTGCATTGAACATTGAACATTGAGGAGACATCATTAGAAAGCACAATGTATGTTTCCATAGTTACGCAGATGACACACAATTGTACATCTCCGCTGAACCAAATGATCACACAGCTATAAACTCCATTTCCGCCTGTCTCTTAGCAATAAACAAATGGATGACGAACAACTTCCTAAAATTAAATGAGGGCAAAACTGAAATCCTACTAGTCGGTCCTATAACAAAAAGAGAAATGTTACAGAGCAATATGGGGCAACTTACTCCTTGGATCAAACCCGAAGTTACAAGTAAGTAACCTACACTGGCTTCTGGTAACATTTAGAATTGATTTCAAGGTCCTCCTCCTTATATACAAAGTATAAACATTGTGATCATCTACTACTGGTCTATTGAAGGTTCCAAGCCACAGTCTAAAGAAAATCAGGGATGCAGCCTTTGCTAACTATGCACCAAAGTTATGGAACACACTACCTATGGACATTAGGGAAGCTAGATCTCTTAATATTTTCAGAAATAAGCTAAAAACGTACCTCTTCACCATAGCCTTCTAATACACCCCGCTGTTGATTGTACTGTAGCACTATTTTACTCTGGCCATTCTATTGCATAATTTTACTATCTATTCTACTATTCTATTATTGCACTGTATTATTGGTGTGCAAACCAGTCAACTTACAAAAAAGAGCCTGTTGGAGGATTTCAACAAGATAAATGCAGTGCAAAATATTTCACTATAATATTTCAAAGCGAAGTAAAAAATATTATAATAATTATTTGATCATGTTAAATGATCATTTGATCATGTTAAAAAAGGGAAAATAAAAAACATTTGTTAAAAAAAAAAAAAAAAAATTCATCACTGGGGCACAGATGATCATCACTAGGGCACGTGCCCTAGTGATAGTGGTCTAAATACGCCACTGCTTCTTACGAGGAAATAGTGTCCCTGTCCCTCCCATCACTTGTAAATGTAATCCATCCTTCGATATTGTCTGATGAAATGTTCAATGACCTCCTCTGCAGTTGCAAATCCAGCAATGCAACAAACAGCAGTATTTTGTGATCTAATCGATCCTTCATTTGCATGAGGATGCTGTCGAATTTTCTGCTGCTGCATTTTCGGGACTGTCTGACTCCGACAGGTGGTCACTCAGACAGTCACCCAAGCGATTCAACAACAGCATCTCCAAAGCAGTGAAAGCACTCACCAAAGCTGTGGGCTCACCTATCCCATCTTCCTCTGGGTGAATGTTTCGATTACTTTGGGAACAAAAATTTGCTAGCTGCAACAACGTTAGCTTACACAGTCCAAGACGGCAACACAAGGTTCACTGAAAATACAAAACAAAGAATAATCTCATAAAGAGAGAGCAAGTCCAAAAATGTACAAAACAAAAAGACACGTCACAAGACGGTGCAAAAACATTACCAGGTGAGAGAGCCAGGATACACAGGGACACAAAACGAATCCGAAAACGGCAGGAACAGACCAAGGGGAACAAGGCAGGAAAGTTTACGCAATGACGCCACGGGGAGACGAGGGGTAAACAGGCATAAATACACAGGCTGATTAACACAAGGGGGTAATTGGTAACAAGACACACCTGAGAGGGAAGGTAGAACTAACACACAGGGGTATAGGAAAACACAATACCAAACACACTGGGGAAATAAACAGGGAACAATACAAGGAACTAATAAATAACAATTAACAAGGGAACAAGAGACAATGTAGCAGGGGAAGGGCACAGAGAGACATGTAAACATTAAACATAAACCAGTGCACCAGGAGGGGTAGTGACAACAAAGATCCAGGGGCTGGGGAAAGTCTGTGCAAAGGTGGGGGCTGTTGAGGAGGAAGGAAAGTCTGTGCAAAGGTGGGGGCTGTTGAGGAGGAAGGAAAGGGGAGAAAGGTCCAGGGACAGGTGGACCCTCACAATGTCCCTACAAATGTACTATTTCGCAATGAGCATAGTCCCCATTCTAAATAGATTCCCCCGAAGAAATCAGGACATTGCAATCGCACACATCCAAGGCTACTTGTGTAAACATGGAGGAACAGCGGTTTTCTCCACAGCATGATCAACACCCCCGACAAACACCTTCCTACCAGCCATCTGCTCCACAGCACGATCAACACCCCAGACAAACATCCTACCATCAGCTACTCACTTCACCTCGCCCAACAGCACCATACAGACACCCCCCCCCCCCCATACATGCCTCAGAGGACCCGGAAGAAGATCTGGCAGCTGCGTCTACTTCGTTTCACCAGTTTTATAAAAAAAAATGTTATTTGTTAATCTTTCATTGTTCCTTGTAATGTAACCAGTTTTTTGTGCATCTTAGCAGCGTTATATTATATAGTTTTTGCACTGTTCAATGTTTGCACTTTTATTTTTTCAAATTTTTTATGCACAGTTCTTATGTTTCTTCTATTTCGTTATTTTTATACACAGTTCAGTGTTCAATTCAATTTATAAATTAGCTTAATATATTCTTTTTTAATAAATACTTTCATGTACATTTATTTAACACTTTGCCGCCCAACCACGAGTTAACTCGGGTTTCGGTGCCATGCGTTGAGGACCAGAGCCACGCAAGTTGTTATTGTTTTATTCCATATTAACCCTTTATCTGCCGGATAGTATTCTCATCTTAATCCCTTCTCTGCCAGTACTGTAAGTCTATGGAGATGTTCCCCTTCTTTGCAGGGCTATAACTTTTTAAATTGTATTGCTAAATTCACATTACTATAGCCCATTCAACATCAAGTATCTATCGTTTAGGATGTAGCAACGTTCTACTTTTTCATTCACACATTCATACTAAAATATGGTCTAAAGTATAAATATGTTTTTATCGTTTTCTGCAGCATTCCATAGAACGTGTGTTATAGCCATAAATACATATATTAGATCATCAAATGTAGTTTGATACCGATTGACGTCAGATTAAAATGTTCAATTGTACAAGGTCCTAAACGTCATGACTCATCATCTGTTGGTGCCCGGAGGAATGACGTCTAAACACGTCATTGGCGATTAAAGGGTTAATAAACAGATCAAGATCCCCGATCGACTCTGCAGATTTACCCGCCTCCTTTAAATCGGTGACATGCAATACCGGCCAGATCCTCTTAGGGGCGCCATCGCTCCACTGCAGTATCATTGAGGGCGAATGGGAAAATGTTTTCTTTTACTGTCTATGGGCGTTTCATATGAGCCTGGATCCCAAGCGAACATCCTCCATCTTTGATCACGGTTCGAAGCGCAGATTTCAGCCTGAAATAATGGGATTTATGATCAGCCAATGGACATATCGATCTACCAGATGCCGATGAATAATGGGGAAATGCTGTGGGCGATCACATGGGCTGACGGTAGGACACACTTCCCCCAAATTACAGCCAGATTGGACATTGTTGTAAAATCGCAAGCGATCGATCAGTGAATGTGGCTACTTGAACGCACACTGTATTGCTAATCAATAATACTAATCGGCGTCCCCCGCCGCCCCCATTTCATCCATAGATGCTCTGTAATAGTCCGGATGCTAAGCAGTTTGTTTTATTTCATTCGTATATATACAACAGAAATGCCATTCGATATAACGTGACTAGCCTTTAGCCCTATAAATAGCTTTCCAGAAAAAATACGAGACGAAAACTGCGATAAAGCTTATATTCACGACGCTATAAAATGACAACCAACCGATGGATTTTTATTTTCTTTAAGCCATTATGAAGGCACGGTTTATGCACTCAAGTGACAATGAGAATGGACAGATAGCAATACTATAGAGTATATATATAGCTATCCAAAAGTACATCGGTTTGTTTACAAAGCGTGGTCCTCCAGCCACATATTAGATGGCTAGGGCCGGCCGTCAATGTGTTAAGGTCTCTTTGTTTGTTTGTGGGTGTGTGCAAATAATACAAACAATTGATATACCTGAGGGTCACAGCAAGCCGTTGCTTTGGTTCGATGGCAGGCCGGTAATTCGTGCTGCATCTGTGTAGGTCAGGACCAACCAAGGCAAGGAAGGACCTGGGCCCTATTCCCCGTACCTGGTTCAACTAAGTCGATCAAGAGTCCCATTATCCAGATTCAATTAACCCGATGTTTGAAGCCGGGATTTTCCTGTTCCTCGAAGGTGGATTCAGTCTCGTTAACTCGAACCAGACTTGAGACCCAGGATAAGTGCGCGCGGCAGCTTCAGTTGAAAAGCCAGCAAGTATCGATAGCAGAAATCCTGATTTTCTAACTGCATTGATTGATTAATTGATTTAAAACTTTATTAACAGATTGCAGTACGGCTCAATAGCCTCGCCGACAAGTTAAATGCATAATCTATAGGCTAATTTTAAGTCCCTCATTACCCCAATCAATCAGATTATATTTCTTTAAAGTTGCCTGCTGGCAGTAGGTTTATGGAATGGATAATCAAATGAGATCTTGCTAGCGAAAATAATTAGTTCAACTGTTATACAGAATAAGGATACGGCTCTCTTACCCATTGATTGATGTATGGTGGATGTTTTACTTATCTGCACTGTGGTGTGACGGTTTGTCGTTTTGACTTTCACGCAGACGACCGGGGTTCGAATCCCACTTCTTCTAGTCTTTTTCTTCTTTTTGCAATGTAGGAATAATTCAATTTGGTGCACGTTGAGAGCTATATAAAGAATGACATCCTCAATGCATGTATATTTATAATATTTTAACTTAAAACTAGGCTACTTTTGCGTATAATCATTAATATTTTATTCCAAAAAAGTTATATTGGAACCGCGGGGTCTCAAACTCGGGTCGCCCGCTTGCCAGGAGCGAACACTGGCCGTTGCACCACTGTGCCAGACAGGATATATCCATTGTGTATCCATCAATGCACGAGACCCGTGTTTCGAATATTTTTCGTTTGAATTAAGTTTTATCTCTTTATTCTCAAATGCATTAATGTGACATCAACGGCTCATTCAATTTCTCAAATCCGTCAAACAGCGCATCTCATCAGACATTTTAATCCCAGTTACAATATCACAATAACGTGTGAGTGATGATACAATTCAACAATCCTCAGAGTCCTCGTAATTCATAATCCACAAAAACCACAATCCACGCATAGACACTTCAATTTTATGCTTGAATGAAACACAATCCGGGCGCTCCGTTAAGCAAATCTACAGCGGAGAATATATGAAACTAATCGGAGCCAAACGGCCGATAGGTTTCATTCATTAAAAATATCCCGGCGGGATTCACATTTGCAATGCGCCGTTATTAAAATAACCACATGCAGCGTGTATCGCACTCCGAGCGCCGTATATGACGTGCATTATTTTATTTAGGACAAAGTAAATCTATAGGCTGAATATGATTTATTATCAGCATTTAGTTCTATTATTATACATTTCAAAAGCCCCCTCTAGGAAAACGAAGCACAGAAACATAATTCAGAATGGTATAATGCAGATCTAGACTGTGAGAATCATTTCAGGAAGCGAGCTGGCATTCCTTTGCGGGGGCGTGGCCATGGTTCATCCAGCTAACTGAATTTAAGCCTGCTCTCGACCAGGCTCAAACTTTTTGATCTGTTGTCATGGTGATTTAGACAATCGAGCGTCGGGGAACAGAAAGGTCCGGCTTAAGTCAGGCTATGCTGGAAATTATCCGGCTAACTCAGTTAGCCAGGTACGGGGAACGGGGCTGGTCTATCTGCTCAGCACTCATTCGGAAATATTGGTGATGGTGTTCACTATCCATCCTCAATTCATGAACAAGATGGTAAAAAGCACCCTGCTTCTCTGGTTAATAGCATGAACCCATATTCTTCTCCTCCTCCTCCTCTGTTGCATTTGAAGCAGGAGATAAAGAGCAAGCGCCCTCCTCCGAGTGTAGTCTACAACTCGCACAGAAACAAAAACAACAACAAAATGTGGAAATTAGAACATTGATTGATTGATTGATTTAAACTTTATTAACAGATTGCAGAAAGGGTACAATACAGTACAGCTCAATACTAACAAATGCTGATGACCTCAGTGCTCTGGGGTACAAACATGCTTGAAATTGGTTGACTTTTTTCTTTACATTGGTTCATCAGAACATGATACAACACTGTATTTAGAGATAAGTTACTCACTGAAGTAAACAACAATGTATTTTTTTTTATCCTGGAAAAAGAGGTAAGATATTGGTAACAGTGTAAATATTTACTTACCCATTGGCATTATTTAAGCGAAAGTCGATGAAACAAACTCGGAATAAACTCTGTAGTCTGTCGTCCGCCCGCTCTGAAGTCGACTCTCCCGTCGGACCCTCGCGCGTCTGGTCTGCCTGCAGCGTGACATGGTCATTTGTCTAATGGTCTGGGCCCAGCTGTGGGAGAGACATCCTGCAACACACGGTTACATTTTTTTTTATTATTATTATTATTTATTTAACCAGGTAAGTCATTAAGAACACATTCTTAATTACAATGGCGACATGGCAAAAGTCACAGCTAGGGGGCAGGGCTCAAATTTAAAGTTAAAACATGGTAAGACAAACAAGAGTAAAACAAAACAGCCACAGCAGGCAGATACAGGTGCTAGTTTAGGAGCAGTTGAAAGTGTCAGTGTGATTGTTCCACATTCCAGCCTGTGGGCATGGCGGACTGCTGATTTATTTCCAATTTGAGAGTGTTTTGGGGATTTTCAGCAGGATGAGATTTGTAGAATGGGTGTTTTAGACAGCAGGTGCAAATCTCAACAAACTATACAGGTAGGGGAGTAACAGACACAGGAGAGTTTTATAGATTAACATAAACCAGTGTATTTCACGATGGGTGTGTAAGGATGGCCAGTTTATAGAGGAATATAAAGTGCAGTGGCGAGTTCTGAAAGGGCCATTTGTAACGAAACGAATGGCAGAGTGAAAGCTTCTGCAGAGTAGTTTTGCAAACGGGGGTATTTGTGACTCAGCACAGTCTAGTCCGGTTTGTTAACCTGTTACGCCCTAGCCCTATTTTCAGAAAATCCGCCTAAAAATACATACCTAAGTAAATGAAAGATTGCTCCATTTCTACAAGGTCCATTTGCATTTTCTTGGTATCTAGAGACATCTATGGATCTCAGGGAATGTATTCCCAATGTCAGACATATTGTGTCTGTTACTAGGCTTGAGTAAATTGTGATGAAACAAAGGAGAATATAAATTATGATTTTTCTTTGCATCTTTTTTTTTTTTTTTTTTCATTTTCCACCAGCATGGATACATACAGGATATTTTTTGTTCACCCCCACTCCCTCCCACCAGTTCCCTTCCACCAGCCCCCCTCCCAGGTTCAACTCAGACTCACATTAGACAAACACTAAACTAACAGAAATAAGTAAAATGCAAACGTAACAAAACAAAAACACATTCACATCTTCAACTTGCCCCGAGGTCTCAACATAGTCTCATAGAGTCAACTATTGAAGTGTACACATCCTAAATGTCTTATAGAATCTATCCGTATAGCCTATTTGATGGTGAATAACACCATGCTAAAAATGACCAGACAAAAAAAAGTCAGTAAAAGTAAGTTTTACAGTAAAAAAAAAAGTAGAAAATAAGTAAAGTGGGATATTCAATATACATATATACACTACACACGTGTGTACGTACGCAGCTATTCATGCTCATTTCACCATTGATACCATGGAGACCCTGTGTATCAACACGAATAAACATGTTGCACTTCGAATGAAATAAAACAAAATGCTTATCATCCGGACTATTCCAGAGCATCTATGGATGAAATGGGGGCGGCGGAGGACGGCGATTAGTATTATTGATTAGCAATAGAGTGTCCGTGCAAGTAGCCACATTCACTGATCTATTGCTTGCGTTTTACAATAAGCTCCAATCCGGCTATAATTTGGGTGAAGAGCGTCCTACCGTCAGCCCATGTGATCGCCGGCAGCATTTCCCCATTATTCATCGGCATCTGGTAGATCGATATGTCCATTGGCTGATCATAAATCCCATTATTCCAGGCTGAAATCTGCGCTTCGAACTGTGATCAACGGTGCAGGCTGTTCGGTTGGGATCAGGCTAAAATGAAACGCCCATAGACGGTAAAAATAAGAAAATCCACTCGCCCACAATGATACTGCAGTGGAGCGATGGCGCCCCTAAGAGGATCTGGCCGGTATTGCATGTTGCCGATTTAATTGAACCTTTATGAAACCAGGCAGGTCAATTAACTCTTTCAGCGCCGTTCACGCATATATACGTGTTTGTCCACCAATCGAATAACGCCAACCACGTATATTACGTTATTGAATCGTTATTTCTTTTATTCGCTATTTCCATTCATAAACATACAGGCAGCTGTGTGTTATCACTGGGGATGGGTCTGAGATCGCAAAAGTCCAATACCGCCACCTAACGCCTTGCGGCGTTCAAATTGCACTCCATTTGAAACGATGTGGCTTAGTGTCTGGTCCGAGCTGTGGCGTGCAGGCAGGGTCTAAATACTCCGGCAAGTCAAGCGGTTATAACTGATGCATCGACGAGGGTCACCCCCCCCCCCCCGTTCGTGTTCAATGCTGGATAACGTTGGAAACACGATCGCGATCAGTACTTGGAATGGCGATCAGATAATTGGATTATTCTTTTTGCAGTACATCATAGACAAGGTAAGGGCTATATGTTATCAATCTTGCGTTGATCCGATCATTCTTTCCCCGCGTTTGGAGAGTGTGTCTGTGGTGTGTGTGTGTGGCGTGTCCCGTTGGTTGCGATCAAAGCACGGAGGGGTGGCTTCACCCCCCCCCCCCCCCCCCTTCATGCATCCATGATGAAACATAATACCAATAATCTAGCGTTGATTTCAGATTGATTATTGATCCAGGCGAGGAATTGGCACGATTTATAGTGAAATGCAGTAAAACGCTGTTTGACAGAGTTTCCTGGGATTACACAGAATTACTCTGAAACTATACTCATATTCACCACGGTATAAAACGGGAATGTGTTGATGAAAAAAGTATCTGATTCTTGCATCGTGACCGTAAGAAACTCAATGACAATCGACTATATCATTAGATCCATAGCTATAATATTTAATATAGTTTCAGCACTACAAACACCGGCATGTACCCCCATTTCATTACAGCGCTGGCACAAACGGCCATACGCCCACAGCGACCTCTGGCGTCCAATGAGTTAAGAACAATTTCTTATTTACAATGACGGCCTGGCGAGAGGACAAAAGGTCCCCTCGAAGGTTAACAGGGAAAGGGGACACATTTTTTTTATTAAATAAATAGAAAAGAGACAGATGGTACATACATCACAGAGGTAAGGGAAATAATTGAAAGACACAAAACAACCAAATAAAATGACAAAGGGGGATTTGATTTGATTAGGAAAATTACAAGTATCATACATAACATTGAAGTATCATTCATGACCCTGCACTCCAGAGGATTTCACTTAAAAGCATGACTTAAAACACTTATTTCCAAAGTGGTCCTCGATGGAAAACATAAAAACACAGTAAAAACACAATGAAAAAAACACAATACCAATAAAAACAATACACAATAAAACAAGACATAAAATACGTTTCGTACCCAGAAGCAGAACAGTCTAGGGTTATCGGTGCCAGCGTATATGCTTCTATGTGAACCGTGGGACTTGTTCCACTCCAGCTGACGTCCCTTAGATTTCAGTTGGTGCAGCTCATCAGTGAACCAGAGAGTGGAGTGTGTGAATGAGACTCATTTACTGCATGGGTGCAAGCTGGTCCAGGCAGGGGGAGAGAGATGTAGAGGTCAACCAATTTGGTGGGGGAGAGGTCTTGCATGAGGGTCGAGTCAGGGATGTGTTCAGATAGGTGGGTGATAGAGAGGATGGATTAATGGAGTTGAGGTTACGGAAGGTTATGGTGCGTTTCTGTATTTCAAGGGGAGGGGGGGGGGATATACACAATCCAGAACCCAAGCGCAGACACCGAACAAATAGAGACGAGGAATGGAGTAAAACCCAGGCGGGTATATTTATTTATACAAAGATATATGGAACGGGGAATACTAGGAATCAGGGTAAACTGAACAAGAACACAAAACGGAAATATTGCCAAAACAAAAGCAACGCCGAGCGTACAAATGAGAACAACGGGGTGACAGTGGCTCGGGAGGTAGAGCAGTCGTCTGGTAATCCAGAGGTTGCCGGTTCAATTCCCACTCCTCCCGGGCAGCTCGTCGACGTGTCCTTGACAGTAGCGGCTCGTGGATGCTTCGCCACTAGGGGCGCTATACCAAACATTTTGCAAACATGTACAAGGCACGCATTGGCGAATATTATCACCATTGCCATCGATCAATATCACAGTCAGTCAAATGCAACCACGTTTCCAATAGCCCAACACAAACACGCACATCTCTCTCTCTCTCGCTCTCTCGCTCTCTCGCTCTCTCTCTCAGATGATGTCAGATCCATTCAATAATAATCACATTTGTATATCTCGTCATTTTAAACAAGTTACCATTCATTGTCTGAGTGGTTATGCCCCACACGCGGCGAAATTAGAGAGAGAGAGAGAGAGAGCGAGAGAGAGCGAGAGAGAGAGAGAGCGAGACCACGGCGGGTGCAGCATAACAGAAGAGAGAGAGAGAGAGAGAGAGAGAGAGAGAGCGTTAGTTAAGCATTAGCTGAGTGGCTAACAGCAGCTAAAGTTAGCTGAGTTGGCTAAGAGAGAGAGAATTAACTCACTTTGTTTAATTGAAACGTGGTCCAGCCGGAGGGCTTAATAAAGTGTATGTCCACTGACTGTCCCCCAGACTGTTGTCGATGTATATCCATTCCACTCACTGCCCACTGTCCAGACTCCAGACTGAATCACAAGTTCACAACACACAGCTTCGAACATGTTGCAAACTGTGGCTAAGGAAAAAACTGGCATCGCCGCGTCGGCCAATCGGAGAGCGTCTCCGCGAAATGCGGCTATGGAAATTCTAGACGGAAATTCTAAACGCTTGACTAGACCGCTTCAAATCGCGCCCGGATTCCAACATAATAGTCATATTTCAACGCCCAACGCGTTATGCACTGATTGGCTGTGACGGATACAGCGATCGAACAGTGACGCGCACTCAGAGCGCTATCGCGTCTAGCCCGGGCCGAGAAATACAAACAAATAAAAAAATTAAAAAAGTGAGTCACTTCCTGTTCCTGAAAACGAGTATTTTTTTATTTTATATAGTAACGTTATATTGTGCATTGGAAACACAAACATACTTAAAATGAGTAAATATTATTCATTTTAAACATGTTTATATTATTTATAGGGCTATAAAACAAAAAACAAAAAGATAATTTTTCTTGTTCTACTCTCATATAACCAGGGGCCTGAAGGGGGGGCGGCGCCCGTGCGCCCCTAGTGGCGAGCCGCCACTGGTCCTTGAGCAAGATACATAACCCAGTAATTGCTCCTGATGAGCAGGTTGGCACCTTGCATGGTCCACCGTCGGTGAGTGAATGTGTCAAATGTGAGGAACAAATTGTAAAGCGCTTTGGATAAAAGCTGTTATATAAATGCACCATTTATAATTTATTTATCATTCAAACAAAACAGAGCACGGAATATCAATTGGTATCTCAATGGAAAAGGCATAGGACTCGACTAACAGCTGATCACCTGACTCCCCACACCTGGATCCACTCCTGATTTGATTGAGACAGACGACAGACAGACAGACAGACAGACAGACAGACAGACAGACAGACAGACAGACAGACAGACAGACAGACAGACAGACAGACAGACAGACATCAGAACCTCCCTGAACCGCTTGTGAGTCAGGCAGTCAGGACTCTCCCCTGCACCATTGGGTAATTTCTTTTGAAGGATTAAGGAACTGCAATTTCCAAGACATTATAAAAGAAACCATTGCATGGTCTTGCCACGTACAGAGTAGTACTTGATCAGGGCATCCGACAGGTCCACCCCTCCCATGTGCTTGTTGTAATCCTTGATGGCGTCCCGAATTGGGACATCACAGACGCCACCGTCCATCCGTTCCCTTCACCCTCCTCACTGTAGTGGCCTGGCTGTAAGCTCTGTGGATAGTGCTGCACACGCTCACTACCTTGGTGTCCATCCACCTGGCAAAGAGGAGGGAGCCCTTCCTCAGCCACCTCATGTCTCCCCTCTCAGCCTTGGGTGGCACGTCATTGGCCCTGGTTCGGGGGGAAAGCCTTTCCCTGTGCACACGGATAGTTCCACAAGCCATTGTGTGATTGGCTGCTAGCTTATTGTAAAGCAGGGGGCTGGTGTGGAAATGTGGTAGCCTTTACCAAGAAGGTCAAAGTTCATCAGATCCATTACGGAGGCGATGCTGAGGCCTTGGCTATAGCATCTTCCCCTTGATGGATGAACACGTTGTAGGTATAGCCAGTGTCAGTCAATACAACACGTTTGTAACCAAATTTAGTCGGCTTGTCTTTCATGTTTACATTTTTAGTCATTTAGCAGCTGATGCTTTTATCCAAAGCGACTTACGAAGTTCAGCGAAGTTCAAGTCAACAGGAAGGGTACAACTCTTTCAGCCGAGTACCACTGTTCATCACACGGTGGCGGTGCTGAAACTTGGGTGGTGCAGTGTTAAGTGCATAGTAGTAAATACATATTCATATAGAAGAGTGCATTATAGAGGACAGTAAGAAGGTCTGAATGCATTGTCTGAATCCAATTCTGACTTTACTGACAACCATCCAATGGAAATATTCCTGTATGGCTGGAAATGTGTGTTACGGACATTCACAATCTGGCTGTAGATTGGCTTGATTTTGAATGGCCTGTCATTCTCTCCATCTTCTGTAACATCAGATATATGAAGAGACCAGAAGATGGCCTCAAAATCTGTCCCGGCTAATGCAGCTCTTGGGGAAGTGTAAATTATATGGCCACATCTGCCTCCAATAGTCGGCCCTTGTTTGAGCCTGCATTAGGCCAGAAAAGAGGATGACAGAAATAAAGACATAGAAGCCGTCAACCGTGTCAGATATTGGCAGGTTTTTTGCTAATATAAAAATATCCATATCTATAAATCTACCATATCTATCTGTTTATCTATCAGTCTATAATTGTATCTATTGTAAATTACTTAAACAAGTGTGTACAATCAACTGTTATATACTGTGTTAACACTAGCACAGCCGACAAAGGGTCAAATGACCCCTAGGCATTTTCAATAAATGTATCCTCGTCACTCGGTCGAGCTCCAGCTCTGTCACTCAATGACTTTTCCTAAAAGTACCCGTTGTATCTCGCACGGTTTCTGAAATTTCAAAATGACTTCAGGAAAATGTAATTAGAACGTTATTCCACATTATGGGCTGTTGGAACAGACGAAAGTCACAGCACTTTGCGAGCGTCTAGCGCAGGGGTGGCCAACCCGTGGCTTGCGAGCCGCATGTGGCTCTTTGCTCGTCAATGTGTGGCTCTTCCCTCCAAAAAAATTATAATATTCTTTTTTTTTCACTCAAACCTACATTTCATTGTGGTAAACCTCATATTTTTATATTCAGAGGTAATTATATAGTTTACGCTGTTTATTTTTCTCATATAAGCTGTCGGGTCATCTGACCCGTTCCTGGCGGGAATTAGTAGCATTTTATCCATGGCTGTGCTAGTGTTAAAACTATTGGTTCTATGTGTGTTCATGCATGGAATGTCCTACATTCTTGTGGATCTATACAATAGCACCTCAGAGTTTCTGTCTAAACTGAGAAGTGTTGGACCGAAGTGCCGTAATTCTACCCTGGTCTTAACTATAACCATGTATAGACTTTGTGTTAGCCCTGTATTCTGAAGAAGCATGTTGATTGGCTTATGGACGAGATATAAATTGCTAAATTTTTATGTTCTGGGCAGAGTGTCGGGTGTGTATAGCCTACTCTGTCCGTCGCAATGTCATTCCTTTCAACGTCTCCTGTCTGTAACTATTTGCTTGATTCACTTTGAATAAAACCGTTGAAAGATGTCTTCTACCTCTCATTATTGGATATTATTGATAACCTTGACAATTTGGATATTGAGTATAGTCAGATATACGAGTCAATTTGGGTGAAGGCCCGACTGGATTATTTGACAATTTACACGTGATTATTCCACAATTTGATGACCCGACGTGATGGAATATTCCACAGTACAGCTTGCCCTCTGCCAGTCGTCGTGCTACGTTGGAGTTAGTGTTGTTGATGATAGTTTGTACAACACTAGAGCTGAAGAACAGCTTGAAGAAAGCTGAAAGGAGACCAGGCCACAGTGGTGTGTCGATCCTTGGGCCAGGCGGGTCCGTAGGCGCAAACCTTGGCCTTGGATGTTCCACATCTGGCTCTTCCTTGGTACACCACCTCTCCTCGTCACCACCTCCGGTAGCCAGCATTGACTAGAGTCAGACACACACTACTCCAGGAAGTACATGGCGGTGATGGAGTTCCTCACCCTTTTCATTACCAACTGGCCGACCAGCTCCAAGTGCCAGTAAGCGACTGAGACTCGTATTGGTTTGTTAAGCATCTGTCATGTTTCAGACGTTCCTTCCAAACTCCTTCAGGCCACTTCACGTGGGCGAATGTGTGCATGTGTGGATATATTTATTCCAACCAGAGATAAATGATTGTTTTAAGCATTTACATAGCTATTTGGCGCTAACATGTTTGTATTGAGTTGATTATCAAATGCTTACTGTCGTACCGATTGCAATTTCCTTCCAATTGGGCCAGTCTTCTCTGAATGAGGTTGTTACATGAGGCATTTTTCTTCTGATTGTGCTATTATTCCGATTATTAGTGGAATATTAGGGTCCACGTAAACACAGCTATTGACACCTTTTGACCTATCTGGTCAACCTGTTTGGCATGATGAGACTAGTCAATGAGACTAGTCAATGAGAGAGTGTGAGAGACTAGTGTGTAGTCTGATTTTGTTTATGAGAAATATTTATACTTTACATAAACCTGTATGCCTCTTTTCGCAGCTGTTGCTTACTAGTGATGGTTATAACTATGGGACTAGACGAGCCTTGAGGGGTCAGTTTGCCCTGCCGAAACCCACAAATGAAGCTACTGGATATTTGTTGTTTTATTGATATTTGATTTGTTCTATATGTTTGTATATTTGTCATTGTTCTATATTTGTTTGTATGTCTGATTTTGATTTGTTTATTGTTCTATATTTGTTTGTATATTTTATTAGTGTTTTAATGATATTTGTTTTATTTTATGTTTTATTGATTATTCTTGTTTGATTTGTATATGTTTGTATCCAGACCCCAGGAAGAATAGTCGCTGCTGAGGCAGTGACTAATGGGGATCTGAAATAAATACTAACCTTTTTTACAGCTTTTAAAAATAGATGCCCCTAATTGCCACACAATATCGCAATTGTGTGGACTAAGTCGACTGCAAAAAGCAGGACATTGTTGAACTATTGGTCCAGTGCCCTGTCATATTGTATCTTTTTATTTTATTTTCTGTCTGTAGCCAAGACTCCTCCTCCCTCCTACCCAGTGTTTTGTAGCCTCTGGTGAGTTATGGCTTCATGCAGGTCTGCCTGGGGCTGTAGAAACTGCTGTCAATCAATCGCTGTCAGGAGCACAACACACACAAACAGTCATGCACACACACGCACAGGTCGGTGTGCACAAAGCAGCCACTCCTCCCTCCTACCCAGTGCTTTGTGGCCTCGGGTGAGTTATGGCTTCATGCAGGTCTGTCTGGAGCTATAGAGACTGCTGTCACTCATTCGCTGTCAGGAGCACAACACACACAGGCATGCCCTCATGCATGCATACACACACACACACACACACACACACATGCATTGTACACATTATTGTCTCTCTCTCTCACACACAATTGTCTCTGTCTCTACAGTATGCGGCCATCATTGTTTCGCGTAGCGTGTGCTGAACTGAATCTCGTCTGCCATTTTGCTTCCTTCTAGCAGCAGCAGCTCTCAAAAACCTGGGCGTCCTTTTTGACTCTGAGCTGAAACTCGACAGACAGGTGCGAGCAGTCCTGCTTCTTCCAGCTGCGCACCATCGCAAAAATTTAAACATTCCTCTCCCCCAGCGACCTTCAGAGGGTCATCCTCACTCTCATATTTTCAAGACTGGACTATTGCAGCGCCCTCTATTCTGGTGTCGCAGACAAATAAACTGTCTCCAACTCGTCCAGAACGCAGCCGCCAGGCTCGTGTCGGGCTCCAAGATGAGGGACCACATCTCCCCAGTCCTTGCATCCCTACACTGGCTCTCGGTAAAACAACTAATTAATTTCAAAGCCATAAGCGGTCTCGCCCCAGCCTACATAAAGGAACTCTTGGTCTAATCAGCCAGCTCCAGATCCCTCAGATCAAACAATCAAATCTGCCTTAAAATCCCACAGACAAGACTGGTGACAAAGGAAAACCGGGCATGCGCAGTTGCAGCACCGAAACTCTGGAACAAGCTCCCACTAAACTTAAAATCTGCAAGCACTCTACGGACTTTTAAGGCCATGCTCAAAACCCACCTTTTTGCCATAGAAAAACCATGAGCTAGTTTTGTATTGTAGTATGACTGGTGTTTAGTGGTGTATTATGTCCATCCGTTCTCTATCTGCTTGGTTGGCCTGCATGTATTTTCTTCAGTTTTCGTATTGTTCCTGTCTTTCTGTTTTTCTTTTTTCCCCGGGCTGCGCCCCGGCCGATGTAACTATTGGTTGAGGGGTGCAATATAAATAAATGTATCATATCATATCACTCTATAGCAGTGCGTTACCGTCTCCATTGTCGGCTAACTGCTATGCATCTGCAGCGACGTCATTCTCACTTTGGCAGTCAACTGGCAGGAAGGAGAAGGGTTAACCTTTCACTACCACACTACAGAAGGTTAACCCTTCAATACCACACTACAGAATGTTAACCCTTCACTACCACACTACAGAAGGTTAACATTTCACTACCCTACTACAGAAGGTTAACCGTTCACTACCACACTACAGAAGCTTAACATTTCACTACCACACTACAGAAGGTTAACCTTTCACTACCACACTACAGAATGTTAACCCTTCACTACCACACTACAGAAGGTTAATCTTTCATTACCATACTACAGAAGGTTAACCTTTCACTACCACACTACAGCAGGTTAACCCTTTCACTACCACACTACTGAAGGTTAACCTTTCACTACCACACTACAGACAGTTAACCCTTTCACTACCACACTACAGAAGGTTAACCTTTCACCACCACACTACAGAAGGTTCTATATCATACTAGCTTCCGCTCAGCGTCATCTGCACTAACCTCACTTTGTGCATTTGCACTGAATAAAAATTCACAATGTACCTTTACATACCAACATTCGTCTGGCCACACCCCTATCCGCTACCTTCATAAGCAGGTGTGTGGCCCCACACTCGCCTCCTTCTTCACTTTCACCACAAGGAAGTGCCTGTATACCAAATCACTTGACGAGGTTGTTAAGCTGAAGAAAGTTGAGTTACGTGTTTACATTTTTTCTTGCTTTTTTCTTTCTCTCATACTTTTAAAAGGAAAAAAGCTAAGTCATAATGTTTACTTCGGAGGGTCGTGCTAGCAACGTTACCCTTCACCAGCGGTTCTCCATTTCCTCCTCTGTCGTGCGTCTTGGAGCGGGGTTGAGGCCACTGTCGTGGTCGGCATCCGCGCCCGGTAGGCGTCCGATAGGTAAAAGGTAAAAGTCTCCTGTGAGATGGCCTGGTTCCTGCTCTGGTTCCTTTGCCGCCGGAGAGTCGTCCGCTGTTGGGCGGCCGGCTCCTCTGGTGGCGGAGGATTTGAGACGCAAACTTTTTGCGTCTGCTCGCTCCCGTCGTAAGATGGTGGCTTGTAGACGCGAACGGCCTGGTTTTGGGGAGTTGCTGGAGCCGGATGAGGATGCGTCTGATTCTCCATGGCCGATGGAAACAGAGGACTACATGGTAGAGGCAGACGGGTTCTTATTTGACGCCCCGGTGGAGACATGTCCGCCTCCCATCCAGGTTGGCGGGGGGTGATAGGTCTCCTTGGGATCCCTCGTACGCTGATGTAAATAATAAATAACTATGTACAGATACCGAGATGTCCCACCATGTTACCTGTTACCTGTTTATTGCACAATGTTGTTTTTTATTGGATTCTATTATATGTTGTACCACTGTATTGCACATCGTTGCGGGCAAGACCACCCGCATTTCATTGTATACTTGTATGCCGTGACAAATAAAACTCTTGACTTGACTTGACTTGTTGGGTTAGAACCTCCGACTCAGCGGCGGGATGCCCTGCTATCAGCCACATCAGAATGTGACTCTGTAACCAGTAGTCTGCTGCATGTGAGGGACGTGAGCTCGGTGGGGGAAAGTATGCAGGGGGAACTGTGTACTTTGTTCCCAAGCTCATGGCGGCGGCGGCGGCAGTCGCAAACGGCGTGCCGCTGCCGCAGCCACTGCCTGTTCCTGTCCCTGATGATCTCATAGGTCATCTATGGCAACGTCATCCTGTGAGAGAGACGGGCGTTGTCTGCCCATTTTTCCCCTCGATGGAGGCCTACGTCCGTCAGGGACAGGTGGTCTCCCACATCACGGGCCTCACCCCCGCCTACGTGCGAGTCACGAGGGTGGTGGGTTTGGTAGACGGTATGAAGGAGGGGGTGCCTCGGCTTGATAGGCCGATGGCAGCTCTCCTTTGTCCTGAGGTGGTGTGGGAGCCGTTACGGAAGCCGGTTCCCCAAGGGAAATCGGCGAGGCGGTTGGCTTACTGGAGTGACCAGTCATTCATCTCCGTGACTCAATCTCTGGCTGCCACATCTAACATCGCGCAGCTGGCGAGATTCATGTCCGGGATAATGACGGGCGGTACGGAGCTGACCGAAGTGCAACGTGATCAGCTCGCCCAGTCGGCAGGAGCCATCCTGCATCTGATCCAGCTGCAGGCCGTCGCCGCTGGGAAAGTACGCGCCCTGGCCACTCTAGCCCAGCGCCACCTTTGGCTGGAGCAGGCGCGTGTGCCGGAAAGGAAGAGGACTCCACTTCTGACGGCACCCCTCTCCGATGCTGGGCTCTTCGGGTCGGCGTTGCAGCTGATGACCTCAACCTGCAGGGAAATGCAGGAGGAGCGTTCCGTGCTCCAGCCTCATTTCCCCCCGCCCGATGTCGCCGGTGGAGTCAGACGGCAGGCTCGTCGTCGAGGTTCCGCCGCCGTAGCTGCCGCTGCTACCACCGCCACTGCTGGCCCTTCAGCGAAGAAGGCCAGGAGGAGAGAGGGCGCCTCGGCCACTGCAGCCGGCCCATCCACGCTCGGAGGTGACGGTAGGGATCGCCGTGACCAGCCTCCAGTCCTTTACCGTCCCTCCGGGGCTCCCCGGGGTGGCAAGTCCCAAGTGGCTCGTGGCAGGCGTTGCTAAAATGACTTTTTCCCTCTGTGGTCCCCCATATTCCCTTCCCGGCCCATCGTATGATTTTGTTAAAATAAAGGGTCCCTCCTGGGAGGGACTATTTTTTGTTACAAACTGTGTGTTTATTCACTACATATGATGGGGATACGATGTGTGAACCTTTCGCTAGTGTGGGTTTGATAGAAGGGCTAGACTTATAGTCTTGTTGGTCGCTACATTTCATGTTATAGAGCTTAAGCAAGGCCTGCAGCTTACACTCGGTTGAAAAGGGTTTTTTCTGCCTCGACCTGAAGATTAGGTTCTTCACATAAAGGTAGAGGTTAGTTGTGTGCTCTGTTGCTTAAACAGTGATATTGAGCCGCAACACTGTTGTGTTGGTCTGCAGTAATGCTTGTGTGTGTAAAGGTACCGCGGTTCAGGCCGCTCTCTCTCTATCAGATTTTCTGTGTCTTGCAACATAAACACGGGTGTCGGGTTCACACATATATAACTTTGGCCTTGTTATAAACCCTGTTCACAGACTTGTCTGTGGCTAGCGCGCATTGAATTAGCTTTGCGTTTTTCATTAGCATACTGGCTACTTAAGGTATCATATGGCTATTGTTGTTGTCGTATTCGAGGGTTGGGCTTGCAAGGGGGTACCGGATAAACCCCTCCTTTCCTCTTCTGATTGGTCGTTTTTTTTTACTCTCTTTTCATTCGGTCCAGCCAAACGGTTAGCAGCTTGGCACGGGGGGGAGGGAAGGGTTTCCCTGACTCCGCACCTATCACGGGCAGTTGAGTCATGGGTTTCCCCCATCATAGAATACGTCACTGGGCACGTTTCTATTGGACGACGGCTTCCGTGAGTTTTTTCAGACCCGTGTGTGGGTCTGTCATTGTCAAGTTGTCGGGGCAGAGCGTAGGAACTTAGTGTTCTGCTACGCTCGATATACGTGTAACTTAAGTCTGTTGGTCACATGGCTCAATGTTACCGTGACTTTTCATTTATGGCTCACGTGGGAAGTCTCTCTGAGGATTCCCGTCTCCTCCCTGTGGTGAGGGTGGCGGGATGTGAAAATGAAAAAATGTTTTACCCTCAGCCGCGTCACGTGGGATTCATGTCAGTCTGTGTTCTTTCTTTTTAATAAAAAGGAAAAAACGTGAAGCACGACGGCTCCTTGTCGTTCTCCCAGGCGACTTAGAGGAACAATGTCTGGTGTCTTGTTAGACTATCCATTGATGTGTTTGGGTCTCGACGCGTACATAGTGCTGGCTCGGGGTGTTTCTGATAAGAATCACGCATTGGGGCTGGCACGCCTTGGTTGCTCGTTATTAAAACAGCGTTTTTATAGGGCAACTGGGATGGAGGTTTTCTCTTCCGAGCGACTGTTACTAGGTCTCGACAAATTCTCGTTTATATCTGGGAGATGTTAACGGAATAGATCAAAACATAGGTAGAGGGGTCTCACGCCCTTGGGGTGGGCCACTGAGCGCGGTACGAATGTGACCGTCTGGGTGACGCCCTCTTTTCATGTTTTAGATCGACACGCGTACCTACCCCCTCTCTTGGAGTGGGGATGTCGGCGTGATTAGGGCACGGGACTGAGTCTGGTCACGCTGGTCTAGGTCAGTTAACCCGTTGTCCGCCGGGGACGCAGATCTTCTGTTCTGGTACCCTGAGGGACTTGTGCTTTTTTCGGGGGGAAAAATGCCGGGTCGGCCCGGGTGTCACAGGGTTGGGCGTTATGGAGACCCTTTGTTGGGTACAGGTTGTACCCTGCGTTATCATAAAGGCGCTGGTTTTCCATTCTTTTCGCTCCTCTCTTACGCATGGCGAAGAGGGGGCTGTTGGGGTGGTCTTATGGACCTCCTCTGGCATCCCTGTGTGCTTCCCGGGCCGCCGGGCCCGGTCCGAAGTTGTGTTACGTCGACCCGTAGGCCTGGAATAACCCCTTTTTGAAAACTGAAACACTTGTACTGCGGTATAGCCAGTGTATACCCGCAGGTGTGTTTTGGTCAACTCCCGGGTTACCCGGTTGAGTGTGCCCCTGCACGTTCATGACGTCTGCCAATCGTGTCAGCCTTCTCTGCCTCGGCCCCTCTGGGTCGGGGTTTTTTGGTGGAGGCTTTGTCATGGTGCGCAACAATGCCAGCATACGCCCCTTCCGCCGGGGGTGCTGTTTTCAGTTGACCCCTTTGGCGCCTGTCTCATCCGCAGTGCTCCAGGCTCGGGTCAAATGCCTGCTGCCTGGATTGAGGGATCAACCCCTTCTGGTGGTCGTCTCCCCGGTGCGCTGCTTGCTCCCGCTGTAGTGTAGCCTCTTGAGTGCTTCGAGTTACAGCCATGCTGACTGCCTGAGTGTGCCAGGGTCAGTGTGCCAGGCGGCGTGCTAGTGGGGGGGAAGGGCCCGTCTTGGAGGGGCCCTGTCCGAATACGCTGGCGATGTGGGGGGCGGTGTCACTAGTGACCGCCTGGTGAGGTCTTGATGCTGTGGCGTCGTTGACCTCTCCGGGCCCCCTTTTTCCGGGGGATCCAGTCCCTTCAGTGGGTCTGGGTCTTCCTTCGCGCTCCGCTGCTACGGCCTTGCCACGGGGTTGAGTTTGCTCTTGACCCCGTGATTTTGGGGGCGGTAACGAGGTTTGTTCCTTCCGTTCGTTCCCTGGTGGCATGCGGGTTGTGCGTGTGCGTAGTCGTGGGGTCAAGCCACGGTCTGCTCACCCTGTGCGTTGAGTTGTTCGAGTTTCTCTTTGCACGGTCGGATCCGTCTCCCTCCCGTCCTCCAATAGGGAGGGTATCCTCCATTAGGGAGGGTCGGGGGGGCTCGGTCCTACCCGGTTCTGTTGGTTGTGGGGGGCCTCAGTGGGGTTCATTTGTCGAGCTTCAAGTTCCCGCTCAGCTCCCGTTGTGCAGATGACGCTGGGCGGAAGCTAGTATGATATAGAACGATAGGTTATGAATATAACTGTAGTTCTATGAATACTAGTGACGCTCAGCGTCTGGACGCCACTGCGGCCTTTGATCTCGCCTTGTGGTGAAAGATTGGGAAGGAGGCGAGTGTGGGGCCACACACCTGCTTATGAAGGTAGCGGATAGGGGTGTGGCCAGACGAATGTTGGTATGCAAAGGTACATTGTGAATTTTTATTCAGTGCAAATGCACAAAGTGAGGTTAGTGCAGATGACGCTGAGCGTCACTAGTATTCATAGAACTACGGTTATATTCATAACCTATCGTTAACCTTTCACTACCACACTACAGAAGGTTAACCTTTCATTACCACTACAGAAGGTTAACCTTTCATTACCACTACAGAAGGTTAACCTTTCACTACCACACTACATAAGGTTAACCTTTCACTACCACACTACAGAAGGTTAACCTTTCACTACCATACTACATGTTAACCGTTCAATACCACACTACAGAAGGTTAACCTTTCACTACCATACTACATAATGTTAACCCTTTCACTACGACACTACAGAATGAATGAATGAAAACTTTATTTAACAGATTGCAGAATGGGTACATACAGTACAGTACGGCTCAATACACACAATTGTTAAGGGGATGCAGACCAGAGAAAGACGTTTGTCTTGTTTACATCAGGGTCCCCCATTTTCAATTCATAGTGACATTTATGACATACACAACATACATGACATTTATGGTATAGGGACATACATGACATACAGGTATTTAGTACTGTTACATTTGTGACATATTCGATATTCAAATATACAGTACTGTTACCCATAGATCCTGACAGAGTATATACATATGATGGGGAGGGGACTGTACATTAGGAGGGGGTGGGTGGGTGGGAGAGAAATATATACGGTGGGGAGGAGACTGTACATTTGGAGGGGGTGGGTGGGTGGGAGAGAAATATACATGCGGTGGGGAGGAGACTGTCTATTAGGAGGGGGTGGGGGGGTTTGGACATTTACGGTGGCCAGTTTCGAATTGCAGCCTCCCGTAGGTGCTCTTTAAGAGCGGTTTTGAATGTGGGTAGGGATTCACATTCCTTTACAGCTTTGGGTAGGGCGTTCCACATTGATAATTCCTAAACGTGTTTAGTCCCTTGTTTGAGCAGAATCTGGGTTTAACATGATTTGTTGAGCTTCCTCTGGTGTTGTAGTCGTGGTATTCACTGACCTTTGGGAAGTATTTTGACATGTACATTGTACATGGGTACCTTAGTCGTATAGTGTATCTTGTAGACCAGGCCCATTGAAAGTTGCTGTACAGAACGTTAACCTTTCACTACCACACTACAGAAGGTTAACATTTCACTACCACACTACAGCAGGTTAGCCCTTCACTACCACACTACAGAGGTTAACAATTCACTACCACACTACAGAAGGTTAACCCGTTCACTGCCATACTACAGAAGGTTAACCTTTCACTACCACACTACAGAAGGTTAACATTTCACTACCACACTATAGAAGGTTAACCTTTCACTACCACACTACAGCAGGTTAACCCTTCACTACCACACTACAGAAGGTTCTCAGACGTAGGGTGATACTGAATTGTGCAAAGGAGTTAGACGTCATAGCCGTGGTATATGGTGTGCTATACCGCAGCTATGAACCAATCAGATCGCTTGATTTGAGCTACCCGTTTCGTGTATATCCACAGAGGGCAGAGCTTGATTGCTTTCCTGATCCCATTCACACTCCCAAGTGATGTGTGGAGATTATATAACTGCAAATACATGGGCTTTCCAAATAACAAGCAGACTGATATGGTGCTTTGTCTCATGGTTTTAAATGATTGATAAAGACAAATATTTAATAATGTCTTTTTTTATTTTATATTATTGGGCTTCTTACACCATCTGTAGTGCCCTTGACGGGGGTATTCATCTGGGTTCACATCAGTTCCCTAAGCCCTGTGCAACAGTGGGGCTTTAATCAGTCTGCCCTTCCTATCTATTATGTGTTTGAAAAAGATGTCCACACTCATTGGCACCCCCTGGTGCCTGGGGAAGGAAATTCCTTAGTGGGTCCCATCGGGGTATGGTGCGCTATGCAGTGCAGTGGATCCTGCATGTTTTATCGACATGACCCCCTCCTAGCTGAATTAACGTACACAGATTTTACATGGTGATTTATAAAAAGAAACTATTTATTTTGACGCAATCGATGGACACGATACATCAGACGGCAGGCACATCTGGGTACTTTGGCTTTTTTTCCGTAGCCGTGCCTACTCTTCGGGAGCACACAGACACAGTCAAAACACAGACACGATCTCCTCACCATTCCCTGCACCAGGCGTTCCACACTGGGAGACCGAGCCTCCTCCTTGCTGCCCCCCCTCTCTCTCCCCTGCCATCCGAGGCTCTGACACCATCAACCTCTTCAAGACCCATCTCAAAACCCACCTTTTCAAACGTGCCTTCTCGCAACACGGTGCTGCTCCCAAGCAGACCGGCTGCAGAAACAAATTTATTTCTCTGTCTCTTAAATAGGAGCCCTATTTTCTGAAAATCCGCCTAAAATACATACCTAAGTAAATGGAATATTGCTCCACTTCTACAAGGCCATTTGCATATTCTTGGTATCTAGGGACATCTATGGACATCAGTGAATGTATTCCCAGTGTCAGAAATATTGTGTCTATTACTAGGCTTGCTTAAATTGTGATGAAACAAAGGAAACTCACCAAAACCGTCTTTGGAAGTGGTATGTTCTTTAACCTCTTCGGTTTTGTAACTGGAGGAATCTTTTATGACTTTTATAACTATTTCGTGGTGCTACTTCATTCCAGTTCTATCAGCATTCAGTATCTGCGTCAGTCTCCGTCAATCTATGATCTCCTTCTGCATAAGGTGAGGCGCGAACTGCTCACCTAACTCGCGTTCTGAGGTAACTTAAAGGGGCAGTGAGGCAATTCAAAGGATTTTCTCAAAACGTTGTTAACCTCACATGAATATACATATAACCAAATAACATTAACACTTAATTCGCCAGGCTTATGTACATCATTATACCCCTCTCTGCCAGCTCTATTTGTCTATGGAGAAGTTCCCCTTCTTTGCAGGGCTATAACTTTTTAAATTGTATTGCTAAATTGACATTACTATGGCCCATTCAACGTCAATTATCTATCGCTCAGGACGTAGGAACGTTATACTTTTTCATTCACATATTCATACTAAAATACGGTCTAAAGTATAAATATGTTTTTATCGTTTTCTGCAGCTTTCTCCAGAACGTGATTTATAGCCCTAAATGCATTATATTGATGATCAAATACAGTTTGATAGCGATCTGCGCGAGATAAAAAATGTCAAATGGACGTGCTTCTAGAAGTTACTACTTATCATCTGATGTTGACCGGATGGGGGGGGGGGGTCGTTTATAATTCCGTGGCCAACGTTAGATGATTCATCTAGTGTGGGTGATATGATCATTAGAGCAGTTTATATCGAACATGTTAAAAAAAACGCTGAAACTCACCGTAGCTTCCTCGTAGTGTTGGGCGATGAGCGTGGAGCAAAAATATTCCTATTATGGGATGTTGAAATATGCTATCCATCTCCAGGTTGTATAATAGTATATACGTCCAAATCATGTTGTTTATCGAGTTATTGGTAACGGATTGCTATCCATTGTGTCTAGCTCGAGTCCCGGGACTATTAGTGAGTGATCGGACCGAATTGGAATGAGCACCAGCTTCCGTTTCCGGTTTCCGGTTTGGGCGATCCGCCGATCGGCCACCAGATGGCACTCTTGAACCGTTGGAGAGTTGAGAGGGGATCAACAGTAGATCTCAAGTCTCCGGGGGAGAAATATGATTGCGATCACAGATTTTTGAAATATTGATCTCAATGACGTGTTACGGCGTCATTGGCAGAATTAGCATGGCGGGGAATGACGAGTTTAGGCGTCCTTGGCAGAGAAAGTGTTAACTGTTTATGTTCTTACACAATAGCATTAACTATTTATGTTCTTATTCAATGGCATTAACTATTTATGTTCTTATAACTAAATAGTTATGAATCTGAAACCTGGGTTACATATTCACAGTGTCAGAAATATTGTGTCTATTCCTAGGCTTGCTTAAATTGTGATGAAACAAAGGAGAATATGAATTACGACCTGTTTAGGCAGGCGTATGTCTGATTTTATTTTTAAACTTGATTGTGATTAATGAACTGTTTTTAATTGTTGTATGGCGACCTTGAGTGTCCTGAAACTAAAGGCGCCTTATAAATAAAATGCATTATTATTATTATTATTATAAGGCGATGCTCTGTAAAGACGTTCTTGAGGGTAGAAAACGAATTCTCACAGAGTGCCGTGTTGGCTCCAAAAGTCAACGCTTGCTTACATGCTGTGATAACAGCACTTCCAGTGGCTTCTGGGACTGTTTGAGCACCTGTAGGGTTTGGCGATAAGGTTGAAATCATTATCGCAATAATCACAAGGATTTTTCTAGATCAATATATATCACAATATGGTTCATGTATGCAAAATCAAATCGAATGAATGTCCATCTCATTGAACTGAATCATGTTAGGTGCGATGTCAAATAATACAGAAATATTCAAATAATATTGCTACCATACCTCATTTTATCAGTTTTAAGTACAATTTTGTCATCATCATCATTTAGACAGCAGAAATGCGTGTCAAAATATTAAAATATCATCACAATATGATTCCACTGAAAGACAATAAATAAAAATTGAATTATCACCCTAATCACCTGTTTATTTGTTTATTAGCAAAGGATCCCCATTAGCTGACGCCAAGACGTCAACTAGTCTTCCTGGGGTCCGAGACAACATTAAAACATTACAACATATACAGTACAATTAAAACATAATACAATTAAAACATAGCAAGACATACCAACCGATGAAACACAACAACATTAACACACAAACTAATTATATCTAAATATATACAAACATATAAAAATCTAAGGTAACATATTGCATTACCCAACATTATCAATATCAATATTGGCTCACATGTAAGATTTTAATTTATTTTTGAAGCTTGCTACAATGTCACGTATGCCACTTTGAAGACAATTCCATGCCCTATATAAAACTGTTCTTTGCATACTGTTGGTTTTTGCATGGGGTAGAATAATCTGCCCTCTACTTGCCCCTCTGGTCAAATGCATGTGCACATTTGAGCTGTAAATTATTTTATCCGAGATATATTTAGGACTGTGGGTTGTGATGACTTTCTGAAAACAAATTAATAAGTTGGTGTAGCCGGTGTGATCTTAACTGCGTTGTGTTTTGTCGATTCGACCCCTGTTAAGGGATCGCCCTGAGTGGGAGTTGAACCCCGATCTCCCGCGTCACGGGCGGCATCACAGACCACTATACCAAGAGGTGAATCCACCTCTTGCTACTGGGTCTGGATGCCTCTGGGGAGTGAGTTTACTTGCAGTACCGCTTAACGTCCACAGCCACTTCACTTACTGTACCTCGTGACTGTGGATAGACTGCGGTACCTCCGTTACACTGGCAGAAAGTCTTTTCTCAACACTCTGCCAACTAAGACGTTCATGTATTTGAACAACACTAGTCCTAATTATGAGCAACCAAGAACTGTTTGATTGTCCACTTCTCCCCGTCTGGTGGAGATGATTCCTTCCTTTGTGTGCTGAGGAACTGGCGGGCCACGTATTCAGAATCCACAACCGGTGTCTTGGTGAGGGTGAGTAACCGCTTCACCTTGCTGACATCCAAGAATGTAGATTGCTCGGGATCCCAGAGAGTTGAGTGAGTGGCTCTATCAGCTTACAATTACACTCCCCGAAGCGATTCTTCATTTCCCCACCAACTGAGTCGATGCAACTAAAATACATCCTGCGTAGCTCTGCTTCGTCATTGCGATCTTCTTGTGTGTGATGACTTCCTCGACGACATAGATGACAAGGGCAGGATTCTGTGTGCATATTCTCTTTGCGCATGACCCACAATCGTTCACTCTACAATATTCTGCCACCTTGCTGACGAACGTCTTGTTGAGTCTTGTTGATATATCTTAAACAATATCTTAAACATATGTTTTTCATTGCACCTTTTGAACTGTATACGCATGTAAATATTTGCATGTAATTGGCTTTGCAGCCGAATGTAATGTCCTGTTGGAATTCGGAGTGAACTATAGGGTGACGTCACCCAGCTGTCCAAACATATAGGCGATTCGCGCTACGGCAGCAGTTCTCAGAAGAGTAGTAGAATTTCGCAGAACACCGGCCTTGTGGCACTGTCACAATGCGCCAGGAGTGCCAGGAAGTCTGTCTTTTAGGCAGGCATGCGTTCTTCATGGGACGGGGGTGCACTACGTGCAACCCCAGATAAGTACTCGCTATTTGCATATCAATAGCGCCGGTCGTCAGGTGTGTTAAATACGTTCTCAGATACATTCACACCTAACTTGTTGTGAATGACATGTGTTACATTCCATTCGTAGAGGCAATTAGGCACTGTCTGTAGTCTGTGCTCAAGCGAGAGGACATTAAATTTATGCGCATTCGCGTGAGCGCGCGTGCACGTGGCGCGATTAGGTGCGTGCAATCCCAGTTGATTTCAATAACGCACCACTGCTTTTAGGTGTTGCGTGAGACATTTTTGTCAGCAGAAGTCTCCACGTGTGCAGTCAACCAAAGTAATTAGCATTCGACATAGGAAGGAATAGACACGACCACATGGACTGAGTTTCATCTAGGCTAAGGGGCGTTTATTTAGTGCGCATGCTCTTTTATATCAAAACACCTTGTCTGTTGTACGCATGCACACAGTGATGTCATACAGGACACATGACTTTGTCTACCAATACAAATATACTCAACACTCCCACTCAAAGACATGTTGATTGCTCTCTCTACAGTGTTACACAAGATCAAAAATATACAGTGTTACACAAGATCAAAATACACAACAACACCATCAACAACATCAATAAAAAAAAATAACTCTGGCATTAGGATGGAGAGGGAACCAGAGTCAGCAGATAGAATAATGTCATTGGGACTAGAGCGGTTTCTGTACTGTGTTTGGGGCGAAAGCCGGATTGGAAGGGTTCGTAAAGTTTATTGGATTCAAGGTGGGATGTTAACTGAGTGGCAACAGCTCATTCAAAAAAAAAATCCAATTTCCACCGCATTTACCAATTTCCACCGCATGCTTCCAGTCGCGGAATCCGGTAATGGTGAAGGTTGTATCTGTGGCAAATGTAGAGTCCCCGAAACATCCTGCATGGGAAGCTAAATGTAGCATCTGCCTGAATAGAGTATTCCAGCCAGGAGAATCTTCCCTACCAGGAGCTGCCGAATGATCTGTTTTTCCCAGAGAAAAGGCATGCAGGTGTCACGGTCCCAGACTGAGCCCTGTCTGGGGCGCGTAGTGAGGACAAAATTGACAGTGGTCTCCTGCCGCCATCTAGCGGGCACCACCAGATGGTGCAGTCCATTATATTGTTGTGGTTAAATGTAAGTGATTTGATTTCCTCGTTCATGTTGTCCTGGGCTCTTCCTTCCCTTGTTTGATGTCGTCCTCCTGTCTGGTTGTTGTGTGTGATATTGCTTTTTGTGTCTAATTTGGTGTTTATTTGTTTTGGCCTGGCCTTGCCAGGTGTTGCTCATTATAATTAGTCTTTGTATTTAAGTGTGGGTCTGTCCTCACTTCCTTGTGGCGTCATTACCTCTGTTACCCCTGTTCCTGTCAACGTCGTCCTTGCCCTGTTGTTGTGTTCTGCTAAGTAAGTGTGTTGTTAGTAATCCGTTTTGTTGCCCTTTGATTTTCGTGTTCTCAGTTTGATTTTTACTCAGTGCCAGCTTGGCTGCGCCTTTCGTTGTTCTTTTGTAACGTGCCTTCGCCCGTCTTTATGTTTGTTTATTTATCAGCTTCTTTACTTTTGTTTTGGTCTTATGACCTATTATCGCTCTTGTGGTTCTTATATTAACACTTTGCGTGCCACGCCCGAGGATATTCGGGTTTACGCCCCGAGAATATTCTGGTGTTTTTCTTTTTTTTTATTAGCGATCTGAAATCATATTGCATCACGCGAACCTACCGTTGGAGATCCAGGGACCGCCGGCGATCAGATGTGAAAAAAGCGCCCCCTATCGTCTCCCAGATGGTAAATCACCCTTTTGGAATGGACTCAATGAAGAACGGATTTCTGACTCCACATTTTACTTCTCACTGATGCAGCCGGGGTTACCAGAGTTCATTCTGGAGCCTCTGAGCCGCGGGGAATCATGTGTTCTACTATACACACGTTGGATCAATACACTTATTGATTTTTTTGAATGGTAATCAGGAATTGGAATATACCATTTGGATACCATCTGATGTCAGGTAAGGAATCTATGTTATCAGTGTTAGGATAATCAGACTCGTTTTCACGGAGATATAAGCGTTTCCACTATATGTGATATAGCTGTTTTGACTGTAAAAGCCATGAGGAAATAATAGCAGCGATTATCAGCGGACGGCATGAGCGTGCGTGCGCACACATATACTATCGATCATCTAGCGTTTATTTGAAAACGATTCATAAATAGACCGACAAATGATAACGTTCTGGAATATTCCAGTAAAAGGCGATTATCATAGAATGGGTTGTTTTTCCCCGGAAAACGGGTGATTTTCAAAATGCTATCAAACGGAAATTAAGCGATAAAAATACAATCTGCCTTGCCAATGTTGACTGGAAAATGATTCTTTGATAAGCAATGGGCAGATTAGACACATAGCCATAATTTAAAACATAGATTAGGCAATATTAACGTTAACATTGGCCGTGGACCGTGGCATCAAGGGGGTAAAAAGGAAAACCCGGCGTGGCACTCAAAGTGTTAAAAAGAACACAGTGTTGAGAAGAGCAAACTTCCGTCTCCGTCTCCTCCTTCCACTCCATTCCGCATATTGGGTTCTCCTCTCCTTCCCTCGCCACCCCACCGTAACAGCGGGAAAGTTCTGGATTACTCTGTTGTTGGGCTTCTCAGTACCAAGATCACTTGGCGCTGTGGTAGCCTGCAATAGCAATAGCCTGCGTTGCTCCTCCTAGCATGGATGCTAGCTTCAGTGGTGGTGTTATTGACATCAGTGCTCACGTTTATATAAATGGTAAATGGCTGCATTTATATAGTGCTTTTATCCAACACGCTTCACAATTTGTTCCTCACATTTTACCCATCGTCCATGCAAGGTGCCAACCTGCTCATCGGGAGCAATTATAACAAACAGACACATAATAACAAACAGAACAAACAAAACACTTATGGCGCTTCACTAGGTTACCTTCACTGTAACTGAGCAGGTGAAGGCCGACACATAATAACAAACAGAACACTTACGGCGCTTCCCTAGGTTACCTACACTGTAACTGAGCAGGTGAAGCCCAGACTCCCTTGGCCAAGGCAGCCCTCATGAACACCTGGTATAGCCTCACATCAGGCTTCACACAGGTGCCACACATAATTAATGAACCACCTAAACAGGTGCTAATGCTATAAATCAATACATTAACAAGTTCCTACACACTATATACAAATTAATTAATTAACCTATCCCCAGCAAATAGCAACACCAATAAAAACTACAACCCATATAATATAATACATATATGTATGAATGTATGTATGCATGTATGATACGATTAATGAATGTATTGTAGCAACCCTGAGTTTGGGGGTCATTGGTCAGCTGAGCTGTCACTCAGCACTCCGCCATCTCAGGCTTGCACTGAGATTGGTTGCATTGGTTGCTTAAAGGAAAATTCCAACATTTTGGTTAATTAGCTTATTTGGCATCTACCCTGGAGTTAGACAAGAAGATACATACCCTTTTTCTTCTCTGTGCATCCAGTAGGAGTAGGAAGACACGCACCGTTAGCCTAGCTTAGCGTCAGTCACTGGAAGTAGGTTCCTCCATTAGCCTAGTTCCCAACATCTTCCTACTCCTACTGCATGCACAGAGAAGAAAAAGGTATGTATCTTCTTGTCTAACTCCAGGGTAGATGGCAAATAAGCTAATTTCCCAAAATGTTGGAGTTTTCCTTTAAGCCGCGGGGTGACAGAGGCTGGAGTGCAGGGTCTGGCCTCGGCCAACGGTATAAGAGGGTGTGGCATCCAGTGTGCTCTCTCTCTGGTTAGTTAACGTAAGGTTATGTATATAACCAAGTTCTATGAATTATGGTGACGCTCAGGATCATTCTGCACGCACTTCACTTCGTGCACGAGCACTGAATAAAAAATTCCACAATGTACCTTTACATCCCAACATTCGTCTGGCCACACCCCTATCCACTTACCTTCATAAGCAGGTGTGTGGTCACCTACTCGCCTCCTTCCCAAACTTTCACCACAAGGCGAGATCAAGGGCCGCAGCGGCGTCCTGATGCTGAGCGTCACCATAATTCATAGAACTTGGTTATATACATAACCTTACGTTCTATTTCATTATGGCTGCCGCTCAGCATCATTCTGCACAAGAGGAGCTGAGCGGGAGCCAAAGCTCGACAAATGTACCCCGCTGAGGCCCCCCACAACCATCAGACCGGGGAGGACCGAGCCCCCCGACCCTCCCTATTGGAGGACGGGAGGGAGACGGATCCGACCGTGCGAAGAGGAACTCAAGCAACTCAACGCACAGGGTGAGCAGACCGTGGCTTGACCCCACGACTACGCACACGCACAACCCGCATGCCACCAGGGAACGAACGGAAGGAACAACCCTTGTTACTGCCCCCAGAATCACGGGGTCAAGAGCAAACTCAACCCCGTGGCAAGGCCGTAGCAGCGGAGCGCGAAGGAAGACCCAGACCCACTGAAGGGACTGGATCCCCTGGAAAAAGGGGGCCCGGAGAGGTCAATGACGCCAGGCATCAAGACCCCACCAGGCGGTCACTTAGTGACACCGCCCCCCACATCGCCAGCGTATTCGGATAGAGCCCCTCCAAGAGCAGGCCCTTACCCCCCAATAGTACACTGCCTGGCACACTGACCCTGCAAACAGGCAGTCAGCATGGCCGTAAAGCACTCAAAAAAGGTTAACCAACGGAAGCAGGCAGCGCACCGGGGATACCAGGCAGCAGGCTGTAAACCTAAGCCTGGAGCACTGCGGACGAGACAGGCGCCAAAAGGGGTCAACTGAAAACAGCCCCCCCGGCGGAAGGGGCGTATGCTATGCTGGCGTTGTTGAGCACCATGACAAAAACCTTCATCAAAAAAAACCCACCCAGAGGGGTCGAGGCAGAGAAGGCTGACACGAGTGGCAGACGTCATGAACGTGCAGGGGCACACTCAACCGGGTAACCCGGGAGTTGACTCTGCTCCAACACACCAGGGAATCAACCACCCTCTCGGTACACAGACGGTGGTTGTTCCTATAACCCCTCAAGAAAAAACTCAAACACACCTGCGGGTATACACCAGCTATACCGCAGTACAAGTGTTTCAGTTTCCAAAAAAGGGTTATCCCAGGCCTACGGTTTCAACGAAACATTACTTCGGACGGGGCCCGGCGGCTCGGGAAGCACACAGGGTTACCAGAGGAGGTCCAGAAGACCACCCCAACAGCCCCCTCTTCGCCATGCGTGAGAGAGGAGCGAAAATAATGGAGAACCAGCCCTAAGCTCACTGCACTTGGTATTCCCAGGCGGTCTCCCATCCAAGTACTAACCAGGACCTAACCTGCTTAGCTTCCGAGATCGGACGAGATCGGGCGTTTTTTTTTATCTTTTTATTATCAAAAATATCAATTTGACATATTATCACAGTTGAATTTATTTTTCAAATAAAGGCAATATTCTCCTTAAAATAAAAACAATCATAAACACAATAAACAAAACCAAATATTCACCAATGATCATGTTGCCCAACAGGGACGTGCACAGGACTTTAGAAAGGCAGGTGCCCGAAATGATAAATGGGCATGAATTATTAAATGCAATGCGAGTGCGCATAGCGCGCGAGCCCGATTTTTGGGGTTAATACAAGTCTATGGTACATTCAGTTTCACCGATAGATGTCACCAAAACTACATAGTGTCCCTTTAATAACACAATATGCGCTCCAGACCAACAGCTGTGGGAGATAGAGAGAGAGAGAGAGAGAGAGAGAGACCGACCGACCGACCGACCGACCGAGACCGCATTAACTACCTTGTTTAGTTGAAACGTGGTCCAGGTCAGGAGGGCTTGATGAAGTATTATGTCCACTGTCCCACAGTCACAGACTGTTGTCTTGATGTATATCCACTGTCCTCCAGACTGCATCCAGCCAAATAGCTTATTGTTAGCACTGTAGCTTTGTTGTTGTCAAACTTGTCACCACACAGGACATTCACGAAGTCAAAAACGAATAGCGCTTGCCGATTGGTGCTAAGAACAGCAGGGCGGGTGCAAGCCGTGTGACGTAATTGGCAGACTCGACTGTCAATCAAAATTGAGAGAAAGAGAGAGAGAGAGAGAGTATGCTGCGTGATTTTCCTGCACTAGCAGGCAGCAGCAGACAGGGAGGGGCTGGGGAGGGGTGATCTGGCGACGTGTTTCACGAAAATATACAGTGCACTGCAAACCCGACATTTTATTTTGTTGGGCAAATACCTTACCTGATGAAGTGTACTCTTGCTTTGTTTTAGTTGAAATAGTAACTGTAAAAAAAGAGGTCTCGACTCGAGTGTGAGCTCAACAACAGCTGGATATCAATTTCGTGTTCAGTGCACTGCTGCTGGCCCTGCACGGTTTACATCATCTCATGATCATCACCCACCCACGTGCTATGCCTATGCGTAATAGGTCCTTCCAGGCTGGAAGGACCTATTATTTACAAGAGGGGTGGCATTTCTCTTTCTTTACCTAATATTTAGATTCTATCGTGACATCTTTCATTTGGAAGGGCAGGGCAGTATATCTATATGTGCAACAGTAAAAAAAAAAAAAAAAAAAAAAAAAAAGGGTGGCATAAAAAGGGCACTTTCTAATGAAAAATGAAAAAGGCAGGTGCCCTGGCACCCCTTCACCCCTATGTATGCACGTGCCTGTTGCCCAACATAAACCACCCACTGTTTTACTTCCCTAAATCAACCAACACATAAAACAATCAAAACCAAATCCATACTGTACCTATATAATCCAACACAACTCAACATTAACCAAAACCTCCCTTTATCCCACCCAAATAATAGCCCTCTATCCAAAACCAAACACAGTTTTCCCATTATCCACCTGTATGCACTTTCCGGCCTCCACAAACCACCTGTCAAACTCCTCCTTCAAATATTTATGTGCCATACAAATGTCCTTTTTGACCACACTGTTAAACACAGACCATACATTTACCACTCTCTTCTCATAGTATGCCACCCTCCTTCTATACCTAATGGCATGCCTGGCATGGCTTAATATGAAATTGACGAGGTTTTTCTGTTCCATTTGTCCCTTCTTCTCCCCAAACAGAAAGTACACCCTCCAATTTGTGTCATCCTTTTCAACCTCCCAATTCACCTTGATGCCCTCCCTCAACCTCTCATGAAATGCCTGCAGACCCTCGCACTCTAGGAACAGATGAGAAAAGGTTTCATCATATTTTTTACACACATCACATTTTTTATCCACTGTTCTATCAATCTTATTTAATACAACCTTTGTATATATCCTATTATGCCTAAGCATGAAATCATCATATTCACATCCAATACTATTATGTTTCACTCCTAAAGTCTCCCACACAAACCCACCCTCCAGACCTGGAAAGACCCTCTCCCACACCTGTTCAGATGCAGGTACTCGTCTTGTTTTCCTCACCAGTACATTATATATATCTCTACTGGTAACACACTTAAATAGCTTCTCCTCTTTTCCTACGTTCACCTTCATCTCTGGCCGCTCTGCACTCCTCTCCTTTCCAACACACTGTGACATTATTAAAACCTTCCACTCCTCCTGTATACATTCCTTAATCCTTTCATAATTATTTTGTGCAGTGATGAACCTGTACTCGTCATCCTCCTCCAGCACAGTGTCATATATCGCCTGTGCTGGAAGAAAACCCGGCACATATTCATACACATAATCTTTTATCTGCAACATTCCCGCTCTGAAAAAAGTCCTGTTGTATAATTTTGTCCCGTTTTTCCTAATTTTAGGATTCAAGAAGATTGGCTGATCCAATACCATCTCCAATGTATTACATTTATACATTACATTAGGCAGATACTCAGCCCAAGCCTGCAACATTTCCCTGTAAAACTCAGGAATACCCCCATTAACAAACTGTTAACAACTATTACTTTACCTTTTAGCCTTAATCTTCTTTGTTTCCAGACATTTAACATTTGTTTTATTTTGTTTACTATCCCACCCCATGTTATATCCCTCTCTCTTTTCTCGTCTATTCCCACCCATATGCCCAGAACTTTGATGTGCTCTTCT
This sequence comes from Notolepis coatsorum, assembly GCF_963971535.1. NCBI lineage: Eukaryota > Metazoa > Chordata > Actinopteri > Aulopiformes > Paralepididae > Notolepis > Notolepis coatsorum. Next base: position 75,913,889 of record NC_140166.1, on the reverse strand, counting down.
GCTTTTTTCAAAGGAAAAACACATTCATTTACATTAATCTTACCCATACATAACAATTCGCTCTTCTCCAGGTTGACCTTTGCCCCTGAGACTTTACCATACACATTTATACATTCCATAATTGTATTTACACTTTGTATATCTCTGACAGTAAATGTTGTGTCATCCGCATATTGGTGGATTAGACTTTCCTTGCCATATGGTAACTGTATTGCTTTTATTGCTCCTTTGCTTTTAACATAGGCTGCGAGGGGCTCTGCCAAAATTGCATACAATAAGGCTGAAAGAGGACATCCCTGCCTAACAGACCGCTCCAATGGGAAACAGTCTGTTTAGGTAGCCATTTACCTTAACACAACTCTTTGCCCCCTTATAAATTAAATCCACCCACCTTCTAAGCCTCCCCCAAAACCAAATTTCTCCAGAACCTTCGATAGGAAACCATGCTCCACTCTATCAAATGCCTTGTTCAGGTCCACAGTCAAAAAAACACCATTTTCACCATTCTTTTTCACATGACTTAATACATCTTTTATGGAACGTATTGTTTCTGTGACATCTCTACCTGGAATACTGTAAGCCTGTGTAGGTGCCACAATATCCCCTACAACCCTTTTCACTCTATTGGCCAGAATTTTTGTTAATACTTTATAATCATTATTTAACAGACTCAGGGGCCTAAAATTATCTAGATTATTTTTATCACCTTTATTTTTATATAGTATTGTAAGTACTCCTTTTGTCATGTCCTCTGTGCACTCTCCTTTTCTCTCCATCTCTCTATATACTTTCAGTAGGATTGGGGCCAGCAGACCAACAAAAGTCCTGTAAAACTCTCCCGGCAGCCCATCGAGACCAGGACTTTTGTTAGCCTGCAGACCACCAATTGCCTCTTTCACCTCACACTCTGTAATATCACTATCACACATTTCCCTACTCCCCTCCTCCAAAACTGGTTTTACTGCCATCAGTACCTCATTCATACATCCTTCATCCACACCCTCACTCTTAAACAACTTTCTATAATACTCTTCTACAGTCTCCAAAATCCCCACTAAGTCCTCCACCTTTTCCCCTTCTCCATTTACCAGCTCCTTTATATGCGTTCTCCTCTGCCTATTTTTTTCCATCCCTGGAAAAAAAGAAGTGCATCTTTCTCCCTCAAAAAAATACTTAGCCCTACTCCTTACTATTGCACCAGCACACTTTCTTCTCTCTCTCTCCTTCCATCTAGCCTCCAACTCCACATATCTTTCTGTACTATATTCTGTATCCTTTTGAATTTTTTTCTCCTATCTCTAAACTTTCTTTTAATTTCCACTCCTCTTTTTTCAACTTATAATTCCTCATCTTGCTATATCTAATACTAATCTTTTTTATCCTTTCTTTTACTCCCACCCACCACTCTCCTATGCTATCCTCAAATAATGACCTTTCCTTCTCTGCATTAACTAAGTCTAAAACTCTCTTTCTATACCCTATTCTAAAAGTAATCGCTGCATGGTCTGACAAAAACCAAAAACATAATCCATATCCATGATATATTTTTCCACATTCCTAACAACCAAACAAAAATCTATCCTACGCTGCCTTAACTCAACTAAAACTACCTGCTTTCTAGAAAAACATATCTTCCCTGCATTACCCTGCCTCCATATATCCACTAAATCTTTCTCATCTATGATCTGAAACAACTCGTTCCGTGATGTGTCAAATTTCAAAACCTTGCTTGTTGTATCAAGCCGTGTACATATGGTATTGAAATCCCCTATCATGATACAATCACCATTTATTTCCCCCTTGAGTCTTTGAAAGAAAACCCTCCTCTCTCTCTCACCATTTGGGGCATAAATGCTGAATATTTTATATACCATGCCATCATATTCACATTCAATTATTACCACCCTCCCCTCCGTATCAACATACACCTCTTTTATATTAGCCACAGCATCCCTTTTAATTAACACCGCCACCCCACAAGACCTTTCATTGCCATTTCTGGAGAATATTTCCCCCTCCCAGCATTTTCTGACCTCCTCCATCACATCCTCTGTCCACCATGTCTCCTGAAGTAATATTATATCTGTATTGTATGTTTGAAAAAACTGCTCTATTTTCTTTGCATTTCTTAACCCATTTATATTAATAGAAGTACAGTAACTGTAATTGTAGAACACATGACAGCAAATGTGATGAAGTTTATTATATACACCATTATCATCTTTTTCTCCCTTTCCTCCCTTTTTTCCCCCTTTAGGTGCGTCTTTTGTTTTTCTTTTCAAAAGGTTTATTGCCTCCCTACTTATATCCATTTCACTGTCACAGCTTGACTCACCCGACAGTGAATCATCTGTTTCTGGGATTTCAGATGATGCCGCCAGCTCCATCACCTGTTTCTCTCCTTCAATCTCCAACTCTGTAGGTCTCTTCTCTTCACTGCCCCCAGGTGCATCAGAGGTATTCCCCTGGTTCGCCCGTGACTCAGCCCTTTTTTCTCTTTTTTCTTTTCCCTCGAGTCCCTGAGCCAAGGCCAGATTAAGACTTCAGAGGCCCCAAAGCTGTAAAGGAATGTGAATCACTACCCACTTTCAAAAACACTCTCAAAGAACACCTACGGGAGACTGCAATTCGAAACTGGCCCCTGTAAATGTCCTAACACAACCCCCTCCAATGTACAGTAAATGACCAAGTATGGTTGTCAATATTCCAATGTACAGTTTTGCTTGTACAGTGTCCCCCACCCCTCCCACCCACCGAACCACCTCCAATGTACAGTTCCCCCCACCCCACCTACCCAACCTTCCCCAATGTACAGTTTCTACATCAAATGTATATACTCTCTTTTCTGGACTCTTTTCGTATCACAAACAGTACTGTATTTGCAAATCTGGTATGTCATAAATGTATAGATGTAGCAGTACTGTATATCTGTATGTCATGTATGTCATATATGTTATGATGAATTGGAAATAGGGGACCCTGATGTAAACAAGACGAAAGTCTTTCTCTGGTCTGCATCCCCTTAACAATTATTGAGCTGTACTGTACTGTACTGTACCCATTCTACAATCTGTTAATACAGTTTTCAATCAAGAAGAGAAGAGAAAAGAAACACATCATGTTTAGATGGGGGGATGGCTCCATCCTCAGGAAGAAAAAAAACATGCACACACTTTGGAGACAAGAATATAATATTAGAATAGTAAGCTTACTTTTACGTGAATGTCAATTTAAATTATAATTAGGGAAGGGAGGGGGTTGAAATGTGTTTTTGTCCTGTGTTACTGTCTGTGAATGAATGAATTAATGAAAATTGTATTTAACAGATTGCAGAATGGGTACAAATAATACAGTACGGCTCAATACACACAATTGTTAAGGGGATGCAGACCAGAGCAAGACGTTTGTCTTGTTTACATCAGGGTCCCCCATTTTCAATTCATAGTGACATGTATGACATGCACAACATATATGACATCATGACATTTATGGCATAGGGACATACATGACATACAGGTATATAGTACTGTTACATTTGTGACATATATGATATGCAAATATACAGTACTGTTACCCATAGATCCTGACAGAGAGTATATACATATGATGGGGAGGGGACTGTACATTAGGAGGGGGTGGGTGGGTGGGAGAGAAATATACATACGGTGGGGAGAGAATATATACATTACATACGGTGGGGAGGGGACTGTATTAGGTGGGGGTGGGGCTGTATGTATGTATGTATGTATGTATGTATGTATGTATGTATGTATGTATGTATGTATGTATGTATGTATGTATGTATGTATGTATGTATGTATGTATGTATGTATGTATAAAAGAAAAAAAATACAGTAGAAATATTGACTGACGTTTCTTAGGCGACTCTTTCGAAGTTGGTTAAGGTTAGAGTATGGAATCAGGGCTGGTGTTCTATCGCCCTGCTCTAAGACAAACTCTAACCCTAACCAACTTCGAAAGAGTGCCTAAGCTTAACCGGTGAAAGAAAGAGGCGTCACACGATTGGCGCTACCAGAAACGTCAGTGGCCAATCAGCGCAGAACGCGAACGCGGAACTGGAAATCCGTTGGTAAAAGTATTCAGGCGTCAGGGCTGGGATGTGGAGATGCAAGTTTTGACTTTTTATTGCTGTTTTGACCTCAAACGGAAAACCTCAAACTCTTATGAAGAGGAGAAAAAATACTCAAGATTAGCCACTTGCAGACGGCAGGGTGTGACATACTGTATATTTTAGTTGATGAAATATCTTTGTTGACAAAATATTTTAGTTGATGAAATATGTTTTCATTTCAGTGTCACAGTATGACATTGATCTCCAAAATAAGAAGAAAAAAAAATTAAAAATAAAAGTAAAAAAAAAATAAACAAATATTTGAGGCCTCGGGTGACGAGGGGCCTCCAAACATTTTTTAAATTAAAGTTAAAAAAATAATAATACTAATTTGGGGCCTCTTGTGACGAGGGGCCTCCAAAAGGCCTCTAGTGACGAGGGGCCTTCAAAAAAAGTTAAAATTAAAGTTAAAACATTTTTTTAAAAAAATGTGGGGCCTCTAGTGACGAGGGGCATCCAAAAAAAAAATTTTTTTTTTTTTTTTTTTTTGAGGCCCCTCATCACTAGAGGCCCACGAGCCGCGGCCCGGATGGCCCGGTCGTTAATCCGGCCCTGCCCTGAGCCACTCCCGAACCAGGTTTCCCCTCCGTGCCCTTCTGCCCCCCCGATACTCATCACTAGAGGCCCACGAGCCGCGGCCCGGATGGCCCGGTCGTTAATCCGGCCCTGCCCTGAGCCACTCCCGAACCAGGTTTCCCCTCCGTGCCCTTCTGCCCCCCCGATACAGAGCCATCAAGGCTGTCATTGATCTCGCAGCCGACGCTCCTTCCGCGCGTCTCCGCCGCCTGTCCGCCTCTCCCGCTTCTCTTCTGCCCCGCCGGTAAAACAGTCTGCCATTCTGCTGTTCCTCCACTCCCGTCTGAATTCCCCTCGTCACTCCGCCATTCTGTCCGCTGCTCGCCGTCACCCCTCTGCTGTCTCTCCTCCAGCCCTGCCAGATCTGCGTCGATGCCTCTCCGCGCCGCCTCCGCCGCACCGCTCTCCTTCCGCTCCACCGCACCCGCACCGTCTGCCACCACCACGCCGCTTCCTCTCCACTCTGCTGCCCCGTCAGCTGCTGCCGCGTCTCTCGCTCCGTCTGCCACCACCACGCCGCTTACTCTCCTCTCCACACCTCCCGGCACCTCCTCATCGCGCTCACCCTGCCCAGTTGTTGTCGGGGTGGAGATCTCAGCAATCGCTCTCTCCAGGCTTTCGAAGACGTCGAACACGATCTCCTCTCCACTCTCCCTCTCCCTCTGCTTCGCCGTCAGCTCCCGACTGTCTCCCGTCCCGTCCAGCGACTCCGCCTCCTTCTCCTCCTCTCGAACTCCCTCAGTGGTCTGCATTGGCTCTCCCGCATCGCTGTCCTCCTTCTCTCCGTTCTCCTTCTCTCCGTTCTCCTTCTCTCCATTCTCGTCCTCCTCCTCCTCCGCCCCTCCTCTCTCAGTCTCCGTGGCTCCATCTGTCCCACCAGTCTCAGCGTCCTCTCCACGTCTCGCCCAGCCACCTTTCACGAAGCCGCACCTGCATTCTCCATCCTCGGGACACACGCGACATTTCTCCCTTTCCGGACATTCCCGGGCATAATGACCCTGTTTCTTACACTTGTGGCACTTGAAATCAGGGCAGTCTCTGAGCACATGGCCCGGTTTTATGCACAACCTACACACTCGCATTTGTCTGTCATGGATTACCCTAAAGTGCTCCACACCTTTCAAAGTGTCAAATTTGGTAGAATATGGCAGTGACTGTACATCATTCGTGAATTTCACCTTCAGGTATCTTGTCCCATCCCCTATATTTGTCCCCGGCCAAATACGTCTCTTTATAGGAGAAACGGGCCTCACTCCCCACTGACTCAGTTTGTCAAAGATCTCCTGATCCAGTATGTAGCCTGGCAGGTTTAAAAACGACACCGCCATCTCGTCACTCATAAGCTCCGTCGCCATTACAAGATTTTTCCCCACCTTCAGTCCATCCATTATTTTGGTTTTTGTCTCCAAACAATTCAAAGTTAATTCATATTTTCTGGGTGTCACAAACCTACACGTCAGTACAGTGCCACACTCTGCTTTTACAGCTTTCAACAGCTGCATCATGGTAGTCCTCTCCTCCCCTTCAATATCAACCTCCACAGTAAGCCTTTGCTCATAAATTGTTTCACTTTCATTATTATTTGCCTGCCTGGGACGCCGTCCACCGTTCAAATTGTCCATAGCCCTTAAATCCATCCTTTACAATTTTAACAACAAACCAGCAAAAAATCCTCAAGGCACACAAACAATTCAATTTAAATTAGTTAATCTCCCCCAAACAGCACAAAGCTGCCAGGGGGAAACAAACACAACAGTGACAAAATACAAGAAAAAACTTACCATTTAGATACAATATACTTTGAAATCTCTGCTACTGTGGAAACACACCTCACTCTCTCACACCCAAACTGACACTGACTCAGCACACCTGCTCTCAATCGCCAATCAGGGCGTGTTCAGGTTGGTATGGCCGTAAGCCATTACGATAGTGCAGAGTACAACATGTACCCAACAAAGGGTCTCCATAACGCCTAACCCTGTGACACCCGGGCCGACCCGGCATTTTTCCCCCCGAAAAAAGCACAAGTCCCTCAGGGTACCAGAACAGCAGATCTGCATCCCCGGCGGACAACGGGTTAACTGACCTGGACCAGCGCGACCAGAACCAGTCCCGTGCCCTAACCACGCCGACATGCCCACTACAGAAGAGGGGGTAGGTATGCGTGTCGATCTAAAACATGAAAAGAGGGCGCCACCCAGACGGTCCCATTTGTACCCCACCCCAAGGGCGTGAGACCCCTCTACCTATGTTCTGATCTATTCCGTTAACATCCCCCAGATATGAACGAGAATTCATCAAGACAACCTAGTAAACTGGCGCTCGTAAGAGACAAAACTCCATTCCAGTTGCCCTATAAAAACGCTGTTTTAATAACGAGCAACCAAGGCGCACTTAGCCCCCTGCGTGATTCTTAACAGAAACACCCCGAGCCAGCACTATGTACGCATCGAGACCCAAACACATCAATGGATAGTCTAGCAAGACACCAGACATTGTTCCTCCAAGTCGCCTGGGAGAACGACACGGAGCCGTCGTGCTTCATGTTCCTTCCTCTTTTTATTTAAAAAAGAAAGAAACACAGACTGACATGAATCCCACGTGACGCAGCTGAGGGTAATTCTTTTTACATTTTTACATCCCGCCACCCTCGCCACAGGGAGGAGACTGAAATCCCCAGAGAAACTCAGGAAACTCCCCCCCCCCCCCCTCTTACCCTGTAACGTGCCGAACAGCAACGTGATAGGAACCTTGAAGGACAGGAGGTTTTAACCCCTGACCAATCAGAAAAGGGGAGGAAAGGATTACCAGTTCACCCCTTTACGACCCCTCACCCATGATACGATGTAATGACAAGTAGAGCATGACACAGTCATAGCCTGCTACATGAAGCATCGAACAGCCTCACATAGCTCATGTGATAACCTGCTACCTGAGTTTTACTAAGGAAAAAACACAGAACAGAGAGGGCCCCTTTAAGAGCCCCGGTCCAGACTTACACATGTGCTTCTGTGGGCCAAACCTAACCCAGTTGTAGATCACAAGACGCACACAACCCTTCATCACAACAAAAAATGGCACAGTACACTCCTACTACAGAGGAACGCCGTTTTTCATAACGAGAGAAGACAGAATCCTCGATTATGTATTGGCCACAGGCCTTGCTAAGCACACATGATAAGTGACCAAACAATCTTTTCTTTAGGAAAACATTGTTTCTCAAGCGGAAAGCACAACCCCAGCAATTAAGCTGAGGGTTACATTGTATCCCCACAAACACAGTGACACAATATATTGTAACCAAACATGTCTGAGAGGAGGGGGGGAAGCCCCAGGGAACCGGGGGGTCACCCCTCCTATCTTTACCCTTGATACGACCAAGGCGAACAGGCACCTCTGTTAATGTGTGAACATACTGTTCATTGTCATCACAGGCTGAGAAAAAGATTCATTCCTCAATCACATGTCACTAAGCATAGCTTTACAGGTTTAATTAACCCTCTTAGTTGTGAGTTCACCCACGGTACAAGTACAACGTTACATGAACACACATGTTCTCATCACAACCAACCAGTTAATTTTTACACACGTAAAAAACAATGCCGATTTACTACAGAGAGAAGCTATACCAGTGACAAGACAATTCACACACAACACGCGTCGTATCCTCAATGTATTGCAGCAACACATGTTTTGGAAACATCGTTATTACAAAACATTTAGAAGGGAAGAAAAGAAGAAGTGTTTAAAGTCCGGAGGACTCCTACCTTCACCCAGAACGCAGGTCGAGAGAACAGCAACACTGGTTAACGGGACACCGAGTTGAACCCAGCATCTCCTGCGCCGGTGACGAGGGTATGTCCGCAACGCCACCCAGCCGCCGTTCTCCATGTTGACGAAGTCCTCGCCGGCACTGGTACCCGGGTGTAGGGTCGACTAACATCCTCTGTCAAAGATGACGTCGTAGTCAGAGTGTATTAAGGCATGTTTAAAGTCACAGTATCGTTTCAACAGTGTAGCATTAAGCTAACAGCCGTCCGACTGATAGCAACAAGCTAACGTTTACTAGCCTGGTAAACACAGCAAGCTAGCGCCGCAGCTAACAGCTGACTGGCTAACACAGTAGGCCACAAACTAGCACACCAGCTAAGCAGCTATCACCTGAACTGTACACAACGACATAACAAGCCACACTTCAGACAGGCCGCTGTCCAAGTCCCTCCCCATCCTAAGAGGGAAGAGAAAAAGAAATGTCAAACACAGTTTTCAACTGTGATTTATCAGACATACAGCGGAGCCAGCACAATTCCCATCCGGGCTGCAGCCGACTTTGAGCATGGAACTCCCGATAAAGAAGATCCTATGCCCACATTTTCTCGTTAGGGTGTACTTCCACTTTTATGTGAAAGATGGGGCCTGCACGGGACAGAGAAGCATCCGCTCGTCCAGAGAATCCCGGGTTTTTCCCAGGTCTTGGTCGCGGCCCACTAGATTGACCATCATGGGCGTCAGACCAAGATCCTCCGTCCGCCGCTTAAGAAGCCGAGCAGAGGACCCCAGCCCGGAGTCGGCGTTCGTAAAATTGTCAGCTAACCCCCATAGCATAACAGACAACCGGAGCAAGCAAGCAAAACAATACTCACCCCACCCGGAAGCAAACCGATTTCTCACAACAGTCGGTGCTTCCTACAGTCCAGCTGTATGACCGGAGGGCAACCCCATCCAGCTACAGCAAGGAGGACTGCAGTCGGGGAGTACATCAGCGGCGCGAGCCCCTAATACGAAAAAGCCGATGGAGGTCAAAATGATCATCATCTTCCAGACACTCCAGTGACGAAGACAATATTGCTGTATTTTCTCGAAAATAGTGAGAGAGAAAATAAAGATATGATGTCAAGGTATCTTCCCGTTCTTTTGTTTTCCAACTTTCTTCTACTAACAACCTCGTCAAGTGTGGGATCTACCGAAGGCACTTCCTTGTGGTGAAAGTGAAGAAGGAGGCGAGTAGTTGACCACACACCTGCTTAACACTATGTGGACCGTCCACATATATATACGGGTTTCGGTGCCATGCGTTGTGGACCAGAGCCACGTATATAGCCGTGGCAAGTTGTTATTGTTTTATTCCATATTTATAACGCTATTAACACTTTGATTGCCATGCTTAAATTCATAATTTACCATCCTCCGCCAGCCCTATTTAATATGGAGAAGTTCCCCTTCTTTGCAGGGCTATAACTTTTTTAATTGTATTGCTAAATTGACATTACTATGGCCCATTCAACGTCCTATATCTATTGTTCAGGGTGTAGCAACGTTATACTTTTTCATAGCCCCAAATGCATTATATTGATGATGAAATACAATTTGATAGGAATCTGTGCGAGATAAAAAAATTCAAATGGACGTGCTTCTAGGAGTTACTAAGTATGATCTGATGTTGACCGGATGGGCGGGGGGTCATTTATAATTCCGTGGCCAACGTTATATGATTCATCTAGTGTGGGTGATATGATCATTAGAGCAGTTAGACCGATCGGCCACCAGATGGCGCTCTTGAACCGTTGGAGAGTTGAGAGGGGCTCAACAGTACATATCATGTCTCCGGGGGAGAAATATGATTTCGATCACAGATTTTTGAAATATTGATATCAAAGACGCTGCCCAGCGTCGTCTTTGGCAGAATGAGCATGGCGGGGAAAGACGTGTCCCAGCGTTTTTGGCGATTAAAGTGTTAACGTCCGCATATTTGATTTTCGAAACATGCAATACCGGCCAGATCCGCTTAGGGGCGCCATCGCTCCACTGCAGTATCATTGAGGGGATTAAAAAAAAAAAAAAAAAACGTTTACAGTCTGTGGGCGGATCATATGAGCCTCGATTCCAAACGAAGACCCTCCATCTTTGATCACGTTACCGAACGCATATTTCAGCCTGGAATAATGGGATTTATGATTAGCCAATGGACATATCGATCTACCAGAATCCGATGACTAATGAAGAAATGCTGCCGGCGATCACATGGCCTGACGGTAGGATACTATTCCCCCAAATTACAGCTGGATTGGACATTGTTTTAAAACCTAACGTGATAGATCACTGACATTGGCTACCTGAACGCACACTCTATTGCTAATCAATAATATTAATCGGCGTTCCCCGCCGCCCCCATTTCATCCATAGATGCTCTGTAATAGTCCGGATGCTACGCAGTTTGTTTTATTTCATTCGTATATATACAGCAGAAATGGCGTTTGATATAACGGCGCCAACGTTTAGCCTATTATCTAGCTTCCTGGAAAAAAGACAAGACGAAAAGCGCGATAAACCTTATATTCACGACGCTATAAAATGACAACCAACCGATGGATTTTTATTTCCTTTAAGCCATTATGAAGGCACGGTTTATGCACTCAAGTGACAATGAGAATGGACAGATAGCAATACTTTAAATTATATATATAGCTCTTAGAAAGTACATCGGTTTGTAAACAAACCTCTGTCCTCTGAGGCATAAATCGCCGCAAGACTGTGGTCGCCAAAGTGTTATGAAGGTAAGCGGATAGGGGTGTGGCCAGACGAATGTTGGGATGTAAAGGTACATTGTGGAATTTTTTATTCAGTGCTCATGCACAAAGTGAAGTGCGTGCAGAATGATGCTGAGCGGCAGCCATAATGAAATAGAACAGCAGTATGGGAAGTTCAGAGGCAGTTGTTGGGAACAACTATAGGTGATGCACCCAGGTTGTATGCTGAGACTGTAATAAACAACAACGTGAGAACTAACCCCCCTGAGTCGTCAATAACGGAGAACGTTACAGTATGTATGATAAGATTAATGAATGTATGTATGTTTGATAATATGTATGAAGGTATGTATGATACTATATATGAATGTATGTATGTATGATAATGTACTAATAATATGAAATGAATGATGGGGGGGGGGTTGACGTTCTCGGTACAATAACAGAAGGGAATGGTGAATGTTTGCTGTGTGTCTATGTGTGTGCGTGTGTGTATGCGCACTGCTTGCAGTCCGTGACAGAGCCGTCACATATGGTAACTATATTTATTGTAGGGCAAATATAATTAGAGAGGGCATACATACCCTCATCTTGCACCTTGACCTTTTTACACTGCCTACTTGCCCAGCGTTAATTATATTGTTATATTGTTTACACTGCCTATTTTGTATTATCTTTTTATTCTTTTTACTTCTCCACTGTACAATAATTTTACGACCTGTATACTGTCTTCTACTACCTGTACCCCCCCCCCCCATGCTGCTATGATGCTTGAATTTCCTCAAGGGGATCAATAAAGGAATATCTTATCTTATCTTAGTACCATCTTCAATGTATAGTGACATGCATCTGACATTTAATAAAAAAAAAATAAGAAAATGTATAAAAGGAGATTCTGACAATGGAAAATAAATGTGATTATCTGTCAATCATTTAATGATTCATTAATTTAATGAAAAATAAGTTTACATAACCGATTTCCGATACTGTTATAGCGTAGTTTTTATTACCTTTATTTATTTTAGAGGTACAGCAGAGATACTGACATTCAGACAGTGCTTAATGATGTCTTTCTTTCTCATTTTTAACCATTAGGCTACAGTGATTATTTTCTGAAGACAAAAATAAATTACATAAAAAAAACAAGCAATAAAATAATCACCTCACATTAACGTTTTAGCAGGTTTCAAATCTTTATGATGTTTAATAAAAGGGAATTAAGTTGCTATTATTTATCATTGCTGTTTAAAGGTGAAAGGTCACTACCGGCAGCCTAAAGTAGAGCGTGCAGAAATGACTGCTCAGTTGCACCAGAGGCAGTTTAAAGTAGAGAATGCAATTTAAAGTAGAGTGTGCAGCTTAAAGTAGAGCATGCAGTTTAAAGTAGAGCGTGCAGCTTAAAGTAGAGCGTGCAGCTTAAAGTAGAGCGTGCAGTTTAAAGTAGAGCGTGCAGCGCTTAAAGTAGAGCGTGCAGCTTAAAGTAGAGCGTGCATTTTAAAGTAGAGCGTGCAGTTTAAAGTAGAGCGTGCAGTTTAAAGTAGAGCGTGCAGCTTAAAGTAGAGCATGCAGCTTAAAGTAGAGCATGCAGTTTAAAGTAGAGCGTGCAGCTTAAAGTAGAGTGTGCAGTTTAAAGTAGAGCGTGCAGTTTTTTTTTATCCACTTTTTCTCCTATTTTCTATATTTTTTTCTCCCATCCCAATTTCGTATCATCCAATTCAACCCTCCCCTGTCACGAATGCTGTTTCTTGCCTCCCACAAGCCGGCTGCAATGTGGACTAAGTCATACATAGCACAAGTCCCCTCCGGTACTTGAGGTAACAGCAGTCGCATCTTTTCACCTGCGCAGCTCGATCTCTCAGTGGCGAGGAGTAACGCGTGGGAGGCTCACGCTGCCCCCGACACTTCCTGATTCTACTGCGCAGGCGCACCAACCGACCTGTAGGAGTCGCTGTCCACAACGCCCGATCCCCACCCATCAGTTTCCCACCCCCTAATACGGCCAATGTGTATTAGTACGGACGACCAGCTAAACTGAAAACAAATGTGGAGCGCTGGGCTCAAACAGGCAAGCCCAGCGTCTCCAGATTTCGTGGCGAGCGCCTTGCCCACTACGCCACGTAGCCGCCCTAAGTAGAGCGTGCAGTTTAAAGTAGAGCGTGCAGCTTAAAGTAGAGCATGCAGTTTAAAGTAGAGCGTGCAGCTTAAAGTAGAGCATGCAGCTTAAAGTAGAGCGTGCAGCTTAAAGTAGAGCGTGCAGTTTAAAGTAGAGCGTGCAGCTTAAAGTAGAGCGTGCAGTTTAAAGTAGAGCGTGCAGCTTAAAGTAGAGCATGCAGCTTAAAGTAGAGCGTGCAGCTTAAAGTAGAGCGTGCAGCTTAAAGTAGAGCATGCAGTTTAAAGTAGAGCGTGCAGTTTAAAGTAGAGCATGCAGCTTAAAGTAGAGCATGCAGCTTAAAGTAGAGCATGCAGCTTAAAGTAGAGCATGCAGCTTAAAGTAGAGCGTGCAGCTTAAAGTAGAGCGTGCAGTTTAAAGTAGAGCGTACAGTTTAAAGTAGAGTGTGCAGTTTAAAGTAGAGCGTGCAGTTTAAAGTAGAGCGTGCAGCTTAAAGTAGAGCGTGCAGCTTAAAGTAGAGCGTGCAGCTTAAAGTAGAGCGTGCAGCTTAAAGTAGAGCATGCAGCTTAAAGTAGAGCGTGCAGCTTAAAGTAGAGCATGCAGCTTAAAGTAGAGCGTGCAGTTTAAAGTAGAGCGTGCCGTGCAGCTTAAAGTAGAGCATGCAGCTTAAAGTAGAGCATGCAGTTTAAAGTAGAGCGTGCAGCTTAAAGTAGAGCGTGCATCTTAAAGTAGAGCGTGCAGTTTAAAGTAGAGCATGCAGCTTAAAGTAGAGCATGCAGCTTAAAGTAGAGCATGCAGCTTAAAGTAGAGCGTGCAGTTTAAAGTAGAGTGTGCAGCTTAAAGTAGAGCATGCAGCTTAAAGTAGAGCGTGCAGTTTAAAGTAGAGCGTGCAGCTTAAAGTAGAGCGTGCAGCTTAAAGTAGAGCGTGCAGCTTAAAGTAGAGCGTGCATCTTAAAGTAGAGCATGCAGCTTAAAGTAGAGCGTGCAGCTTAAAGTAGAGCGTGCAGCTTAAAGTAGAGCGTGCAGTTTAAAGTAGAGCGTGCAGCTTAAAGTAGAGCATGCAGCTTAAAGTAGAGCGTGCAGCTTAAAGTAGAGCGTGCAGCTTAAAGTAGAGCATGCAGTTTAAAGTAGAGCGTGCAGTTTAAAGTAGAGCATGCAGCTTAAAGTAGAGCATGCAGCTTAAAGTAGAGCATGCAGCTTAAAGTAGAGCATGCAGCTTAAAGTAGAGCGTGCAGCTTAAAGTAGAGCGTGCAGTTTAAAGTAGAGCGTACAGTTTAAAGTAGAGTGTGCAGTTTAAAGTAGAGCGTGCAGTTTAAAGTAGAGCGTGCAGCTTAAAGTAGAGCGTGCAGCTTAAAGTAGAGCGTGCAGCTTAAAGTAGAGCGTGCAGCTTAAAGTAGAGCATGCAGCTTAAAGTAGAGCGTGCAGCTTAAAGTAGAGCATGCAGCTTAAAGTAGAGCGTGCAGTTTAAAGTAGAGCGTGCCGTGCAGCTTAAAGTAGAGCATGCAGCTTAAAGTAGAGCATGCAGTTTAAAGTAGAGCGTGCAGCTTAAAGTAGAGCGTGCATCTTAAAGTAGAGCGTGCAGTTTAAAGTAGAGCATGCAGCTTAAAGTAGAGCATGCAGCTTAAAGTAGAGCATGCAGCTTAAAGTAGAGCGTGCAGTTTAAAGTAGAGTGTGCAGCTTAAAGTAGAGCATGCAGCTTAAAGTAGAGCGTGCAGTTTAAAGTAGAGCGTGCAGCTTAAAGTAGAGCGTGCAGCTTAAAGTAGAGCGTGCAGCTTAAAGTAGAGCGTGCATCTTAAAGTAGAGCATGCAGCTTAAAGTAGAGCGTGCAGCTTAAAGTAGAGCGTGCAGATTAAAGTAGAGCGTGCAGTTTAAAGTAGAGCGTGCAGCTTAAAGTAGAGCGTGCAGCTTAAAGTAGAGCGTGCATCTTAAAGTAGAGCGTGCAGCTTAAAGTAGAGCGTGCAGCTTAAAGTAGAGCGTGCAGCTTAAAGTAGAGCATGCAGCTTAAAGTAGAGCGTGCAGTTTAAAGTAGAGCGTGCCGTGCAGCTTAAAGTAGAGCATGCAGCTTAAAGTAGAGCATGCAGTTTAAAGTAGAGCGTGCAGCTTAAAGTAGAGCGTGCATCTTAAAGTAGAGCGTGCAGTTTAAAGTAGAGCATGCAGTTTAAAGTAGAGCATGCAGCTTAAAGTAGAGCATGCAGCTTAAAGTAGAGCATGCAGCTTAAAGTAGAGCGTGCAGCTTAAAGTAGAGCGTGCAGTTTAAAGTAGAGTGTGCAGCTTAAAGTAGAGCATGCAGCTTAAAGTAGAGCGTGCAGTTTAAAGTAGAGCGTGCAGCTTAAAGTAGAGCGTGCAGCTTAAAGTAGAGCGTGCAGCTTAAAGTAGAGCGTGCATCTTAAAGTAGAGCGTGCAGCTTAAAGTAGAGCGTGCAGCTTAAAGTAGAGCGTGCATCTTAAAGTAGAGCGTGCAGCTTAAAGTAGAGCGTGCAGCTTAAAGTAGAGCGTGCAGATTAAAGTAGAGCGTGCAGCTTAAAGTAGAGCGTGCATCTTAAAGTAGAGCGTGCAGTTTAAAGTAGAGCGTGCAGCTTAAAGTAGAGCATGCAGCTTAAAGTAGAGCGTGCAGTTTAAAGTAGAGTGTGCAGCTTAAAGTAGAGCATGCAGCTTAAAGTAGAGCGTGCAGTTTAAAGTAGAGTGTGCAGCTTAAAGTAGAGCATGCAGCTTAAAGTAGAGCGTGCAGCTTAAAGTAGAGCGTGCAGCTTAAAGTAGAGCGTGCAGCTTAAAGTAGAGCGTGCAGCTTAAAGTAGAGCGTGCAGTTTAAAGTAGAGCGTGCAGTTTAAAGTAGAGCGTGCAGCTTAAAGTAGAGCGTGCATCTTAAAGTAGAGCGTGCAGTTTAAAGTAGAGCGTGCAGCTTAAAGTAGAGCGTGCAGCTTAAAGTAGAGCGTGCAGTTTAAAGTAGAGCGTGCAGCTTAAAGTAGAGCGTGCAGCTTAAAGTAGAGCATGCAGCTTAAAGTAGAGCGTGCAGCTTAAAGTAGAGTGTGCAGAAGTGCTCAGTTGCACCAGAGACATTTTAACTTCTACTATTTTTGTCAGACCTCCAGCGAAAGTAGGCCAGACGATATAGCAACATGGCAGTGCTACACACATGGCACATTAGGGATGTGGATATATGACACTGGAAATACTGCAAGGATATTTAAGGTTAGTGAAAATGTACAACACCCTCGGTTAAACCGATTTCAGTGTATTTAGTGACAGAAATTCAAGATATGTTTAAAGGCTCTATTTTCCACACAGAAAAAGGTATTCGGGATAGCCCTGGCCTGAACCCCAGTTTGAGTTAGGTCAACGATAGTCATGAAGAAGGGTTCACAACTGAGTTGAATCTACCATTTCTTTTTTTGCAGCTGAGGCCGTCCACCATTTACCTCATTTCAGACACTGGTGCTGTCCTGCTGCCCAGCTCCAGGGGACATTGAGATGGACCAAAGGTACAAGGTTTGTGGTGAGGAAGTCCCTGGACCACCTATAAGCCAGCCTGGCAACCAACCATCCAACCCCAGCCTGTAAACCAACCATCCAACCCCAGCCTGGCAACCAACCATCCAACCCCAGCCTGGCCACCAACCATCCAACCCCAGCCTGGCAACAAACCATCCAACCCCAGCCTGTAAACCAACCATCCAACCCCAGCCTGGCAACCAACCATCCAACCCCAGCCTGGCAACCAACCATCCAACCCCAGCCTGGCAACCAACCATCCAACCCCAGCCTGGCCACCAACCATCCAACCCCAGCCTGGCCACCAACCATCCAACCCCAGCCTGGCAACAAACCATCCAACCCCAGCCTGTAAACCAACCATCCAACCCCAGCCTGGCAACCAACCATCCAACCCCAGCCTGGCCACCAACCATCCAACCCCAACCTGGCCACCAACCATCCAACCCCAGCCTGGCAACCAACCATCCAACCCCAGCCTGGCAACAAACCATCCAACCCCAGCCTGTAAACCAACCATCCAACCCCAGCCTGGCAACCAACCATCCAACCCCAGCCTGGCAACCAACCATCCAACCCCAGCCTGGCAACAAACCATCCAACCCCAGCCTGTAAACCAACCATCCAACCCCAGCCTGGCCACCAACCATCCAACCCCAGCCTGGCCACCAACCATCCAACCCCAGCCTGGCAACAAACCATCCAACCCCAGCCTGGCAACCAACCATCCAACCCCAGCCTGGCAACCAACCATCCAGCCCCAGCCTGGCCACCAACCATCCAGCCCCAGCCTGGCAACCAACCATCCAACCCCAGCCTGGCAACCAACCATCCAACCCCAGCCTGGCAACCAACCATCCAACCTCAGCCTGTAAACCAACCATCCAACCCCAGCCTGGCAACCAACCATCCAACCCCAGCCTGGCAACCAACCATCCAACCCCAGCCTGGCAACAAACCATCCAACCCCAGCCTGTAAACCAACCATCCAACCCCAGCCTGGCAACCAACCATCCAACCCCAGCCTGGCAACAAACCATCCAACCCCAGCCTGGCCACCAACCATCCAACCCCAGCCTGGCCACCAACCATCCAACCCCAGCCTGGCAACCAACCATCCAGCCCCAGCCTGGCAACCAACCATCCAGCCCCAGCCTGGCAACCAACCATCCAACCCCAGCCTGGAAACCAACCATCTAACCCCAGCCTGGCAACCAACCATCCAGCCCCAGCCTGGCTCCAACCATCTAACCCCTTGGGTTTGGTACAAGGCCTTCAGTACAAAGCTTAAGGTTGGTTCCAATCTAAACCTACTATTTTGAGGGGGAAGGTTGAGCATTATGACAAACAACTATCTTAATGTCTCTCTCTCTCTCTACCTCTGTTTGTCTCTCTCTCTACCTCAGTTTGTCTCTCTCTCTACCTCTGTTTCTCTCTCTAAAATGAGCATATCAATAGGAAGGGTTGATAAGCCTGTACCTACAATTGCCCAAAAGATAAAACGGGGCGACAGTGGCTCGGGAGGTAGAGCAGTCGTCTGGTAATCCGGAGGTTCCCAGTTCGATTCCTGCTCCTCCCGGGCAGCGTGTCGAAGTGTCCTTGAGCAAGACACTTAACCCCTAACTGCTCCCGATGAGCAGGTTGGCACCTTGCATGGTCGCCTCTGCCGTCTGTGTGTAAATGTGTGAGTGAGTGGGTGAAATGTGAGGAACAAATTGTAAAGCGCTTTGGATAAAAGATGCTATATAAATGCACCATTTTCCATTTAAAACACGACCTGGGCACAGAGGGAAATGTGGTCCTCTGAAAAGAACAAGGAAACCGCCTCCTGGTACAGTATTGTAGCGTTCTGTCGTACCCTTATTGTTAGGAAGAACGAGGAGTGGTTCATGTTTCTTTTGGTTATTTAATTCCACTGCAATGAGTACATACAGGTCAATACCTCACTCGGTAGGAACACAACACAGCTTCCTAGCTTCACGTATATTTCACGAACACCACGTCACTTCCGGTGCCACCTCCTAACTCTCCCGGGGGGAAACACACCCCCCGGGTACAGTGACACACAAGACCCCAGATCATTACACTATCCCCCCCCTTCTGAGCTCTCGCCCCGAGAGACACATCAACACAAGCACATTTCCAATAACATTTTCCATTTCAAGCAGAACACACTTTTTCTTTTTTTTTACACAAAGTCCTTGAAACGACCTGGCGGCAGCCTCCGCCTCTGCGGACGCGTTGTCCCTGCCCGAAGGACTGAATCGACCTGCTGCTGCTGAACAGGAACCGTCCGGGGAGTGCCATGTCTGTCCCGCACCGGGGACACAGTCTGTGATTCGGAGGGGCCCCCCGTATGGGAAGAGGGGACACCCCCCGCTGGTGGACCACAGTGCACTCCCCTTGAACGGCGGTTACCTCCGGCCCCAGTGGTGGTCGGAACACTGTCTCTAGGGGAGGCCGCTGGGAGGGCTGGGTCTTGCAGTGGGAGACAATCCCCTCTGTACGGGGCCAGTCTGTCTCTGTGAAGAGCAACTTTCCTTCCCCTGATCGGCAATTGCACCCTGTATACCACCTCTCCCACCCTCTCTAGCACCCTACATGGCCCTTGCCAGTGACAGTCCAGTTTAGGGCACCGCCCCTTCTTCCTCCGAGGGCTATACACCCAGACCAGTTCCCCGGCCTGGAAATGCCTCCCCTTAGCCCGCACATCATAGTTCCTTTTTTGTCTCATGCCCGCCTTTTCCAGCTGACCCCGGGCAAAGTTGTGGGCGGACTCCATTCGATCCTGGAGTCTCCTGGCATACTCCCTCCCCGGGGGAACGGGGGGAGTGTCAGGGGGCTTGCCAAACGCCACCTCCGTCGGCGTCCGGAGCTCCCGGCCCAGCATGAGCAGTGCTGGCGTGCAGGAGGTGGACTCCTGTACAGCGGATCGGTATGCCATGAGAACGAGGGGGAGGTGCGTGTCCCAGTCTCGCTGGTGCTCTGCTGTGAGAATGGCTAGCTGCTTGCCTAGAGTCCTATTGAACCTTTCCACTAACCCGTCACTTTGTGGGTGCAGAGCAGTGGTTCGGGTCTTCTTGGTGCCTAGCTGCTCGCACATGGTGGCAAAGACATGTGACTCAAAATTCCTCCCCTGATCGCTGTGGAGGGTTTCCGCTGCGCCGAATCGACTGAACATGCCCTCCACCAGCGCGTCAACCACAGTCTTGGCCTCCTGATCCGGCAACGCATATGCCTCCGGCCATTTGGTGAAATAGTCCATGGCGACCAGCACGTAGCGATTGCCATTGTCCGTGCACGGAAACGGCCCCATAACATCCACCGCCACTCTCTCCATGGGGGCTCCCACCCCCAGCTGTTGGAGCAGTGCGTGGGACTGATCAGGTGGGCCCTTGTATGCCGCGCAGAGGTCGCAGCGGCAACAGAAATCCTCTACGTCCCTTTTTATCCGTCCCCAGTAGAACCCCTGACGGAGGCGGCGGAGAGTCTTTGTGATGCCAAAGTGCCCCGCCCCCACGGTGCCATGGGAACTTTTTAACACAGTCTCTCTCATTGCTTTGGGGACCACCACCCGCCACCTGTTCTCTCCCGTAGCCGGCTCCCTCCACGCTCTCTGTAGAACCCCGTCCCACACCCGCAGAGCCGCAAAGTCTGCCCACAGTCCCTTTGTAGCAGTGGTGCCCCCTGCCACCTCCCCCCAGGGTGGCTTCTGACCTGACTCTACCCATTGCAAAACAGGTTTTAAATCAGGGTCCTGCTCTTGCTGCGTTCGCCACTCCGCTTCTCCGATCACCTGCAGCTCCCTGCAGACCGGTCCGTCGCCCTCGTGCTCGGGGCATATTGTCACCTCCTCCCGGAGCTCTCTCTCTCTTGCCTCCCTCTTCTCACAGTATCGACACCCCTCCGGAGCACAGGGCCGTCGGGACAGGGCGTCAGTGTTGGTGTGGCGTACGCCGGCCCTGTGCTCAACGGTGAAGTTGAAGTCTGCCAGCCTCTCCAGCCAGCGGCACACTTGCCCCTCCGGCTCTCGAAAGGACGTCAGCCGCTGGAGAGCGGAGTGGTCAGTTCTGATTGTAAACGGCGGCCCACAGAGGTAGTACCTGAAGTGTTTAACTGCCTCAACGACAGCCAGAAGCTCCCGGCGGGTGACGCAGTAATTCCGCTCCGCTTTGTTGAATGTGTGGCTGAAGTAAGCCACCGCTCTTTCTCCGTCCGGCCCCACCTGAGACAGCACGGCCCCCATACCCACGTTGCTGGCATCTGTGTCCAGGACAAACGGCAGGGAGGGGTCTGGGGGTCGAAGCACAGGTGCTTCTGTTAGTCCTTTTTTTAGGAGGTCAAACGCCTGCTGACACTCAGGCGTCCAGGTGAAGTCAGCGCCTTTCTCCTTCAGTCGAAATAGGGGCTCAGCGATGCAGGAGAACCCCCTCACAAACCTCCTGTAGTATGAGGCGAGCCCCACAAAGCTCTCGAGCTGCTCTTTGTTTGCGGGGGTGGGCCACTCTTTGACCGCCTTTATCTTCCCCTCCTGCGTGCTGATGCCCTCTCCCGTCAGTTTGTGTCCCAAGAACTCCACTTCTCTCCTCATGAAGTGGCACTTGTCGGGGTGAAGTTTCAGTCCTGCCTCGGCTATCCTCCCCAGGACCCGTCTCAGCGTCTGGAGGGCCGCCTGGAAGGAGCTGCCGTGGGCCAGTATGTCGTCCAGGTACACCACGCACTCCTCTGGAGGAATGCCAGCCAACACGCTCTCCATTAGCCTTTCAAACGTGGCTGGGGCGTTACACAGCCCGAAGCTGAGGACACGGAATTGCCACAGCCCCCTTGGTGTGCAGAAGGCTGTCTTAGGTTTAGACTCTGGGTCGAGGGGCACCTGCCAGTAGCCAGCCCGTAAGTCTAGTGAGGAGAACCAGGACGACCCAGCCACTGTGTCCAGCGCCTCATCAACATGGGGCATCGGGTAAGAGTCTTTCTTTGTCACTTTGTTCAGTGGTCTGTAGTCGACGCAGAATCTCATTTTGGAAGTGTTCTTCTTCTTTACCATCACTACTCCCGAAGCCCAGGGACTGGCAGAGGGCTCTATGATGCCCGTCCGCTGCATCTCATCAATGGCGCACTCTGCAGCTTCTCTGTACGCCATGGGAAGGCGGCGGGGTGGTGATCTGATAGGCCGGGCGTCCCCTGTGTCTATTTGGTGATGCACCAAGTGAGTGCAGCCAATTTCAGCATCTGTCAGTGCAAAAATGTCCTTGTACTCGTTTAGCAACTGCCACAGCTCCTCCCGCTGTTCCGGCTCCAAGTGGCCACCGTTGCGTTCCCATATGCCCCTCACAACTGCTAGCCTGTCAGCCTCTTCCTCCATGTTAGGCTGCGCCAGGGGGAGGGGGCCCCCGGGTGTAAATGGGGCTGCTGATGGGGACAGGGGCGTACTGCCAGCATGTGCAGGGAACTGCCCGTCAGGGGCAATGGGCATGGGGGGTGTGCGTTCAGCCGTCGAGTGGGCAGGGGAATATCTCAGGCGGGTATTCCGGGAGCAGGAGTTACCGTGACTGTCCAGGGGGCTCGCATAATGAAACTGTGTCTCTGCTGCCCTCACTGCCAGTGGCGCTGACCTCGGAGGAAGTGGGGGGGATATCATCTCAACAGTGGGGCCCCCGGGGAAACTCAATGTGTTCTCCCCCAGGTCCAGCAGGCATCGGGCAAACTTCAAAAAGTCTAGCCCCAATATGCAGGGGTCCTGCACCTCTGCCACCCACACCCGGAACTCCACCGACAGGCCCCCCACTGTTATGACCACATTTCCCTTCCCCAACATGGGGGCTAGCTCACCAGTCACTGTCCTCAGTTGCACCGACGTCTGCTCCAGCTGTGTCCCCACCGGGACCACGTCGGGCCTCATCAGCGTCGCAGTCGAACCCGTGTCCACCAGGGCCGAACACGGCGCCCCAGCCAGGGTGACGGGCACATAGCAAAAATTGCCTGCATGCGTCCAGCCCACTACCATGACTGACTCAGTGTCAACGTCTGCTTCTGGGGGGAGTAGAGCCCCACCCCCCCGGCTGTGCTGATTGGCTCCCTCCGCTGGAGGCAGAGCAGTGTGGGACATGGCGCCAGGGATCCGCTCCGCCCCATCTACACGGACCCCCTGCCGTTTCCCTGCCTCTCCTGGCGATTGCGGCAGTCCCTGCGGAGATGCCCGGGTTGGCCACACCCCCAGCAGCGCATGGGCCCCGGTGAATGAGCCGCACCTCCTTGTGGTTGCAATGTTACGGCACGCACCAGCTCTGTCATCCGCTCCATCATTGCGCCCACCCACTCCGGCTCCCTTGGGCTGCTCTCCACCGCAACCCTCACCGTGGGAGGGGCCTCCCTCACGCCCTCCTGTGTGGTCTCGCCCCGCAGGTCTTCTCTCTCCAGCGCCAGCTCCAAGGCCCCCTGCAGCGTGCTCGGGTGCCGCAGCTGAACCCGCTCACGCAGGTCTCGCGGCTCGATGGCGCGGACAAACTGATCCCTGGCGTACTCACTCAACACCACGGGGGGCATGTGGCCGTATGCCCGTCTCGTGAGTGTCTCAATGTCAGTTGCCAGTGCACGAAGGGACTCACCGGGCCGTCTGTGCCGGTTACATAGCTCTGTGACCACGATGCTTTTATTGTCACATCGCCCGAAACGCCTCTGCAGCGCCCCCGCCACAGCTCCATAGTCTCTCAGCTCTTCCGGTCCCAGTGCACTCAAACATGCCAGGGCATCATCCGTGAGGGACAAAACGAGACGGGCAGCCCTTTTTTTATTGTCCATCGGCCAGCCATTCAGTTCGGCTGCCAGCTCAAATTGCATAAAAAACGCCTCCAGGCTGCCTTTACCCGAATATTTCAGCCCCTGGTCTGCTCTCCATCCGCCGTGTGCACCTCCACATGGTGCCACGCTCTGCAGGTCATTCCTACCGGCCGCCGCCGGGTGGAGTACCGGCACCGGAGCCGCCGTCGCATGGCCGTCACTCTCCCGTCCTCCGAGGTTGCCAACCCCGACTTCGGCACCGACCTGCATTCTTTCCAGGTCTGGAAGTCCACTTGGCAGACCTTCATCCTCGCTCTCCTGTTTAATCTCGTGGCGTGGCTCTTCTTTTGCCGTCATTGCTAAGCTAACGTGATGTAGCCAGCCAAACAGCGGAGCTCCCTTGGGTACACAGTGCGCGTCAAACTGAGTTCACTTATCCCACTTCAGACACCAAATGTAGCGTTCTGTCGTACCCTTATTGTTAGGAAGAACGAGGAGTGGTTCATGTTTCTTTTGGTTATTTAATTCCACTGCAATGAGTACATACAGGTCAATACCTCACTCGGTAGGAACACAACACAGCTTCCTAGCTTCACGTATATTTCACGAACACCACGTCACTTCCGGTGCCACCTCCTAACACCCCCCGGGTACAGTGACACACAAGACCCCAGATCATTACAGTATGTTAGTGTAGAATTTGAATTCCTACTTAAGGTTTAGCTTTAGTTCATATAATTTAACATCACATAATATATTGTAGGGCTGGACGATATGGACCAACAATACCATATCTCTGTATCTTTAGGCTGAATGGCATCCTCCGTGCTCCTGTTCTCACCCTCACTGGATGGATTGGTGTTTGTCCAGTGGGGGCGAGAGGCCAGACTGAAGATGAGCCAGGACCAGCCTCTGCATGATAATGGAGGTGAGTTGCAACAGGGCGGAAGTCATTAAGGCTCGAGGCAGAGGAGTGTTTCAGCACCGGCACGACAGAGCTGGTTTTCAAGCATGCAGGGACAACTCCGGGATGGTGACAGATTGCCAGATGTCAGTTAAGACCTCGGGTCAGCTGCTCAGCGCAGTTCCTGAGCACACTGCCGGGGATGCCATCAGAGCCGGCTGCCTTATGTGCATTAGTCCTGCTCAGTGCGGCACACACGTCGGTGGGGGATAGTTAGGGGTTGGTGGGGGAGAGAGTTATGGTTGGCGGGGGAGAGCGTGAGGGTTGGTGGGGAGAGAGTAAGGGTTGGTAGGGGGGAGAGTGAGGGTTGGTGGGGAGAGAGTGAGGGTTGGTAGGGAGAGAGTAAGGGTTGGTAGGGGGGAGAGTGAGGGTTGGTGGGGAGAGAGTGAGGGTTGGTGGGGAGAGAGTAAGGGTCGGTGGGGAGAGAGTGAGGGTTGGTGGGGAGAGAGTGAGGGTTGGTGGGGAGAGAGTGAGGGTTGGTGGGGAGAGAGTGAGGGTTGGTGGGGAGAGAGTGAGGGTTGGTGGGGGAGATAGTGAGGGTTGGTGGGGGAGAGAGTGAGGGTTGGTGGGGGAGAGAGTGAGGGTTGGTGGGGAGAGAGTGAGGGTTGGTGGGGGAGAGAGTGAGGGTTGGTGGGGAGAGAGTGAGGGTTGGTGGGGAGAGAGTGAGGGTCGGTGGGGAGAGAGTGAGGGTCGGTGGGGAGAGAGTGAGGGTTGGTGGGGAGAGAGTGAGGGTTGGTGGGGGAGAGAGTGAGGGTTGGTGGGGGAGAGAGTGAGGGTTGGTGGGGAGAGAGTAAGGGTTGGTGGGGAGAGAGTGAGGGTTGGTCGGGGAGAGAGTGAGGGTTGGTGGGGAGAGAGTGAGGGTTGGTGGGGGAGAGAGTGAGGGTTGGCGGGGGAGAGAGTGAGGGTTGGTGGGGGAGAGAGTGAGGGTTGGTGGGGGAGAGAGTGAGGGTTGGTCGGGGAGAGAGTGAGGGTTGGCGGGGGAGAGAGTGAGGGTTGGTGGGGAGAGAGTGAGGGTTGGTGGGGAGAGAGTGAGGGTTGGTGGGGGAGAGAGTGAGGGTTGGTTGGGGAGAGAGTGAGGGTCGGTGGGGGAGAGAGTGAGGGTCGGTGGGGGAGAGAGTGAGGGTTGGTGGGGGAGAGAGTAAGGGTTGGTGGGGAGAGAGTGAGGGTTGGTGGGGAGAGAGTGAGGGTTGGTGGGGGAGAGAGTGTGGGTTGGTGGGGGAGAGAGTGAGGGTTGGTGGGGAGAGAGTAAGGGTTGGTGGGGAGAGAGTGAGGGTTGGTCGGGGAGAGAGTGAGGGTTGGTGGGGGAGAGAGTGAGGGTTGGCGGGGGAGAGAGTGAGGGTTGGTGGGGGAGAGAGTGAGGGTTGGTGGGGGAGAGAGTGAGGGTTGGTGGGGGAGAGAGTGAGGGTTGGTCGGGGAGAGAGTGAGGGTTGGCGGGGGAGAGAGTGAGGGTTGGTCGGGGAGAGAGTGAGGGTTGGTGGGGAGAGAGTGAGCGTTGGTGGGGGAGAGAGTGAGGGTTGGTGGTCTTCTGGTTGTCCTTGTCAACACGGGTGTAAAAGTTATTGAGCTCATCAGGGGGGGGGAGGGTTCAGTGGTTGAAGGAGAGCCATTGGTGGGTTTATAATCCATAATGGCCTGGATCTTCAAAAGATTTACATTTGACAAAAAGTACTGTATTTGATTTTGACATTTCAATTTTAACTCCATTATCTTCTCTTTAGGTTTAGTGTTTTGGAGGCAAAATGCCAGAAAGGTTGTTGTCTTGATCCTACCAGGAGCTGATGATGAAGAAGAGGAGGATACGGTTGGTGCCCTGTGTGACAGATCCTACCAGGAGCTGATGATGATGAAGAAGAGGAGGATAAGGTTGGTGCCCTGTGTGACAGATCCTACCAGGAGCTGATTATGAAGAAGAGGAGGATAAGGTTGGTGCCCTGTGTGACAGATCCTACCAGGAGCTGATTATGAAGAAGAGGAGGATAAGGTTGGTGCCCTGTGTGACAGCTGCTACCAGGAGCTGATGATGAAGAAGAGGAAGACAAGGTTGGTGCCCTGTGTGACATATCCTACCAGGAGCTGATGATGAGGAAGAGGAGGATAAGGTTGGTGCCCTGTGTGACAGATCCTACCAGGAGCTGATGATGAGGAAGAGGAGGATACAGTTGTTGCCCTGTGTGACAGATCCTACCAGGAGCTGATGATGAGGAAGAGGAAGACAAGGTTGGTTCCCTGTGTGACAGCTGCTACCAGGAGCTGCCGAGGAAGAAGAAAAAACATATTCAGAAGTTAAAAATTCCGGGCTGTTTGTGTTTTCCTTCGGTCATGGCATGCTTTATCGGGGGGTGTTGGATGGGGGTGTTTGGGGGACTGGCTGTTCGGGCAGGGGTTCACATGCCTTCAAGCAACATTGTACTTATTGTACTTATTTTATGCCTATTATGTCTGCACGTTCTACGTTGCACTACTTTTATTGTCTTTTTATAACTATTCTTATGTCTGTAATTTATGCATTGCTTTTATTCTGTCAACTGTATGCAAATGTTATGCCTATGTTCATTTTATGCTATTTGCTGTGAAGCATTTTGAGCTGCAATTATTGTTATTTGGACGTTTTTAATTGAAGTCATTGCATTACCCTCTTCAAACTGGCCTGTCTTGTTAGTGGGTTCATAATTTGCAAATGCACACTGCACTGCCAAGCTTTGTTCAACACCACCAATGTTTATTTCAGATTATAGTGCAGATCCCAGGGTCCCAAGATAATACATGTGTTCTGCTTGATCCCAGGGAAGATATTTTCCATTTGATGTAATACTGCAGCCATAAAACAATGGCATTGTGTCTTTGAATATTTTACTCCGTATAAGTGGTGTAGCTTCAATGAAGCTGCAGCAGATACACACTATATGGATGTGACATTGTCCTACAATATGGAACAAGTGGTTATACAACTGGAGATGCATAGAGGGATACAAGGGAAATGTATGGAAATCTGAGTTGTCCTCATATTAAAATGGAAATATGTGTTGACTTTGGTCAGATTATTGTTGTCATTATTATTATTATTATATATTCGTAAAAGAATCATAGGGAAAAAAACTGTTGAAATTACATGTCTGCATTTTTTTTAAACCACCGACTGTCTCCTGTTGATATTCCTAGATATTACAATATATGGGAAAACATAAATACTACACACTGTAGCTTTAACAGGTACTATGACTCAGATGACAACTGCTTGAGACTTCCATTACAGTCGGTATTTAAAATGGTTCTATTAAAGACTTTTCCTGAATCGTTGTTGTTGTTGAAGAAGCCTGTGGTGGCACCTTGCTGCTCAGTCTGTGGTGGCACCTTGCTGCTCAGTCTGTGGTGGCACCTTGCTGCTCTGTCTGTGGTGGCACCTTGCTGCTCAGTCTGTGGCACCTTGCTGCTCAGTCTGTGGCACCTTGCTGCTCAGTCTGTGGCACCTTGCTGCTCAGTCTGTGGCACCTTGCTGCTCAGTCTGTGGCACCTTGCTGCTCAGTCTGTGGCACCTTGCTGCTCTGTCTGTGGTGGCACCTTGCTGCTCTATCTGTGGCACCTTGCTGCTCAGTCTGTGGCACCTTGCTGCTCTGTCTGTGGTGGCACCTTGCTGCTCTGTCTGTGGTGGCACCTTGCTGCTCTGTCTGTGGTGGCACCTTGCTGCTCAGTCTGTGGTGGCACCTTGCTGCTCTGTCTGTGGCACCTTGCTGCTCAGTCTGTGGCACCTTGCTGCTCTGTCTGTGGTGGCACCTTGCTGCTCTGTCTGTGGTGGCACCTTGCTGCTCAGTCTGTGGCACCTTGCTGCTCTGTCTGTGGCATCTTGCTGCTCTGTCTGTGGCACCTTGCTGCTCAGTCTGTGGTGGCACCTTGCTGCTCTGTCTGTGGCATCTTGCTGCTCTGTCTGTGGCACCTTGCTGCTCTGTGTGTGGCACCTTTATGCTCAGTCTGGTGGCACCTTGCTGCTCTGTCTCTGGTGGCACCTTGCTGCTCTGTCTGTGGCACCTTGCTGCTCTGTCTCTGGTGGCACCTTGCTGCTCTGTCTGTGGTGGCACCTTGCTGCTCAGTCTGTGGTGGCACCTTGCTGCTCAGTCTGTGGCACCTTGCTGCTCTGTCTCTGGTGGCACCTTGCTGCTCAGTCTGTGGCACCTTGCTGCTCTGTCTGTGGCATCTTGCTGCTCTGTCTGTGGCACCTTGCTGCTCTGTCTGTGGCACCTTGCTGCTCTGTCTGTGGTGGCACCTTGCTGCTCTGTCTCTGGTGGCACCTTGCTGCTCTGTCTGTGGCACCTTGCTGCTCTGTCTGTGGCACCTTGCTGCTCTGTCTGTGGTGGCACCTTGCTGCTCAGTCTGTGGTGGCACCTTGCTGCTCAGTCTGTGGCACCTTGCTGCTCTGTCTCTGGTGGCACCTTGCTGCTCAGTCTGTGGCACCTTGCTGCTCTGTCTGTGGCATCTTGCTGCTCTGTCTGTGGCACCTTGCTGCTCTGTCTGTGGCACCTTTATGCTCAGTCTGGTGGCACCTTGCTGCTCTGTCTCTGGTGGCACCTTGCTGCTCTGTCTGTGGCACCTTGCTGCTCTGTCTGTGGTGGCACCTTGCTGCTCTGTCTGTGGTGGCACCTTGCTGCTCTGTCTCTGGTGGCACCTTGCTGCTCTGTCTGTGGCACCTTGCTGCTCTGTCTGTGGCACCTTGCTGCTCTGTCTGTGGTGGCACCTTGCTGCTCAGTCTGTGGTGGCACCTTGCTGCTCAGTCTGTGGTGGCACCTTGCTGCTCTGTCTGTGGTGGCACCTTACTGCTCTATCTGTGGCACCTTGCTGCTCAGTCTGTGGCACCTTGCTGCTCAGTCTGTGGCACCTTGCTGCTCTGTCTGTGGCACCTTGCTGCTCAGTCTGTGGCACCTTGCTGCTCAGTCTGTGGCACCTTGCTGCTCTGTCTGTGGTGGCACCTTGCTGCTCTGTCTGTGGTGGCACCTTGCTGCTCAGTCTGTGGTGGCACCTTGCTGCTCTGTCTGTGGCACCTTGCTGCTCTATCTGTGGCACCTTGCTGCTCAGTCTGTGGCACCTTGCTGCTCAGTCTGTGGCACCTTGCTGCTCTGTCTGTGGCACCTTGCTGCTCTGTCTGTGGCACCTTGCTGCTCTGTCTGTGGTGGCACCTTGCTGCTCAGTCTGTGGTGGCACCTTGCTGCTCTGTCTGTGGTGGCACCTTACTGCTCTATCTGTGGCACCTTGCTGCTCAGTCTGTGGCACCTTGCTGCTCAGTCTGTGGCACCTTGCTGCTCTGTCTGTGGCACCTTGCTGCTCAGTCTGTGGCACCTTGCTGCTCAGTCTGTGGCACCTTGCTGCTCTGTCTGTGGTGGCACCTTGCTGCTCTGTCTGTGGTGGCACCTTGCTGCTCAGTCTGTGGTGGCACCTTGCTGCTCTGTCTGTGGCACCTTGCTGCTCTATCTGTGGCACCTTGCTGCTCAGTCTGTGGCACCTTGCTGCTCAGTCTGTGGCACCTTGCTGCTCAGTCTGTGGCACCTTGCTGCTCAGTCTGTGGCACCTTGCTGCTCTGTCTGTGGCATATTGCTGCTCTGTCTGTGGCACCTTGCTGCTCTGTCTGTGGCACCTTTATGCTCAGTCTGGTGGCACCTTGCTGCTCTGTCTCTGGTGGCACCTTGCTGCTCTGTCTCTGGTGGCACCTTGCTGCTCTGTCTGTGGTGGCACCTTGCTGCTCTGTCTGTGGCACCTTGCTGCTCTGTCTCTGGTGGCACCTTGCTGCTCAGTCTCTGGTGGCACCTTGCTGCTCTGTCTGTGGTGGCACCTTGCTGCTCTGTCTCTGGTGGCACCTTGCTGCTCTGTCTGTGGCACCTTGCTGCTCTGTCTGTGGCACCTTGCTGCTCTGTCTGTGGTGGCACCTTTCTGCTCAGTCTGTGGCACCTTGCTGCTCTGTCTGTGGCACCTTGCTGCTCTGTCTGTGGTGGCACCTTTCTGCTCAGTCTGTGGCACCTTGCTGCTCTGTCTGTGGTGGCACCTTTCTGCTCAGTCTGTGGCACCTTGCTGCTCTGTCTGTGGTGGCACCTTGCTGCTCAGTCTGTGGTGGCACCTTGCTGCTCTGTCTGTGGTGGCACCTTGCTGCTCTGTCTGTGGTGGCACCTTGCTGCTCAGTCTGTGGTGGCACCTTGCTGCTCTATCTGTGGCACCTTGCTGCTCAGTCTGTGGCACCTTGCTGCTCTGTCTGTGGTGGCACCTTGCTGCTCAGTCTGTGGTGGCACCTTGCTGCTCTATCTGTGGCACCTTGCTGCTCTGTCTGTGGTGGCACATTGCTGCTCTGTCTGTGGCACCTTTCTGCTCAGTCTGGTGGCACCTTGCTGCTCTGTCTCTGGTGGCAGCTTGCTGCTCTGTCTCTGGTGGCACCTTGCTGCTCTGTCTGTGGTGGCACCTTGCTGCTCTGTCTCTGGTGGCACCTTGCTGCTCTGTCTGTGGTGGCACCTTGCTGCTCTGTCTCTGGTGGCACCTTGCTGCTCTGTCTGTGGTGGCACCTTGCTGCTCTGTCTGTGGCACCTTGCTGCTCTGTCTGTGGTGGCACCTTGCTGCTCTGTCTGTGGTGGCACCTTGCTGCTCAGTCTGTGGCACCTTGCTGCTCAGTCTGGTGGCACCTTGCTGCTCAATCTGTGGTGGCACCTTGCTGCTCTGTCTGTGGTGGCACCTTGCTGCTCTGTCTGGTGGCACCTTGCTGCTCTGTCTGTGGTGGCACCTTGCTGCTCTGTCTGTGGTGGCCCAGTGGACGACCAACACGCCATGTGGCTTGGGAGGTAGAGCGGTCGTCTGGTAATCCCGAGGTTCCCAGTTTGATTTCCACTCCTCCCAGGCAGCGTGTCGAAGTGTCCTTGAGCAAGACACTTAACCCATAACTGCTCCCCGATTAACAGGTCGGCACCTTGCACGGTGTGCGAATGTGTGAGTGAATGGGTGAATGTCATGAACAACATGTTTTAAAGCGCTTTGGATAAAGTAACTATATAAGAGAGAGTATAAGGATTCACAATGTGTCAGCCCTTATAAGGGCATATTTATAGCCAAGCCCCTTTTAGTTTGATTGATTGATTGAACTTTTGAGCCCTCTGATTGGTCGAGGATTCAACGAGGCAGGACATCCGGTTTCGAGGGGAGGGACATCCGGTTTAGGAGGGGAGGGACATCTGGTTACGGAAGGGGAGGAGTTTTCAGATTTTTTTTTCAAAATAAAGGTTTTTCAAAATAAGTTTTTTTTATTGTCAGAAATAAAAGATTCAAAAAGTTTTTTTTATTTTCAGATTGTATTTGTGTATTCCATGGTCTTCACAATATGTATTTGTGTATTCCAAGGTTTTCAGAATAAACATTTAAAATATCTGTGTGTGTGTGTATCTTAAGAATATAGTTTTACAATAAGTATTCCAAGGTTTTCAGATTAAACATTTAAGAATATGTATTTGTGTATCTTAAGAATATAGTTTCACAATAAGTATTCCAAAAGTCTTAAGACTAAGTGTGTGTGTATGTGTGTTTTCTTAATGCCAAATGCAAAATGCACAAGAGTGTTTTCAAAGGGGAATTAAGAAAAAATATCTCTGTCAGTTTGGTGTGTGTGTGTGTGTTCAGAAAATGTGTGTGTGTGTGTTCGCTCAAGCGACTGAAACGGAAAACTGTTGGTTCTATGCGATTCTGAAGTGACATCCCCTTAGCTGTCATAGAAGGCGGAAGAATGACGATAGCGAATAGGAGGGCTCAAAACTAGTGTATGCAGCTTCTGTCACTGGCAAAAGATTTACGACGTGTCTTACTTCTCCTTTCTGCAGAAAAAACTCGCAGCCCCCAAGGTGTGGCTGTGCGTGTATGTGCATGTATGTGTGATTTTTTCACATTACAAATGTAATGTGCCTATATTTTAGTTTCTTGGAGATTGCCCAATGCATGTTTAGGGGAATATTTTAGTTTCTTGGAGAATGTCACAATCTTTAGACATTTGTGTTCAGAAAATTACAAATGTAATGTGCCTATATTTTTTAGTTTCATGTGGAAGAGTGTGTTTAAGCAAATGTCTAAATAAAAGAAATACAAATGTAAGTGAATAATAGGCTGATGTTGTTTGAAAAAATAGTTAGAACTTGTAAATAGGGGTTCTAACTAACCACGATAAGTGTTGTGAAGGGCCAGATTAAACTGAATATATATATGTATCGTTTGATATACTTTGTATATTATTTATATATATACACGGAATATCCCTTTACCTGCGTACAGACCAGAGTAATACTCGCTCTCCTATTGGACAGCGCCCCCAGGCGCCAACGCGCAAGCCCCCAGCGGCAAGTTCAAAGACAACTGCAGGCATGTCAGAACATGCCCAGAGTCTGCGTAGTAATACGAGACAAGGACTGAGGTTGGGACTAGATATTCACTTAAGTATAAATACGGCGCGTGTATTTAAACAGCAGCACTTCATTCAGTTCAGTACCTTACCACCTTCACCACGAGTCAACGTGCAGTGAAGTGAGCAACCTTGCGTCTAAATAGAGCATTGAGAACCGCGTGCGAATAGAATGTTAAAGTGTCAGAGTTTAATGAAGTAACGTTGAGTTCGACTTAATCTAATGTGAAGTAATAGTCGATCATTTATTGTATATCGTGCGGCCACAGTTCTTCCGTGTGTAGCCTTACCCATTGGTTCGTCGTGTCTTTAGCTAGTGCACTTATCCAGGCTGTGTGGCCTAAATACGTCGCCCACACCCGAGGAGTCCTAGGCGAGAACCGTTGGACATGTACACAGGAGAATCGGCGCCGGCGATTGCAGAACCATTCCTGGTTGGATTATATTGCTTTGGGACCGTGACCACCGGAGAAGAGCACCGTTGATTCCACTATCGTTTGGGATTTAACCTCGTGAGGATTACCACTCGGGCCTGCCTCGTGGAAGGGGCTGGCTAGCTGTCGTCAATGCTGTCGAGCATCTTGGATTACAACTATTGCTTTTGTCTGCTGATCAAGGGAGTACAAGCACCGACTCCTGTACCTGGAGTCTCTTTATTCCTCGTTGACTCAGACGGAGTACCCGAACATTCCTCTACCCTCCCGGCCTTACACCCCGGAGGGAACCCATTGTCTCCAGTTGGTACCGGTGTTGCCCTATATAATTGCTACTATACCACAGGTGGCGTCAGCTTAGACCCATCATAGGATTCCTGCTATTCTTAGTGACTTATGCTCTTGACTGACTTTACGTATATTCTTCGCCATACAAGCGCGACCCTAATTCTCATTCTGTAACCGAACGTTGCCTAATAATAATAAATTACCCTCCAATAGTATTTCTGTGTCAATGCCGTGTTCTTGTGAGTGTTCACCATCTATATTTGATGTACTGTTTGGCCAGTAATTAAAGTACATAACTAGCAGTGGTTTAATCTATCACAATCTTTAATACAGTCAGGGTTTGTAACCCCTCAGTTATAATTGGTCCTTCGAGCCGGAGGGTATCAGTGTAATATCTAATATAATATTAATATTAACCATGGCCAGCGGTGAACACTCCCCAAGCGGCTCTCCAAAGCTAGAACGCCCGCAGCGCAAACGTCAGCCACCTCCATATCTGGAGGAATTCGCTGTCGTTCTACCCCCTAGCTTATCTAAACAGACGTTAAATACGGATAAAGCGGATAGTCA
This sequence comes from Notolepis coatsorum, assembly GCF_963971535.1. Lineage (NCBI taxonomy): Eukaryota > Metazoa > Chordata > Actinopteri > Aulopiformes > Paralepididae > Notolepis > Notolepis coatsorum. The sequence continues at coordinate 75,879,619 of NC_140166.1, read as the reverse complement.
AAGCATGTCCAATCCTATCGACTTGGCGACCCTGCCAGTAGAGACCCCAGTGGGTTCAAACGAAACTGACTCAGCTCACGGGGGGGACCAGGTGGGACATGACATGACTATACCTCCAGACAGCGTCACCGGGATAGACCCCGGAGCGCTCCAGGATAAAGAAAGCGCTCCAGGGATAGAACCCGACACACAACCAAGAGAAGAGAACCGCGCCCAGGAGATAGACCTCGGAGCGCGCCAGGAGAACAGATCTCCAACAAGCCCTGTCAGCACCCGATCACCTCCGTCAGTGTCATCCCCCAGCGAGGCGGACCAGATACTGGCGCAAGCCTTGATCGCCACACTGACAGCCTCCACCGAACGCGACCGGCTTCAAGCAAAGACGCTTAGTGAGCGCGAACACTCCGCCACGGAAAGAGAGCGCCTCCACGCGCAACTCCAAGCGCAAGCCCTTAGTGAGCGCGAACACTCTGCCGTGGAACGAGAGCGCCTCCGGGCGCAACAATTAAGTGAGCGCGAACACTCTGCCATGGAACGAGAGCGCCTCCAGGCGCAACAATTAAGCGAGCGCGAACACTCTGCAGCGGAACGAGAGCGCCTTCACGCGCAACTCCAAGCGCAAGCCCTTAGTGAACGCGAACACTCTGCAACTGAAAGAGAGCGCTTCCAGGCGCAACAAAGGAGTGAGGACGACCGCATAAGACTGGAGGAAAGGCGCCTTCAGACGGAAGAGAACATTGAAAGAGAACGCGCCAATGCCCAGCGCGAAGCAGAGCGCGACCGGCTGCAGGCGCAGATGATAGAACAATTGATTGCCAGGGCGACACCCCCTCTCTCCGCACGGAGCTCCCGGAGATCATCACGACAAGGGTCTAGGGCACCTTCCCCTACCCGACAAAGCGACCCGGGACCCGGCCAACAGGAGGAACCTGTCTACGTCTCCGACCCCCCTCCCCGACCGGTCCATACGAGACCCAGCCACCGGGAAGAACCGGCCTACATCGCCGAGAGACTGACTAGAAGACTCCAGGACCTAGAAGAGGAAGAGGAAGAGGAGGAATGTCAAGCCCACCAGCAGCAACGTAGGGCTGGGCGATATAACGATAACGATAAATATCGCGATATATTTTAATAATCGATATCGAATATCGAAATTAAAAAAAAATCGAAAAATCGTTTTTTTTTTTTTTTTACCTGCAACAGGGCAGTTTTAAAACCAGAGACAGTGGACAGACTTGTCTTTCTTGCCTGCAAATTAAAGTAATGGCTTTGCTTGTCCAAATGACAATACTGACCAAATTCAGATTTCTTTTTCTCTTGTCCATTTATTTTGTTTGCTTTCTAATTTAAAATACATTTTGAAACCGTCTGTACACAGTAGGCTATGTGTGCTAGCAGAACTAGACACGAGTCACGGTGCACATGTGCGGTGGTTTGTCCACCAAAAAAGCGCCAAAAGATAGAAAAGAAACTAGCAGAGCCAGAATTGTTCAACTCCCCTGGAGCCACAGCCAGCAGAGAAGCCGGTTTACTTTAGCTTTTAAACCAGCTGCAGCCTGAGAACTGTGTGAGGGGATGTAACACTAAAGATGGCGGCAATGACAAAGAATTGCTGCAAAATAAACATACATCCGTTGTTAATAAAATTATTATTTTTTATTTTTTTTATATACTTATAACAATTCGATAATTATCGATATCGAGAAATAAAATAAAATTATCATATCGTTATCGCGATATGATTTTTGTCCATATCGCCCAGCCCTACAGCAACGTACTCTGGACCAGGAGGCCCAGTACAGCCCCGACCACAGCCCCGAGTCACTGCACTACAAACCCCCGACTCAACTCACGGGTGAGTTTGACGTACAGTCAGCACTGAGGAACAGCACCTGGGGACCCGGCCTCTGGTACCCACCAAGTACTAACCCACGACAACACGTACGGGGAGACTCGCCCAGGAGGCCTCTTCCCCTACGCTCACCGATGTGCCAGCCATCCATGGCATCGTACCTTGGCACACCGACGTTCCCAGACTTTACGCGCGAGGACAGAGCACAGTACACGGAATTACGCATGTGTTTGGAGACTATGATGTCCGACGTCCCCGACGAGTCGTACAAATATGCCATCCTCCTCAAGCATCTCAAGGTGCCCAGAGCGCATAACATAGCGCTGGCATATTCCAACTCAAGCACCCCATACTCCGCGGCTCTAGTGGCCCTCGACCAGCGTTATGGACGCATATGGGATTACGTGATCCAAGAAATACGGGATATCGACCGCCTCCCCCCAGCCAAAGACAATAGAGCACTGGATGACCTCTCTATCAAGGTACAATCCCTAGTAGGGATGCTGGGGTCCCAAAAGGAGAAGGGGAGATATGAACTGTATGCAAATTCTAATGTGGAGCGAATACTGGAGAAGCTCCCTCCAGCCCGCCAAGAGCGTTTTCGGCGGCAGAGAGACCACCGTGATCCCGACGGCCCCGAGCCATCCCTCCTAGACCTGGCCGCTTTCCTCGCAAGGGAAGTCAGCAGCCTACGACTGGACACATTCGTGTGGAGTGGATCTAGCCCAAGAGATGGACCTCGGAGGTCCAACGATAACCGCCGGTCAGTGACCGTTATGCACCAGGCCGAGTCAGTGCCGCAGCACAAGAACCACAGCACCCCCCCGACCAAGGGGAAGTGGAAGATTGTATGCCAGTACTGTGAAAAGGAACATTGGCTGTCTCAATGTGACACTTTCAAGAAGCTGACCGCTGACGAGGTGAGTCAGTGGATCAAAGCCAACCGCCGCTGCTTCTGCTGCGCGCGCAGCCATATGGCAGCTGAGTGCCGTTTAAAGAAGAAATGCAGCAAGTGCGACGGCGCCCACTTTGAGGTCCTACACGACAGCAACAAGAAGAAACCCGTACCCCCAAGCAGCTCGAGAGTGAACGTCATGTACATAGACCCTGCGACGAGCGGGAGCTCCCGAGTGCTCTTGAAGGTGGTCCGAGTGATATTAAGCTACGAGGACAAGGTCATGGACACTTACGCCGTCCTAGACGATGGGTCAGAAAAGACTCTCCTCCTCGCATCCGCCGCAGCCCGGCTGGGTCTGCGGGGGAGCGAAGAAACAATGACAATCCGTACCATTAGAAGAGACCTGAAGACCATAAAGGGTGAAAATGTCTCCTTCACGATAGCAGCGGTCGGGCAGCCCGAGAAGCAGTATAGCATTACTAACGCCTTCACCAGCCACGACATAGGCCTGTCACAGTATACCTACCCCATCCCAAAGCTGATGGAAAAATACGTGCACCTACGTCAACTACCTATACCGCTCATCGACGACGCCACCCCGACCCTGCTCATAGGATCCGACCACGCACACCTCATCGTCCCAACGGACCGGGTCCACATCAGGCCCAGAGGCTGTCCAGCAGCGGTCGAGACCCGCCTGGGTTGGACACTACAAGGCCCCCTCTCCGGGTCTTCCAACCGACCGACAGCCACTCGCTGCCTCCACTCGAGGATAAACGAAGAAGACACCGCCCTCTTACAGCACATCGAGAGGCTATGGACATTAGACGCGATGCCCTTTAAGAATGAAAAGAAACTTGTTCGCTCAAAGGAAGACACTTATGCCATAACCCTCCTCGAGCAGAGGACAAAGAGAGTCGAGGTCAATGGAGTGATGAGATACGCAACTCCACTCTTGAGGCGAGAGGGTATGCCCACCCTCCACGCCTCAAGAGAAGCGACAGAGCGATATCTACTGAACACCGAGCGGCGTCTAGCCAGAGACCCCACTCAAGCCACTGTGTACCGCGCTGAGATCGACAAGCTGATCACAGCGGGACACATAAAGAAAATTGACATTCAAGAGGCCGACCAGACGATCGAATCATGGTACGTGCCCCACCACAAGGTCCACCACAACGGCAAGGATCGCATTGTATTCAACTGCAGCTACCAGATCGGACTACAGAATCTGAATAAAGAACTCTTGCCCGGCCCAACACTCGGCCCCTCTCTCCTCGGCGTACTACTACGTTTCCGCCAAGACAAGGTGGCCATCAGCGGCGACATCAAAGGGATGTTCCTGCAGGTGCGACTAGTGGAGGAGGACAAGCCCTTGCTGCGGTTCCTATGGAGAGAGAGGATCAAAGATGAGCAACCATCCATCTACCAATGGGAGGTCCTCCCCTTCGGAACCACATGCAGCCCATGCTGTGCTACGTTCGCACTGCAAAAACATGTGACAGAAGACCCTGAAGCTGACGAGGAAGTCAGACAAAGTGTAGAGAGGAGTTTCTACGTGGACAACTGTCTGCAAAGCGTCTCGACGCCAGAAGAAGCCGAAGCCCTCCTACTCAAGCTCCGCGCCTCACTGATCAAAGGCGGCTTTGATCTCCGGCAGTGGGTCAGCAGTGACCCTCAAGTACTTCGCAGCCTCTCCCCAGAGACAAAGGCAGCAAGCAGCGAGACCTGGATGGCGACCATCCCAGGTGAAGCACAAGAAATGACATTGGGCCTAGTCTGGCGCTTCAAAACAGACTCGCTCCATTACAAATACACACCCCTGACCACGGAGCAGGGAAGGTCGACCCCTCTACCGACCACCAGACGGAGCGTATACAGACTACTCGCAAGGCAATACGACCCGCTGGGGTGTATCCTACCTTACACCACCCGGGCGAAAATGATTGTACGAGAGCTGTGGGACAAGGAACAGGGCTGGGACGACCCCATACCCGAGCACCTAGCTTCCACCTGGAGAGAGTGGGAGAGAGAACTCAACTCGCTCCAAAATGTGAACATACGCCGAAGCTACTTCCCACCCACAGTGCGGCTGGAGACGTGCCAGATGGACCTGCACGTCTTCAGCGACGCCTCCGAAGTGGCCTACGGCTCGGTGGCTAACTTGCGGGCCCGAGAGGAGGGAGGAGAAATACACACAGCCTTCATCCTGGCTCGCTCAAGGATAGCCCCCCGCAAGCAACAATCGATCCCGCGTCTAGAGCTCTGCGCAGCTCTGGTAGGCGCGCAACTCGCCACGTTAATCCAACGTGAACTCACCATCCCGGTGCAATGAACAATCTTGTGGTCAGACTCCATGACCGTACTCACATGGATCCAGTCCGATTCTTGTAGATACAAGGTCTTCGTGGGAGTCAGAATCACAGAGATCCAAGACCTAGTAGGATCAACATGCTGGAGGTACGTGGACACGAAACAGAACCCAGCAGATGTCATCACACGGGGGATGTCCTTAGATGACCTCACACGTCACAATATCTACAGTGACGGTCCTGAGTTCCTCAAGCTCCCGGAAGAAGAGTGGCCTAACCCCACCCCTCGGGAGGCTAGTCAAGAGGAGGCAGAGATCAAGAAATCTATGTTCTGTGGGTTGACGCACACCCCAGTCCCCACTGACCCTAACATAGACGACTGCCTCACCTTTGAGAGTGCGCAGTTAAAGACATTCCTGTGGCACCACCCTGAGGTTCCCCCCACTACCGACATTAACACAGCTAACTACGAAGAGGCAGAACTCCTTCTGCTACAGCGAGCCCAAAGAGACTCGTTCCCCGACGAGCTAGACTGCCTGCAGGGAACAAAGCCAGTCCCGTCAGACAGCAGACTGCTCCACTTGGCCCCCGAGCGCGACACCCATGGCCTCATCAGGGTGGGTGGTCGTCTGAGACGGGCCCCGGACTTAACGGATGACGTCAAGTTTCCTATAGTCCTCAACAGCCGACACAAAGTCACTGAGCTCATCATAAAGAAATACGACGAGGATGTGCACCACGCTGGGGCAGAGAGAGTCTTCGCTGAGATCCGACGTCGCTATTGGATACTGCAAGGAAGAGAAGCAGTACGACGCTTCCAGCGGACCTGTCTAGACTGTCGCCAGTGGCGAGCACAGCCCAGTATACCCAGGATGGTCGACCTGCCTCACCGCCACACCCGACCCGTGGCGAGGCTGATAGAATTGCCGAGGCTCCCTGACTCCCTTGATGACGATCATGACCCACTGACTTTGTAGATTGCCCTACTCCCCACAACAGACATTGAGCAGTTGACTGGACTATTAATCTGTCTTCCTTTTAACTAATTAGGTGCGGACTAATTAGGAGGCGGCTGTTGTGAAGGGCCAGATTAAACTGAATATATATATGTATCGTTTGATATACTTTGTATATTATTTATATATATACACGGAATATCCCTTTACCTGCGTACAGACCAGAGTAATACTCGCGCTCCTATTGGACAGCGCCCCCAGGCGCCAACGCGCAAGCCCCCAACGGCAAGTTCAAAGACAACTGCAGGCATGTCAGAACATGCCCAGAGTCTGCGTAGTAATACGAGACAAGGACTGAGGTTGGGACTAGATATTCACTTAAGTATAAATACGGCGCAGGTGTAAACAGCAGCACTTCATTCAGTTCAGTACCTTACCACCTTCACCATGAGTCAACGTGCAGTGAAGTGAGCAACCTTGCGTCTAAATAGAGCATTGAGAACCGCGTGTGAATAGAATGTTAAAGTGTCAGAGTTTAATGAAGTAACGTTGAGTTCGACTTAATCTAATGTGAAGTAATAGTCGATCATTTATTGTATATCGTGCGGCCACAGTTCTTCCGTGTGTAGCCTTACCCATCGGTTCATCGTGTCTTTAGCTAGTGCACTTATCCAGGCTGTGTGGCCTAAATACGTCGCCCACACCCGAGGAGTCCTAGGCGAGAACCGTTGGACATGTACACAGGAGAATCGGCACTGGCGATTGCAGAACCATTCCTGGTTGGATTATATTGCTTTGGGACCGTGACCACCGGAGAAGAGCACCGTTGATTCCACTATCGTTTGGGATTTAACCTCGTGAGGATTACCACTCGGGCCTGCCTCGTGGAAGGGGCTGGCTAGCTGTCGTCAATGCTGTCGAGCATCTTGGATTACAACTATTGCTTTTGTCTGCTGATCAAGGGAGTACAAGCACCGACTCCTGTACCTGGAGTCTCTTTATTCCTCGTTGACTCAGACGGAGTACCCGAACATTCCTCTACCCTCCCGGCCTTACACCCCGGAGGGAACCCATTGTCTCCAGTTGGTACCGGTGTTGCCCTATATAATTGCTACTATACCACAGGTGGCGTCAGCTTAGACCCATCATAGGATTCCTGCTATTCTTAGTGACTTATGCTCTTGACTGACTTTACGTATATTCTTCGCCATACAAGCGCGACCCTAATTCTCATTCTGTAACCGAACGTTGCCTAATAATAATAAATTACCCTCCAATAGTATTTCTGTGTCAATGCCGTGTTCTTGTGAGTGTTCACCATCTATATTTGATGTACTGTTTGGCCAGTAATTAAAGTACATAACTAGCAGTGGTTTAATCTATCACAATATTTAATACAGTCAGGGTTTGTAACCCCTCAGTTACAATAAGTATGTATGTATGTATGTATGTATGTATGTATGTATGTATGTATGTATGTATGTATGTATGTATGTATGTATGTATGTATGTAGTCTCTGTGTGTGTGTGTGATTATTTTTGTTATATCGATGTAATGTGCCTATATTATTGATTCTTAGATAAAGACACAAGACTTTAGACACTTGTGTTTAAGCAAAAGTGTATAGGTTCAGAATAAAGTTTCAGAATAAGTGAACCATTTCATTAGCCTGCAGGGGTCTAGGGTTTGAATGTATCGGTAATGCGGTCCGGTGAAGCGTTTTATTTCAAATAGATTCTTTTAAAAAGGATGCATTACATATATTGTATTATTATTCACATTAATTATTACACTTAAAGATATGATTAGGTATAAAAGTTAAAGACATGATAGTTTAGAGTTGTGCTAAAAAGATCCGTCTATGTGGGTCTGTGTGTATGAGAGGTGTGAATAAGGCCCACTTAGGTGCTAAAACACCGCATGGGGGCGTGAAGATTAGGGGACATGCATACTCAGAGTAAAACTCTGTAGAACATTATAGTCACATTTACAGTCATCATTGAAATACAAATGGTTTATATCTTTGCAACATGAAAGTTAGTGTACAACATTTTACTCATAGCATATTTTTTGTTCACACAATGGAAGGGGTCACATGAACACAATTTAAAACAGGTACTAGAATTAACGGATCAGATCCCAAATCCACTGTAACCTCAAGCCTACTCACAAAGGCTATGGTTAATAAAATGTTCTATTATTCTAACCTATATGGGCACTTGTACAATGGACATTCAATTCCATCCATTTAATTCACACAACATATATATCTGAGTTAGGGGGCTAGGGGTTAACGTTTATGAATGTAGCATAAAATCATTAGAATTGTTAGCGTGTAGCAATAAAACACAAAGTAGGTTCATGAGAACATGCAGATTATTTATTAATTTCAGATTATTTGACTTGTTCCAAAACCAGATGACATTTGAAGGAAACTCAAGATATTGTATGAGGTGTTTTTAAAAGGGGGAAGGAACTCATTTACTAGTAGATTTAATCATTAGTCAGAAGGATAATGCTATTTTCTCAGGGGGTTGACATATATCACCCCCTTGACACCTTTGTAAGACAAGCAGTTTGATGTTGTAATTACAGTGATTAGGCTCGTTTGCCTGTCTTTCATTTTTTATCAATCTGCTTTTTTGTGTATTTTTCAGGTGTTTGGTTATGTTTTATCAGTCATATGGACCAGATCTAGCTCAGAAAAAAAGGGGTCTATGATCTCAAATGACTACCCGTAAAAGGTTTACCAATTGTCATGCAAGAATGCACTTCTAATGTGCTACACAAGTAAAACAGACTATTTGCAAACAGCATTGTTCTAAACAGTGTATTACAAAATCTTTTTTTTGTATCTACTATAGACAGTGTGTATTTATATTGTTGTCATATGAAAACATATTGCAGGATATTTAGCAGAAACTATGGTAAATGTACTTTGGTGCATGTAAAAACATGAGTTTCTTTATTAGTTGTCATTCAGATGTACAGAATACTTTTATACAAAATGCTTCTTTCGGTTACGCTTTCTGTTATTTTATGAAATAAAATAGTATAGCATGTAAAACTAGAAGTCACGTAGACACAATGTTCGGTGTAGAATAGAAGTAACTGAGTTACCATACAATATACTATGCAATACTAAATACTATATAGTACAAAGCTGAAATGGGGGTGAAGTACAATTTGGGCATAATTTATAACAATGTGTACAAAGGTATGGGGTGTAGTGCAAATCCATTACCAATCAATATAAAGTGTCTTTAGGTGTTCTAAAGTGTGGAGAGTGGGTGCTGCAATGTGTTGTTTGTTTAAAGTGAGTGTGTGCGTTTGGATGTGTGTGTTGTGAGTGCATTAGATGGTTGTTGCATAGTGTTACTGTTCGGTATATGATATCACATAATCCTATTGAATTCTGAATTTTCTGTTTAATGTCAATGATACACATAAATTATAAACATCTAAAACCATGAAACTGACGGATACAGCCAAAATAGTTTTTAGCCACACTAAATATTTGTGTAATATACTCAATATTATGGATCTGCATTACAAACTACAGTTACACACAGCATGAAATATTCAATCAACACAAAGATGATTGTTCTAGGGTAAATAAAATGTAATTCAGTCAACATATATATCTGAGTTAGTAGGAGTTAGCTAATGTTCAGAAAATATATGTATGGGTATGTGTGTGTGTGTGTGGGGGTGTGAAATGGGCCCCCTTAGGTGTTAAAAAACCGCATGGTGGCGTGAAGTTTATCAGTTTAGAGGACATGCCGACTTAGAGCCGAACTATGGAAGGTTTCACATAACATAATTATACTCTCTACTGGATTATGTAATAATAATGCACAAAGTAGATTCAAGAGAACATGCAAACTATTTATTAATTTCAGCTTACATGTCTGAAAATTTGACTTGTTCCAAGACCATATGACGGTCGACGGAAACTCAAGATATTGTATGAGGTGTTTTTAAAAGGGCTAATTAACTATTTTTAGTAGATTGAATCATTAGTCAGAAGGATAATGCTATTTTTGTCAAGGGGGTTGACATATATCACCCCTTGACACATCCCTACTTTGTAAGACAAGCAGTTTGATGTTGTAATTAAGGCTGTCAAATATATCGCGTTAATATCGCGTTAACTCCCGATTCTATTAATGCCACTAATTTTTTTAACTCAAGATTAACTAAATTTTTTTTATTTTTTTTATTTTTTTTACTAGACTTCACTCAGGTGTATTATTGATGCTTTCATTGATACTATGTTTGTTTCTGAAGTGTGTGTGTGTGTGTGTGTGTGTGTGTGTGTGTGTGTGTGTGTGTGTGTGTGTGTGTGTGTGTGTGTGTGTGTGTGTGTGTGTGTGTGTGTGTGTGTGTGTGTGAGATATAGAGAGAGAGGGGGGTGAGAGAGATGAGGAAGGGGCAAAAGAGAAAAAGATCTGGGAGAGTGTGTGTGTGAGGGAGAGAGGGGGGTGTGTGATTAATCAGCCCTTGTGTGTGTGAATGTAACAAGTTCCTAACGTTTTCTTTCCCCTATTATTTCATGCACACTTTATTCATTGTTTTAAATGATTATTTTCTTTTAAGTTATTTTGTGCATCACTCTGTTTTGAATTTGATGCAAATTTGCAATGCATGAGGGTCATCCTTTTGTGTTAAATGGCTGCACAAAGCAAGCATTTGTTGACTCGCATGTTGATAAGAGTATTAAAACTTGGAACTTGAAAAAGATCTGTTTAAGGTAAAAAAGAAATTAAAAATAAAAATGCGATTAATTTGCGAATAATCCCGAGTTAACTATGGACAATCATGCGATTAATCGAGTTAAATATTTTAATCGTTTGACAGCACTAGTTGTAATTACAGTGATCTTCATTTTTTATCAATCTGCTTTTTTGTGTATTTTCAGGTGTATGGTTATGTTTTATCTGTCATTTGGACCAGGTCTAGCTAAAAAAGGGGTCTATGATCTCAAATGACTACCTGGTAAACAACTTTCGTGAAAGAATGCAACTCTAATGTGCTACACAAGTAAAACAGACTATTTGCAAACAGCATTGTTCTAAACAGTGTATTACAAATACAGTGTATTTGTATTTATATCAATGTCATATGAAAACATATTGCAGGATATTTAGCAGAAACTATGGTAAATGTAAAGAACATCATATCACATAATCCTATTGAATTCTGAATTTGTTGTTTATTGGTTGACTGTCAATTATAAACATATCAAATCATGAAACTGACCGATACACTTAAAAACAGACATGTCAACATAGTTTCTTTGTTTACACAATGATAAGGTAAAAAAACAATACAGATGTATTTTTTAGAAGTTTTAGTACACTCAAGCCCCAAAGGTATTTTCTTTAAATTGGTCTAAGGTATACAACAAATACATTTCTGAATTACTTTGCAGAACAGCGTCTAGTTTTTTAGCCCCCCTGAGTTTTATGCTCTCAATATTTCGATATGCATTAAATCCTACAGTTACACATGATAGGAAATATTCAAACAGCTCAAAGATGATAATTCTAAGGCAAATAAAAATCTAACTCACTCACCATAGTTAGTGTATAGTGTATGGCTAACATGTATGAAAGTAACATAAAGCCAATATTAGAGTTGTTGATACAATATTATAATTCATAATAATTTTGCAGAAAAAAGCTAAATACAGAGTATTACCGGCGAGGTTGTTTGATCTTTGTCCCGATGATTGAAGGAAATTCACTTTAAGAAACATTTTGTATGAAACACCTTAAAACAATGAGGCATTTTTATTCATTATAACCATGAAAATAATACAATGTTAGGTGTTGTCGTGATTATAGTGTTCACAGATGGGAATGTATCCAGGAGGGGGTCCTTTATACATCAATAACCCTGAACAGACTTGTGAAGTCAGAGATAGGAATGTATCATTCACATTCAATTATTCAAATGTACTCAGTTTGTGTCAGATGCGTGTGCGAAAGTCCCCTGCACTATGCAGGGGTTTTACATAGGCTACTAGCAAAAAACAATTCATATTGTTTCAGTGATGGCCTGGTTGATAGCTACATTTCAACGTGTCTTATTTGTACCTGACAGTTTTGCTTCGTTCACACAATAAAGATGCTGTTTGTGTAAAAATAATGTATAATATCTGGACTGATTCACTGTGCCCCAGGTACCGATACACTATACCCCCGTTACAGGGGTATAGTGGATCGATTATATTTTGTATGAAACACCTTAAGACAATGAGGCATTTCATTTATAATATCAAAACACGTCTTATGTTCTATAAGATGTTCTTATGTATCTACAAGTCTTATGTAGAATGATGTAAAAAGAGTTCTAGTAATATATTTCACTTTAAAAACGTGTACAGAAAGATAAATATCCGACTCCTGCTATGGGAAGTACGCCTTTTCTATACATGTCAAATGTTAAGGTATGCTTTATTGTAACTGTTTGACTGTTTGGTTGTTTTAGTGCAAGACTGTTGCAACATTTAAGAAGAATGAACCCTTGAAAGGGTCTAGGGTTATCTCCTCAACACTAGGTCTGAGGTGCATTTTCGTCCTATCGATAGGTTTCTACATACCTTTGCAAGGATATGTATGACTGTGTTGCATTCATTTATTTTAAATTTGGTGGACTTTATGGTATTTTATAGCTTATTCATGATTGTGGTACTTCTTCTTGAATTGTTTAAAGAAGATGTGTTTGACCCGAGGGGGCATTAATGTGTGTTACAGGGCCTTACAAATCTGATTTGATCATGATCCCAACAAATGTTAAAATGTTTGCATGCATTACATTTAACAGACAGTGGTGACATTTAAAAGTTTTAAAGGGATCACATTCACATAGCTGAAGATAGTTAGACAACTGAATAATATTTGTATTATTACTAGGAGGAACTTAAAATCATTCAAAACAATTATTACATCTTGAGGTAGAATGAAACGCAGTTGGGTATATTATAAAAAATGTATTAAAGAATATTGCAGATCATGCTGTAACCTTTTTTATCAATAATATTAGCGTGGATAACATTGATAATATGGTTAATATCTAAAGTTTCTAAACACTTATGATTTGTCAGCTTAAAAGCACACCATTTTATTGATTGTACAGAACCATAAAAACATTTCATTACAGAAAACAATCATCTCTCAGGGATACATTTTTAGTAGTATGGTATATTCGACATGAATCCCCCTACATCCAGGTAGAGGTTCTCGATATTATTCTCAGAGGATTCCGTAATACGATTTTGGGAGTTGTGGGATTGCCTCCATGAACTCGCCTACAGCGATGTAGATATCATCCTTGTCGATCTCAGGATACTCTTCTAGATTATCCTTAATCATTTCTTTCAGACATTCACTATTCTTAACTGTTTGGAACTCGTAAAGCAACCCTTCACAGATTCCCCCATTTCCTATGCTACAATGCTGATACTTTAAACAATAGCTGATACATCAAAGTTTCTGTCAAGGACTGTGACTGTCAAAAAGATTGTGTGGGTGTGTATGTCTAGGTGGATGTATTTCTGTATGGGGGTGGGGGCGAAGCTGCAGATGGGTCTGTATGACGGTATAGAGGGGTATGTGTAGGATAGAAACCTATATATTTAGAGAGTTCCCTCTTAGAGAGACCCTAGAAAAAAAAGAAATGGCAATTAATCTATCTACACCTACTATACGAACGTCAGCCCGAGTAGCGCATTTTAAGGCCGAGTTACTTGCACCATCCAGATTTGAGGGCTTGTTTTACACCGAGATATGGCCCCTCAATGATGGCGTGCTAGGATTCGCTTATGATGTTAAATGGGAGAGAGTTATGTTCTACAAGAACCCCTTGGAGAATTTCCAGGGTGATGTAAGAAGATATGTGAGAGAGAGAGAGAGAGGGAGAGAGCGATAGAGAGAGAGAGAGACCGAATTAACGTTAGGTTATAACTATAACCAAGTTCTGTTAACACTAGTGAACGCTCAGCGTCTCATGCATAATCTCGCTTCAGCGTATGCACACTGAATAAATTTCAAATGTACCTTTAAATGCCAGCATTCATCTGGCCACACCCCCATCCGCTCACCTACATAAGCAGGGATGGGCCACACACTCATCTCCTTCCCAACAAATTTCATCACAATGAAAAATCAAGGGCCTGCAGCAGCGTCTAGACGCTGAGCGTTCACTAGTGTTAACAGAACTTGGTTATAGTTATATATACGTTCTGTGCCACACTAGCTCACGCTCAGCGTCTCATGCATAATAGGAGCTGAGCGGGAGCTAGAAGCTCGACAAATGTACCCTGCTGAGGCCCCCCACAACCATCAGACCAGGGAGGGCCGAGCCCCCCCCCGACCCACCCTAATGGAGGGCACCCCCCCTATTGGTGGCTTCACAGGAGGGCGACGGACCCGACCGTGCGAAGAGGCACTCAAGCAACTCAACGCACAGGGTGAGCAGACCGTGGCTTGACCCCACGACTACACACACGCACAACCCGCATGCCACCCGGGAACGAACGGAGGAACAACCTCGTTACTGCCCCCAGAATCACAGGGTCAAGGGCAAACCCAACCCCGTGGCAAGGCCGTAGCAGCGGAGCGCGAAGGAAGACCCAGACCCACCAAAAGGACTGGACTCCCTGGAATGGGGGCCCGGAGAAGTCCATGATGCCAGCATCAAGACCCCACCAGGTGGGCACGTAGTGCCCCGCCCCCCACATCGCCAGCGTATTCGGACAAAGGCCCCTCAGTTACTGCACCTGGTATTCCCAGGCGGTATCCCATCCAAGTACTAACCAGGCCAGAACCTGCTTAGCTTCCGAGATCGGACGAGATCGGGCGTGTTCAGGTTGGTATGGCCGTAAGCCGAGCGGGCCCTGTCCCCCCAATAGTACACCGCCTGGCACACTGACCCTGCAGAACAGGCAGTCAGCATGGCCGTAAGCACACAAAAAAGGTTAACCAACGGAAGCAGGCAGCGCACCGGGGAAAAACCAGGCAACAGGCTGTTAACCCTAGCCTGGAGACTGCGGACGAGACAGACGCCAGAGGGGACAGCTGAACACAGCCGCCCCGGCGGAAGGGGCGTATGCTGGCGTTGTTGCATGACCAAGCCTCCATTTAAAAACCCCCACCCAGAGGGGTTGAGGCAGAGAAGGCTGACACGATTGGCAGACGTCATGAACGTGCAGGGGCACCCTCAACCGGTGAACCCGAGAGTTGACACTGCTCCAACACACCAGGGAATCAACCACCTTGGCGTTACCCAATGCGGTGGTTGTTCCTATAACCCCTCAAGAAAAAACTCCAAAACACACCTGCGGGTATACACCGGCTATACCGCAGTACAAGTGTCTCAGTTTTCAAAAAAGGGTTAACCCAGGCCTACGGGTCGACGAACATTACCTCGGACCGGGCCTGGCGATACGGGAAGCACAGGGTCACCAGAGGAGGTCAAAGACCACCCCAACAGGCCCCTCTTCGCCATGCGTGAGAGAGGAGCGAAAAAGAATGGAGAACCAGCCCCTAAGCACACCGTACTTGGTATTCCCAGGCGGTCTCCCAACCAAGTACTAACCAGGACCAACCTGTGTACAGTGGTGCAGTCGTAATATGTGGATAGAGCGCATCTTTGTGCGCGCATACTGATCATCTAGTAACGCGGCGTGTAACCGCGTGTGACCACGACTGCACCACCGCCTGTGTAGCGGCCGAGATCCGACGAGATCGAGCGTATACAGAATGGCATGGCTGTAAGCCATTACGACAGTGCTGAGTAAAAACGTACCCAACCAGGGTCTCCATAGCGCTTAACCCTGTGACACCCGGACCGACCTGGCATTTTTCCCCCTGAAAAAAACCCAAGTCCCTCAGGGTACCAGAACAGCAGATCTGCATCCCCGGCGGACAATGGGTTCAACTGATCCGGACCAGCGTGACCAGAACCAGTCCCGTGCCCTAACCACGCCGACATGCCTACTCCAGGAGAAGGGCAGATATGCGTGTCGATCTTAACATGAAAAGAAGGCGCCACCCAGACGTTCGGGCGAACCGCGCCTGGTGGCCCACCCCAAGGGCGTGAGACCCCTCTACATATGTTCAGATCCATTCCGTCATCATCCCCCAGACATGAACGAGAATCCGTCGAAAAACCAACCCAGGTCGTGGGATTTGGTCGTCGGAAGAGGAAAAACCCCCATCTCAGTTGCTTTATAAAAACGCCGTTTCAACCACAAGCAACCAAGGCGTGCCAGTCAGTCGCCTGTTTACAGCGAGCTAGCACTATACGTGCGTCGGGACACACCCCCATCAATGAACAGGCTATTTAGACCTGTCATTGAATCCCCAAGGCGCCCAGGGGAACGACAAGAGGGGTGTGACACTTCCTAACTCCAACACTTTTTGAATAGAAAAGAAGGAAGCATCAACAGTATGTATCCCAGTCTACACAGCCAGGGGTAAAAAAAATTCACATTTTTACATCCCACCACCCTCCCATAGGAAGGAGACAGGGATCCCCAGAGAGACTTCCCACGCGAGCTGTACAGATTGAAAAGAACATATTGCACCTTGAGCCATGTAAAAAATTGGTTTTAGGGCTCTCCGGGGAAGAGGCACTGAACCCATACACACTCAACAATCGAATTGAATCGAATACATATACAATAGAACAGGACACCTTCTAGAGGGTCCACTCACTTTGACAATCTGAGGAGGAAGGCTCTGTACTCTGATGGAGGCTCCCTCACATGGAAGAAGGAGTCCGAACTCACAGAAGGCCCGAATAGGCGCTTGGTGAGGAGGAGCCCTGACCACCCCCCTGAAACAGATCCATCACATGGACCTGAACAGCACACGGAAGTCCTACCAACAGAGACGCGCACGGTGACGTACTCTATGGTGGGGGAATTCCTGCGGTGCACACGCCCAATATACCAGGCCGTGGGACCAGGAAACTCCCTCCCCCCCCACCCCCCCCCCCCCCCGTAACATGCCGAACCGCCACGTGACGGGAACCTTGAAGGACAGGGGGTGTACCCCTGAGCGACAGAAACAAGGGGAAGAGGAAAGGTTACCAGTTCACCCCTTTACGACCCCACACCCATGATACGATGTAATGACAAAAAGAGAATATGACACAGTCATAGTCAGCTCTATGAAGCGTTTGACAGCTCCACACAGCGCATGAGCTAACCTGCTATCTGATTTTTACCAAGGAAAAAACACAGAATAGAGAGGGCTCTAAGAGCCCCGGTCCAACATACACATGTGCTTCTGTGGCCAGTCCAACCCAGTTGTAGGTCACATGACACACACAACCCATCATCACCTACAAAAAATGGCAAAAACACTCAACAGAGGAACGCCGTTTTTCACAATGAGAGAATACATAATTCTCGATTAGTATCGGCCACAGGCCTTGCTAAGCACACACGACAGCGACCAAACCATCTTTTCTTTTAGGAAAATAAAGTTTCTCCAGCAGTTTTAGCACAACCTCAGCAATCAAGCTTAAGGGTTACATCGCATCCCTACCACACAAAAGACACAAATTAGTGCACAACATGTCTGATAGGAGGATGAAAAAGTCCCCAGGGAACCGGGGGGAAACACAATCCTCTTATTTTACCCTCAATACGGCCAGTTAAAACAGGAAAACCTGTTAATATGTGAACACACTGTTCATTGTCATCACAGGCTGAGAAAAGAACATTCTTTTACTCACTTGTCACCAAGCATAGCTTCATAGGTTAGTTACCTTAGTTGTGAGTACACGGTACAAATAAACACCATGATGTTTCTCACACAACAACCAGATCATTTTCATATCTGTAACAACAACCCGATTTGCACGGAGAAGCTAACTGCCAGTGACAAAGACAGTTCACACATAACTCGCATCGTATCCTAAATGCATTGCAGCAACACACGTTTGGGAAAACATCGTTATTCACAAAACATTTAGAAAAGTAAAACCAGAAGACGTGTTATAAGGTCTGGTCAAACCTTGTCCTACCCGGAACGTAGATCAGCGAAGTGCAGTCACAGACACCGTAGGAACACAGCCGCTCCTGTGTTGTTCGAACTGGGCAGCGTCGCCACTCCAACCCGCACTACAGTCCTCTTTGTTGACGCAACCTTGCCGTCCTGGCTCAGGGCAGGGTCGACGAAACATCCCCTGTCAAGGATGACGTCGTAGTCAAGAGTGTAAAACATGTTACAATCAAAGCACGTTCAACAGAGTAGCATTAAGCTAACGGCCGCTCCAACCGTTCGGGCGCTACTGCCCCTGCTCGCGAGACGCCGAGCTAACGGCGCACGCGACCAGAAGCGCTCGCGGCGGCGCGCGAGGAGCTAAAGCTACCCCGCGCCAGGCCTTGGCCTACAGCAGCAAGCTAACGTTACCTAGTGATCACGACATGCTAGCGCCGCAGCTAACAGCTGACTGGCTAACAGTAGGCCCACCTAAGTAGGCCATGCGGCGATCCCAGCAGGCTAACCCAGCAGCTAACAGCTGACTGGCTAACCGTAAGCTAAGCAGCTAACACCTGAACATGTATACAATGACATAACACTCACCCAGACAGGCCGCCGTTCTGAACCTCTCCTCACTTTTTAAGAGAAAAGAGAAACAAGATGTCAACACTGCTTTACAACAGTGATTTTACCAACACCCGACGGAATCAGCACAATACCAAACTGGCCTGTGTAGCTGACTTGAACATGGATCTGCCGCTATCGCACATCCATGCACATATCTCCTCGTGAAGGAATACTCTCATTTGGATATGAAAGAAGGGGCTTAACACGGGACAGAGAGAATCCACTCGTCCAGAACACACAGGGATCACCAGTGTTAATGGTCGCGGCCCACTAGTTAAAACTACAATGGTCTTCAGACCAAGGTCTCCTGTCGTCTAGGAGACTGAACAAAGGACCCTAGCCTGGGGCCGGTTTTCATAACATTGTCAATTAGTCCCCATAGCACTAACAGACAAGTGGAGCCTGCCAACAAAACACTACTCACCCAACCTGGAAC
The DNA here is from genome assembly GCF_963971535.1 of Notolepis coatsorum. Classification (NCBI taxonomy): domain Eukaryota; kingdom Metazoa; phylum Chordata; class Actinopteri; order Aulopiformes; family Paralepididae; genus Notolepis; species Notolepis coatsorum. The sequence goes on along the minus strand of NC_140166.1, from coordinate 75,860,535 downwards.
GCACCGCTTCTCACAACAGCGGCGCGCCACTACAGTCCCTGCACCGCCGGAGGGTTTCACTCCGTCCAGCCGCATCCAAGAAGACTGTAGCTGGGAGGTATGTAGCGGCGTGAACCCCCAATACGAAACCGGTGGAGTTTGTGGAATGATCACCATCTTCCAGACACTCCAGTACGAAGTCAATATCGCCGTATTTTCTCATTTTAAAATAGTGAGAGAGAAAATAAAGATATGATGTCAACGTATTCTCCTTATTCTTCCTTTCCTTAGAGCAATATTTTTCTCCACGTCAAGTGGGCATATGAGCAACACGTTGCTTGTGATGAAATTTGCGAAGGAGATGAGTGTGTGGCCCATCCCTGCTTATGTAGGTGAGCGGATGGGGGTGTGGCCAGATGAATGCTGGCATTTAAAGGTACATTTGAAATTTATTCAGTGTGCATACGCTGAAGCGAGATTATGCATGAGACGCTGAGCGTGAGCTAGTGTGGCACAGAACTCACTGTTTACGTGGTCGAGCAGGAGGGCTTGATAAAGTGTATAATGTCCACTGTTGTCCCCAGACTGTTGATGTATATCCAGTTATCCACTCTGTCCAGACTGCATCCAGATTAGCTTGTTAGCACAACACAACAGTACTGTGATGAATTCAATGAACGAGCTGTGTCTTTGCCCATTTCCACGTCGAACAGCCTGCAAACTACCTGCCGTTCTATCACCATGCTCTAAGACAAACTCTAACCTTAACCAACTTTGAAAGAATGCCTAAGCTTAACCGTTGAAAGAACTTGCCGTCACGCTCTAAGACAAACTCTAACGCTACCTCCTTAACCTACTTCGAAAGCTTAACCAGTGTAGAAACTGGCGTCGGCCAATCAGAGAGCGTCTCCGCGAAATGCGGCTACGGAAAAAAAACTGACGTCGGCCAATCAGAGAGCGTCTCCGTGAAATGCGGCTACGGAAATTCTAGACGGAAATTCTAAATGCTTGCCTAGACCGTTTCAAATCGCGCCCGGCTTCCATCATAAACATCATATTTCAACGCACAGCGCGTTACGCACTGATTGGCTGCGACGGATACAGCGATGAAACAGTGACGCGCACTCAGAGCGCGATTGCGTCTAGCCCGGGCCGAGAAATACGGCTAGGAGAAATGCGGCAGGAGAAATGCGGCAGGAGTGAGTCACTTCCTGTTCAGGAAAACGATTATTTTTGTATTTGATATATTAACGTTATATTGTGCTTTGGAAACACAAACATACTTAAAATGAGTAAATATTATTCATTTTAAACATGTTTATATTATTTATAGGGCTATAAAACTAAAAACTAAAAAAAGAATGTCTTGTTCTTCTCTCATTTTAACCAGGGTTCACCAGGGGGGTCGGCGCCTGAGCGCCCCTAGTGGCGAGCCGCCACTGTATATATATATATAAAGTGAAGAGTGCAGAGTTCCAGTACGGACTAGTGCAGTGCAGTCAGTGTCATTGTGCCAGTGTCACTTGGGGGCAGGGGGGGGGGGGGGGGGGGGGGGGGGGTACCGAGGGGGGGGGGGGGGGGGACCTGAGGCATTGATCAGCCTGGCGGCTGAGGGGAAGAAGCTCAGTCTGTGTCGAGCTTTCACAGCCTTTGGGATCCTCAGCCTTCTCCCAGAGGGGAGCAGGGTGAAGAGGCTGTGACCGTGGTGGGATGGGTCGGCCATGATCTTCCTCGCCCTCTTCAGCGCCCTGGAGTCGTGCAGGGACCTGAGGGAGGGCAGGGGACAGCCGATCACCCTATCCGCGGAGCGAATCACCCGCTGCAGCTTGGCGAGATCTTTTGCCGCTGCAGCGGGGAACCAGGAGATGATGGAGTGGGTGAGGATGGACTAGTAACATGAGATGGACTTAGTACATAGGTCCGGTTCAAGCCCTGATCGGTCAAAAACGCATTTGTGCTTAATTGTCTTTAAAACGCTGTTTTCGTGTATTTTCCCTGGAATTGCTCAGAAGCGGCCAGACTATGTTCATATTCAAAACGGTATAAAACGGAAATGTACGGATTTTGCGCGTTGACCAGAAGCAGCTCAATGAGACTCGACGGCGTTATTAGACCCATAGCTATACTATAAAATATAGTTTTAGCTCTAAGTACAACTACGTTTACATGGGGTTAATGGACGGCAAGGCCAGGTCACTTCCCGGAAGGGGCGTAGCACTCAATGTGTTAATGTAGACCTTGACTCGGACTCGGACTAAGGTAATGGGGACTCGACTTGGACTCAGGCTCGAGATTTAGTGACTCGACTACAACACTGGTAACAACAGTATTGCACATTGGTATGTATTAGGGATGGATGACTCGAGTACTCGTCATTTCAATTCTGAGGGTACGTGGAAGCTCGGAAATACCACAAGGTGTGAGTTGTTGCAGGAAGACAACTTTGGAAGCTGGAGCATGGATAGTATGCTTAACGCTACTGTAAAACGCTATTGTTGCGTTGGAATACAGCTAGCTTAGCGTTATGTTTGTGCATTTCCAAATTGTGCCAACAACACGTCATCCACTTTATGTAGCATTCATACACTATTCATTCACTATTGATACAGACATGCCGTTCCATGAGCGGAGAGACCTGCTGCAGACAGAGTGGAGGTAATGTAATTATTACAAATGGTAACTGACTGTTTTGATTGACAATATGCATTAAGCATCGGGTATCTTGCTGTGCATTGTTATGTCCATGATGCGAGACATAATAAAATCATTAGCGTCTGTGTGTGTGTGTGACTCTGCGCCATATCTCATTATTGCTGCTGCCATGCGTTCATTGTCATTAAGATCTAAAAATAGAGTTCCCTAAATAAGTACTCAAACATTACTTGAGTAATTTAGTACTCAAGCTGGGAAGATGGAGAAAATGACTGGTGCCCACCCCTAGTATGTAGCAGTCCAGGGCCCTCATTTATCAACGTGACGTACGCACGGATATGTGCTTAACCCGTGCGTACGACCATTTCTAAGCAAAGTGTGGGATTTATCAATTTGAACATGAACTTGACTTTGTGCGTATGTCTGCGCACAGCCCAGAGCATGCTTAGCTGACGCCCTGTGGTCGAATATGGGGACTGCAGATGTAACGGTTGTCATCTGGTCAGAGATTGAAGAGACGGAACTGCTTTCGACTGTTTATTGCCTATAAAAAGACATGAAATAGAAACAGCTGTAGTGTTTTCTTGGTCACTGTACATCTGGTAGACCTCAATCAGACCGGTACAACACTGCTCTTTTATAATGTCTCAATGACACAGTATTTATAAAAGTACATGTATTTTACATTCTCATAACAATTAAAATAACAAACCCACTACCCAACACACAGTATAATACCATTAAGTCTATTAACCAAATTGGTAAACTTGCACGACCTGCTGGACATAGCAGGAAGTGCATCAGTATATCCCCAACATATAATGACGTCGAATATAACATGTTTGCATTACGTATGAAGCCACATACCTATAAAAAGACATGAAATAGAAACAGCTGTAGTGTTTTCTTGGTCACTGTACATCTGGTAGACCTGCATGTGTAACATAAAACGGTACATTAGACTTCCTTCTCAAGATTATTGTACAAAGAAAGTATTCGCGCCATAACACGTTCCTCCAGTTACAACATTTGCAAACGCAACACACATACAGAACCAATACCAGCGGTCAAACCAACACAGCTATCATTACGTTATGTAATACAGTGAGCATTATGCACTAGGTTACTGCAGTTTAATGTTTAGACAAATTCTAACCAGAGAAATTAGTGAATTAGCAGAGCTACACTTCAATGAGGAACCTACCTCAATCAGACCGGTACAACACTGCTGGATAGATACGGTGTCCCCACAGGGACATGCAGCGCGATATACAATGACCTCAACACGTCACCAGGTGGCTCCCAAAACAATATGGTATGATGTTTCTCAATTTAGATAAAATTCACATGCAAACAAATATCATTTCTAACTCCGTTACACCCACCCCCACTGAATTTTGGCGACATTGAGCACCAACCACGTACTACCTACTAAAGGCACAGTACAACACAATCACACACACACTGGGTCTTCAAAATAACAAAACCAACTCAAAGTATCCCATAAGGATGAAGTGGTATGAGAACAACGCTCTCAATCCAGCTACTGGCGGTAGGGTGCCTTGTACACCCCACAAGACCCTCATACACTGTGTAGTATAAGCCCATGAAAATAAATCATCCGAACATAAAAAAAAATGTATGTAAGATAAATTACTCTGGACTGTCAAAACCTAGAACAAGGACCCTGTGTCGCGAACAACATCCTGCCTTGACATGGTCTGTATTAACCTGCTAACTGGTTTGATAAGGCGGCCAAATCTAGACCGAGCCTGATCAGTGTGCACGGGTGGACTCTGTATGTCACTGCACTGCACATTTCTCGCCCTATCAGTCCGTGTCACAGTGTCAAGTGAAGGATCCGCCTGCACTCTGTGTACAGAACTGTCAGCATCAACAGTGACGTTCACTGGTCCATAGTCACAGCTCACAGACCGAACCTCCATCTGGCCCTCAGGTCCCTCTGAGATGTCTCGAGACACAGAGGCTGCACTGCTTATGTCTGTAATGTCGGCCTGCGAAAGACTAGGAACGGACAATTGCATAATCCAGTCTCGGGTCCTTCCTTCAGAGTCCACAGATGCTGGGCCAGTCAAGAGATCCCCACTCCCTTCCTCAGAGATGTTCTCTGTGTTCTCCCCCACACCGTCGACACTTGGAATGGACGATTGGGTCTCAGGCATGGATGAGGCAAGGTCGGACACTTCACTCATGTCATCCACAGGGATAAAATTGACAAGCATCAGCAGGTTCCTATGGACCACCTTCTCACGTCCAGCAACTGTGTCACAGATCCTGTACGTATGTGTCTCAGCATTCATGCCCACCACAGTGTAGATGGTTGATTCCCATCGATCAGCGACTTTCCTCTTCCCCCTTTCCCTCCTGTTCGCCAAGAGCACCCTGTCGCCGACCTCAATGTCAGACCCCTTCACTTTCCTGTTGTAGAGCCGAGCATGCCTGTTCTGCTCCTTCGTGGCATGTTCCTGGGCAATGGCCATGGCCTCCCTCAGATCTTTAGTGAGAGATTCTACATACTTGTCATAACTCGTCACACATGAGTCATTCAAGACGGTTCGGAAGAGGACATCTACAGGTAGACGGGGAATGCGGCCAAACATGAGATAAAAGGGGGCGTATCCCGTCGTCTCATGGACCGTACAGTTGTACATGAATGTCAACGTCTGCAAACGCCGTGGCCAGTCAGCCTTTGCTTCAGGTGTCAATGCACGGATCATCCCACCCAGGGTCCTGTTGAATCGTTCCACACTACCATTTCCCATTGGATGGTAGGGTGTTGTGTGCGACTTCCTGACACCTGAAACTCTGAGAAGCTCACTGATTAGCTGACTCTCAAAGTTGGCCCCTTGGTCGCTGTGGATCCGCTCTGGGAACCCGAAGACACAGAAATATCTGTCCCAGAGGACTCTCGCCACTTGCTTGGCTGACTGGTTTCTACAGGAAAACGCCTGAGCCATCCTCGTAAAGTGATCGGTCACCACCAAGACATCGACTGACTTGTTTCTGGAATCTTCAGCCGACCAAAAGTCGATGCAGACAAGCTGCAGCGGTCTGGTTGATGTTATACTCTCTAAGGGAGCTCTCCCCTCAGGTTCGACTGTCTTGCTGACGATGCATCGCTGACAGTGGCGCACATGGTCTCTCACATCCCTGTCAAGGTTTAGCCAGAAGAACCTTTGTCTGGTTAAACTGAGACTCCTGAACTGGCCCTGATGTCCTGCATCATCATGAACACCCTTCAGAACCTCAACCTTGAGTGAATCAGGCACGACATACTGAGACCGCCTTGCCTTGGTGATCTGGTCTCTTGAAACTCTGTACAGCACACCATTGCTCACAGCGAGCTTCTCCCAGTGCTTCAAGTATCTCATGACTGTGACAGACTCTTTCACTCTTTCTCTCCTGGAAGGTCTCCGACATCTCTCCACGTAATACAAGACACGGGAAACGGTTCTGTCTTCCAACTGCCTATCACGGAGGTCCCTCTCTGTGTGGGCAGGCAAAGAGTCTTGTCCAGGCGGAACCAACTGAGGCAAATACTGCAGCACTGCCACAGCACGAGCCCTTGAACCAGCCTCCCATTCCACATGTGATTGTACAACAGCAGACACATCTTCCATCTCAATGGATTGAGTATGCATGTGAATGGGACTGCATGAGGCCTGAGCATCGACACTCATCGGGGGGTGTTCCCTGTGACCACTGGAAACCCGAAAGGCATCTTGAACAGAGCCACTCGACATATCCCTGACTTGGGACAGGAGACTCAGGTAGGGCTCTTCCAGCAACCTATGACCAACACTGTCCTTAACAAACGGCACACGGCTCAGGGCATCAGCCACAACGTTCAGCCGGCCTGGCACATACTTGATGTCAAAGTCGTAGCTTGCCAATTTAGCTACCCAGCGCTGTTCACAACAGTCCAGCTTCGGCTTTGTCATTATGTGAGTCAGCGGGTTGTTGTCAGTCCAAATTGTAAACTTGTGGCCCTTCAGCCAGTGACTAAACTTGTCACAGACTGACCACTTCAAGGCCAGAAACTCCAAACGATGAGCTGGATAGTTCTTTTGAGACTGAGACAAGGACTTGCTGGCGAACGCAATAGGCCTGGCTCTGGTTTCGCCTTCCTGGACTTGTGACAGGACAGCACCAATACCATCCAGGGATGCATCCGTCGACAGCATGAAGGGGCGGCTGAAGTCAGGGTGAGCCAGGACCACCGTGTTAACAAGGGATGTCTTCAGCTTCTCAAAAGCCTGTTCCTGGTCTGAGGTCCAGTCAGAGGCTCTCAACTTCTTGTTCGACAGTCTGTACTTCCCCTCCTTCCCTTTTCTTCTCTCGCCCTTTAACAGAGAGAAGAGAGGCTTGGCGACGGCGGAGTATCTGGGAATGAAGTGCTGGTAATAGTTGATCATCCCCAAAAACGATCTTATCCGCTTCTGTGATGGGTTCACCCCATTGGGCTCCATGAGGTCAGCACTCGTCATTTTTGCAATGCTCTCAACCTTGCTGCGGTCTGTTGACACGCCCTTCTCGTCTATTATGTGACCGAGAAATTTCACAGACCTTCTAAGGAAGAAGCATTTCTTTGGGGCCAACTTCAGGTTATGACCACGCAGTCTGTCGAACACCATTTTAAGGCGCCCCAAGGCAGTCTCCTCATCTGGAGCAAACACCAACAAGTCATCCAAGTAGCACAGTAAACTCAAGTAGTTCTGGTCCCCGAAGATACTGGTCATCATGCGCATAAAGCTCCCGGGGCTATTGCAGAGGCCCTGCGGAAGGCGGTTGTACTCATACAAGCCCATGGGCGTGGTGAAGGCTGAGTACTTTCTGTCGTCCTCATGTAATGGCATGTTATAGAACCCGGAGGTCAAGTCCATTGTACTGAAGAAACAGTTGCCACCAAGCGCAGCCAGGCAATCCGCCTGGTGAGGGAGAGGATGAGCGTCCTTTAGGGTCCTCTTGTTCAGCCAACGGAAATCCGTACACACACGGAGATCGCCATTCTTTTTCCACACAAGTACCAGAGGAGACGCGTATTCACTGGTGGACTTTCGGATGATCTCCTTCTCCTCCATCTCACTCAGTACCCGGCGTAATATCTGATACTGGCCGGGGGGAACCCGCCTGAATGGGAGCCGGAATGGTCTGTGGTCAGAGAGGTGAATGCGGTGTACGAAGTCCTTCGCTTCTCCACAGTCAAGATGGTGGCGTGAGAAGATGTCCTCATACCGCACAATCAGGTCAGCCATCTCCTGTTTCCAGCTCTCTGATACATCACAAGACTGGACGTCGAGACTGCTCAACCCAACTGACTCAAGTTTGTCATCAGTGGAACGTACCTCGGCAGAGGCGGGCATCTCCACTTGAGTGCAACTGACCAGGGGGACCTTTGGAGGGTCAGCGACATCCATGTCCTCAAGCGCCATGCAGGAGAAGACGTCGGCCAGCTTTGCATTACGCCTCACCAACACGGGCCTGTCAGAAGTATTGATGAGCTTCAGTGGGACCCATCTGTCTCCCCACAATGGAGTAACAATCCTTGCTACCAAAACTCCCCTCGGGGCCGAACGAGCAGATGTGGGCTCTGTCATTACGGTGCTGCCCGGAGATACAACAGTGTCTTTAGGTAGTTTTCCCCATACGAGATATTCACGGCCAGGTTCAAGGCAAACAGCTGAATTGCACCTCACAGTGCCAACTTTGTCCGGCACGTCCTGACCTCTCCACGGACTCAGACCAGAGAGCATAGATAGGAACTGTTCAGATTCTTGATCTTTGGCAGTGCAGGGGTCGGATACAGCTTTCCAGTAGGAATCGCACAGCTTAGACTGACGAAGGACATGCTTAATAACATTAGTCCCCAGTATCAACTCATCATGCTGTCCCTGAACAACGAGCGTGGGGACCGACATCTTACAGCCATACACTTCCATCTCCACATCGAAGGCAGACTTTGGCGTGACACGACGTCCACCACATCCAACAAGGACCACGTTCACATTGATCTGGTTGTGCTCAGTTATCACTCCAGCCTCCCTCAGCTTCATCTCTGCTGCCTCGCTGATGCTACAAGCCATGGACCCGCTGTCCAGCATGCCACCCAGCGTTGTTGTACCACCCACACCCACAGGTGTATAAAAAAGACTGTCACTGCTGCTAATCCTGTGTATGTTCTGATACACAACAACTTCTGAGTCATCACTTGAATCCTTCACAGACGTATAAACCGTCTCAGCATCAGATATATAACTAGTTTGGGAGTTCACGACGGGACCTGTACTGCCTCCCTTCACATACAGGTCAGTTAGTTTCCCCCAAACTGAGGTTGGGAGGACTTATTGGCCTGACAGTCCCTCTTTGTATGCCCAGGGGCCAGACAGGCGAAACACAGCCTCTCATTCATGCAGTGTGAAATGGTGCTATGACTAGAGTCATCACAGACCCGACAAGCTTGCTCCCTGGGACGTCCCCCTCCAGGGGTACGCGGGAACCTCCCACCACGCATTGGCGTAGCGACATTGCGCTGCTGCATTTTCTCCATCATCCCCTGAAATATGTCCACCATACGGCTAAGAAGCCTCTCCTCCGACTGCTGGAGATTCTGACCGACAACTGCCGTAGAGGTGGGGCGTGGGACATGGCAGAACTCTCCTTGAACTGGGACAGAACCAGGAGAGGGGTAAGGAGTATGACACTCCTGGTGTTGGGCTTGAAGAGAGAGAGAGATAGGACTCTGGGTGTGGCACTGCTCAGGTACTGACAAACTGGCTGGTGATGAGCTAGACTGCTCATGGAGGACAGTGGTGGTGTGACTCTTTAACTGCACAGCCCCACTAACTCTGCTGCTAGCCCTCAACTCCCTTTGGTAATCATCAATCCTCATCTGCACATCTCGTGAGGTCCATTCATGGATTGGCTTACATTTCAGAGTGTAGGATAACTCTGGGTCAGGACAATGTTTCACAAACATGAGCGCCACCTCATCACTCATGTTCCCTGCTTGCTTGCCCTGTCTGTCCAGACCCTCAATAGCTAGGTCTGCTGCCTTGTTCAATCTAATCCAGTAATCGACTGGGTTTTCTCTGGGTTTGGGCAGGGTGGCATAGAAGTCTGAAAGAGGGAGACATGAGGATGCATCACTGAAGTACTGAAGGAGGATATTGTAAATCAGCCCAGGGTCTCTATTGGCATCAAGTGATGGATCACTACGTAGGCCGATCCTCACAACATCTCTAGCTTTACCCCTTAACCGACTCAGAATTTCCTCAGCCTGCTCAAGCATAGGTATCGCCTGTTTCCTGAGATGAGACTTAGTCATGTCAATCCACTCCTGAACTGAACACTTATCAGAACCGTCACCTCTGAATGTCTGGGGTTCTCTGTCTGGCCTAACCTGAACTGTCACATGTGGGGCTTCCTGCCTGGTAGCTTCCCTGTGCGTATCCTGACGTGAAGTATTCTGGAGATCGCCACTCATGTTTATTACACCAGATGACATCAACTTTGCGACTATAGACTCGCCAATCTGGGCACCTAACTGCCCTACCATGTCTGTGAGGTTGTTCATAGCATCAGCATCACTACTAGGTGTAGAAGTGTGAGGACCCTCCCCCATGACCTGCCCAACAGGGGCACAACCTGGGCTCTGACTCAACCCTGTACCCCTACCGCTGTCAGCCATGGACCGGGAATGCCCCACCCCCCATCAAACTTCCTGGTGACATCGCTGCCTTCAGCATAGCCACTCAACGCCAAACCTCTTCCCATCGATAGGACTGGGCTGGCAAAAGTATCCACCCTATCGTCATCAACTCCCCCCTCAGACATTGCAAGTACTCGCGTTGTGTTAAACTACGGAATATCAAATGAAAAGAAAGAAAATAAAGAAAAATAAATAAAGAAAAAGAAAATTATAATCAAAATAATAATTATATATATATTTTTTCTTTCTTTTTAACAAAACAAAACAAAACTAATCGTCACTCTATGTATGGGAGTGAAAACACTTCGCTCTGACCAATATACTAGTTACAGATCTGACCACACACTGATCTTGTACACTGGACAGCCACACAGCATCCACGGCGATCGGCGTCAAGGTCACGGCACCAGTGTAACGGTTGTCATCTGGTCAGAGATTGAAGAGACGGAACTGCTTTCGACTGTTTATTGCCTATAAAAAGACATGAAATAGAAACAGCTGTAGTGTTTTCTTGGTCACTGTACATCTGGTAGACCTCAATCAGACCGGTACAACACTGCTCTTTTATAATGTCTCAATGACACAGTATTTATAAAAGTACATGTATTTTACATTCTCATAACAATTAATATAACAAACCCACTACCCAACACACAGTATAATACCATTAAGTCTATTAACCAAATTGGTAAACTTGCACGACCTGCTGGACATAGCAGGAAGTGCATCAGTATATCCCCAACATATAATGACGTCGAATATAACATGTTTGCATTACGTATGAAGCCACATACCTATAAAAAGACATGAAATAGAAACAGCTGTAGTGTTTTCTTGGTCACTGTACATCTGGTAGACCTGCATGTGTAACATAAAACGGTACATTAGACTTCCTTCTCAAGATTATTGTACAAAGAAAGTATTCGCGCCATAACACGTTCCTCCAGTTACAACATTTGCAAACGCAACACACATACAGAACCAATACCAGCGGTCAAACCAACACAGCTATCATTACGTTATGTAATACAGTGAGCATTATGCACTAGGTTACTGCAGTTTAATGTTTAGACAAATTCTAACCAGAGAAATTAGTGAATTAGCAGAGCTACACTTCAATGAGGAACCTACCTCAATCAGACCGGTACAACACTGCTGGATAGATACGGTGTCCCCACAGGGACATGCAGCGCGATATACAATGACCTCAACACGTCACCAGGTGGCTCCCAAAACAATATGGTATGATGTTTCTCAATTTAGATAAAATTCACATGCAAACAAATATCATTTCTAACTCCGTTACACAGACGGACGGCATAGATCAGTTGCATGCATTAGTTTCAACGCGGAAATAAGCTTGACTGACGTGTTCTGTATGACCCCCGTAATTCATTATAGTTCATTGTGAAATAGCGATATCAGTGTAATTATTGTCAAACCCTAAATAGCATGTGGAATAGGTCTTTCTCTCCGAATGAATGCAGGTTTATATATATAGCGTTATCGGGTGCACTGACTGCGCTCGCAGGAACTGTTTTCAGAGATAGCATCAGATAGGGATGAATGAGGGGCAGTCTAATTGCAGAGAGAACATAATATTAACTAGAGTCCACTACCCGAGACACCTCCTTCATTTGTACCGCAATTTGGGACCCAAATTGGAGCTATAAGCTTAAAAGCTTTTCCGTGCTTATTTGAGAAGGTCCAGCTGCAGAGCCGGAGAGACAGACAGCAGAGAGACAGATAGACAGACAGATAGACACTGTTCCACAGTGTGTGTGTGTGTGTGTGTGACCACTAGTCTCCTAGTAGAGACCCCCCCCCCCCTCTGGACCACCTCCCAGTAGAGACCCCCCCCCCCCCCCCCCCCCCCCTCTGGACCACCTCCTAGTGTGTGACCACTAGTCTCCTAGTAGAGACCCCCCCCCCCCTCTGGACCACCTCCCAGTAGAGACCCCCCCCCCTCTGGACCACCTCCTAGTAGAGACAAGTTTTCTGAAATGTATGTTTATATATGCAAATGAGGCACTTCCCCATTAAATATGTGGACATTTATGGATGCAATAAGGCAAAATGAAGTAAAATAAACAACTAAATGTGTGTTATTGACGTTTTATTGTCACTAGTTTCATAGAAGACATGTTTAGGAAGCAAAATATAACAAAATCTCAAAATCAACAAAAAAAGTATATTTGCCTATTCACCTGCAGTGTCTCGCCTTAATCTTCATCTTCGTCTTCTTCCTAGAGAAGTCTCTACTAGGAGGTGGTCCAGAGGGGGGGGGGGGGGGGGCTGAGTCTTTACTATTATTACACACACACACACACACACACACACACACACACACACACACACACACACACACACACACACACACACACACACACACACACACACACACTGTGGAACAGTGTCTGTCTGTCTGTCTCTCTGCTGTCTGTCTCTCTGCTGTCTCTCTCAAAATAGTATAAGTGCTATCTTGGCCCTGAGAGTTGCTCTCCGGCTCTGCAGCTGGACCCTTCTCAAATCAGCACGAAAAAAGCTATAAGCTTATAAAACGATTTAATATGCTAAACTTCGTTTTAAATTCTTTAATTCACATTTGTTTATTTCATAAAGATTTTCCCGACATAATGCTACCTGCCCCGACCAGATCCGTGACTCTGTTGCGATACAGATGAATTATCTACTCAGAAAGCTTATAAAACGATTTAATATGCTAAACTTTGTTTTTAAATTCTTTAATTCACATTTGTTTATTTCATAAAGATTTTCCCGACATAATGCTACCTGCCCCGACCAGATCCGTGACTCTGTTGCGATACAGATGAATTATCTACTCAGAATAGTATTATAAAGTGGCTATCTTTTATGCTGTAGATCACTGCTGGTATGTGCGTGCAGAACCTTTATTTCAGCGGGGACTGTAGTATTTATTTGACGTTACTGTACAATATGTGTATTAAAGACGGAGCTGTCTTTTATTGTATTATAATAATTATTAATATTAAAATAAATGAAGAAAGGCATTCTTATTCCAGCATGCATTAATGACACCAAAGGGCAACGGCAAAACAGTGGTTAATGGTCTTTATTAGTGTTTGCGGTGTCCAGGCAGCAATGGTCTTTTAGGAAGTTAATAGATATAATATCCGACATCACCGTGTACAACACGCTTCCCTCGGCTTAGTCCACTTTTCCACATTTCATGGGGGTGTTCCATTACCGTATATGGTTAATCTGGGCGGTTCTGGTATGCAAATACTTAAAACAGTGCACAAGCTCCAGCTTAGGAGCAAGGTGATATTTATCAAGACAACTGTGCATAGGACCTGTGTACGCACGTGTGATAAATCCCGTTTTTTTTGTGCATGCACACATTCTAAATTCTGTGCTTACGTGTGGAAATAGAAGGTTTTCTAAGAAAACTTGATAAATGAGGGCCCAGGTCTCAACAGCAGGTCATAACTGATGGTGCAGTCCATGTCTCAACAGCAGCTCATAACTGCTATTAAAAACAAAAACAACTACAAGTTTCTTTTTTATACAGTTGCAAATGTATTCAGAAACTAGTGCGCTAATTATGCGTTCTTGGCCAATGACTTAATTTAATTCTTTACCAAGAAAATGTATCTCATAAGAGACTAAATTGATGGCTTACTCAACAATCAGAGTCCCTCCCAACCTCTGATGGGCCTCCTCTGCTATGCAATCCAGCCATATGCTACCCTGCCTTGAAAACGTCTCACTTAGTGTCCTCTCAAAATTGGTTGGTGCAGCTTCTTTTTGTTCCTAATTTATTATGATGTTTCTTCTTGACTTGTTTATAGACAATTTGTTGCTGCTTAAATGTTTCTTCTTGACTTGTTTATAGAAGATTTGTTGCTGCTTAAACTAAATGCTGCTTATTCTAATAATACAGGACATCAAAAGGTGAAATACTGTTATGTTTCATGCAAGTCCCTGATTGAGCCGGAATATGTCACCATTACATCTTATTTGAGTCAGTTAATCAGCAAGGCGATAACTGGCTGTCAAATTTCAAAAGCTGAATGATGTGGTTATATTTAATCATTGATTAAATGATTCTCTACACTTGCAAGGCATAATTTGTCCTTCCTTTTTGGCTTCAAAGTCAATGTTCTGAAGCCATAGGTTGTTCATTTATATGTATTCAAGGTATTGTTATGGTGTTTTATTAATGTCATTGAAAATATGTACTGTATGTTAAAGGAAAAAAGTATGTATACCTAAATCATTCAGATTTGTATGGAACAGCGTATACACATTAATGAGGATACACTGAGGTTATTCTTGCATTTTTTAAATAGATGTGCTTCATGGTAACTCAACTTTATTGATACATTTTCATTAGATTAGGTTTAATGGATCAAACTGCTGGAAATAGTAGGGAACTCTTTCATTTGAAAGCGGCACACACAGACATATCCCACAGATGGGATAGTTTTACAGTAAAAAATTAGAACTGCCACAGTCTGTTTTGGTTTTCGACACGATAAACATGTAACCCCCCACCGGTTCATGTGATAGATATTTCATTAACACATTCCCTGCCACGCACTTTCAGCATCTTATACCATTCTCTGCCAGTACTGTAAGTCTATGGAGATGTTCACCTTCTTTGCAGGGCTATAACTTTTTAAATTGTATTGCTAAATTGACATTACTATGGCCCATTCAACATCGATTATCTATCGTTCAGGATGTAGGAACGTTTTACTTTTTCATTCACACATTCATACGAAAATACTGTCTAGAATATAAATATGTTTTTATCGTTTTCTGCAGTAATTCCTAGAATGTGAGATATAGGCATAAATGCATATATAGATTATCAAATGCCGTTTGTTACCGATCCACGCTATATAAAAAATTTCAACTGTACATGGTCCTAAACGTTATGACTGAACATGCGTGGGTGAACGGGGGGGGGGGGGGGGGGTCGTTTATAATTCCGTGATCGTCTTTAAATGCTTTATGTAGTATGGGTGATATATAGATCAGAGCAGTTTGTATGGATAATAATAAACACTCACGCTGAAAATGACGTTAGCCTCCTCTTACCGTTGGGCGATGAGACTGGAGCAAAAAGATCCCAGTTATTTGATGGGGATCGAGTAGATCCATTTCCGGTTTGTATAATACTAATACACGCCCAAATCATGTTGATTATTGAGTTATGGCAGCGATCCATATCCACGGTGTGTGGCTAGAGTCCCGCGACGATATGCGAGTGGCCGGACGGATTTAGGAGACGCACAGATATCCAACCGGCCATTTCCGGTTTGGCAACTCGCCGATCATCCACCAGGGGGCAGTATTGAAGCGTTGCAGAGTTGTGCTGGCTCACACAGCATCAGACCAGGCTGCGTGAGGGAAATATGAATACCATGTCGAAAATATGAAATATGATCTCAATAACGTCGTACGCCGTGGATTGGCAGAATTCGCATGAACTTGAAACACGTCGTACAACGTGATTGGCGGGGAAAGTGTTAATATAATCATTAATATCTAATATCTTCTAAGCTCTTCTATCTAAGCTCCTCTGGTGAGAGCATAATCTCCCCCACTGTGCCAATGGGTCGAGTGACGACGCCAGCCAGGAACCCAAAATACCTTGACCTGTGTGAGCTCTGTATCCGGCCACAGGCCACTGAGTGAGAGGAGCAAAGATGGACATATTATCAGATTCAGCAACAGCTCACATATAACCCCACATATGACCATATACGACCAAGCCTGTCTGATCATCATTTTTAACCATTGGCTCGCTAAATTTGGAACCCACATAGTATTTAAGCCATGATTGTGTCATCATTCTGGAGCCTTGCAGCCAGGGCCGCCTGGGAGAAATGCGAGGCCCTGTGCGAGATTTAAACGCGAGCCATGCGACCCCCCCCCCCCCCCCCCCCTAAAGGTAAAATAAAATAAAATAAATTTATATATTTTTTCTTTTTTTTTTTTTACAGTCAACATATTCTTAAATAATAGCGCTGCCCGAGGCTGGGCATGATACAGTCAATATATAGCAAGAGAGAGAGAGAGAGAGCGAGAGAGCGAGAGAGAGCTCCCGTTCTACAGTCAATATACAGTGTTATCGCTGCACAGACCCTGACCAGAGGAGAGAGAAATATAATATAGTTAGTAAAAGCACTATATAAGCTCAGAACACAGCTCAGAACACAACACATCTCAGAACACAGCTCAGAACACAGCTCAGAACACATCTCAGAACACAGCTCAGAACACAGAACACATGCAGAACACAGCACAGAACACAGCTCAGAACACAGCTCAGAACACAGGACACCTCAGAACACAGAACACATGCAGAACACAGCACAGAACACAGCTCAGCAGACAGCTCAGAACACAGCTCAGAACACAGAACACAGCTCAGAACACATCTCAGAACACAGCTCAGAACACAGAACACATTCAGAACACAGCACAGAACACAGCTCAGCACACAGCTCAGAACACAGCTCAGAACACAGGACACCTCAGAACACAGCTTCATCTAACGAGGCGTCGCAAGGTTTAACTGAGGCTAACGTTAACATGATGGCACACACACAGTGGCACACCCTCCACCAGAGCAAGGCCAGAGAGAGAGAGAGAGAGAGAGAGAGAGAGAGAGAGAGAGAGAGAGAGAGAGAGAGAGAGAGAGAGAGAGACACATTGGAAAGAAACAACCCAAAACCAGAGCAAATTGAAATGCTATTTGGCCCTAAACAGAGAGTACACAGTGGCAGAATACCTGAGCACTGTGACTGACCCAATACTAAGAAGATCCTTGACTAGGTACAGACTCAGCGAGCACAGCCTAGCCATCGAGAAAGGCCACCATAGGCAGACCTGGCTCCCAAGCGAAGACAGACTATGCACCCACTGCACACAAGATGAGGTGGAAACCGAGCTCCACTTCTTAACAACCTGCCCACTATACCAAGACATATACTTCCCACAAATTGCAAACACCCAAAGAGACTTTGAAAACATGGACAATAACTCAAAACTCCCATACCTACTGGGAGAAATACAAGAATGTGAAATAAAGCCCATTTGAATTGAATTGAGAGAGAGAGAGAGAGAGAGAGAGAGAGAGAGAGAGAGAGAGAGGGAGAGATCGCCACGGCGGGAATAGAATAGATTGCATAAAAAAACTCACCCTAACGCAGAATCAATGGCAAAGTTGGAAGGAGACGACGTCGATGCATTTTCCTACCGTGGAGATGAAAAGTACCAGTCCCATCCATGATATTGTCCCCCCGTTGGGATGAACTTGTAGTTTATCTGCCACACGTTAGCACTCGATAACGTAGCAATTAGCTAAAGGCAGGGACAGGTAACTAGCGTTAGCTAATGCTAGTTACCTGTCCCTGCCTTTAGCTAATTGCTACTAGCCGACATAGCTATAGCCTGACTGAAGGTTCTAACATGCAACAACTTTCATCTTCAGTCCATCTGCCGAACGTCCTCTTCGTCTTGGCATAACCTAATCATACTTGGTATTGATAACAAGCTTATGGCACACAGTGTTATTTCTTCTGCTGCGATGCTGCTTTTCAAAAGACATCCACTCGCTCCTGTGGATAGCGCTGAATAGACCCTATACCTGGCTGTAGCCCCTTCCCTCGTGGATCCGGTCTTCTTCACATCTCTCTACCGACTACCAGACCGACGCCAACCAGCTCGGCTCCCCCTAGTGTTAGTCCTCCAACGATGCTTTGGACGAAAGTAATTGAATGAAACCAATAGTATATCTGCAGAGCAGCAGAGCCGCAGAGCCCGGAACACTATTCTACAAACGTGTCTATCTGCAGAGCAGCAGAGCCGCAGAGCCCGGAACACTATTCTACAAACGTGTCTAATGTGAAATATATAAGCATGTAAGCAAAACTAGATTTTCTTTTAAATTTTATTATTATTTTTTTGCGAGGCCCCCCTTCCCGCGAGGCCCTGTGCGACCGCACTGCTCGCACACCCCCTGAGGCGGCCCTGCTTGCAGCCCCCATGGAGGGATGTGGTCTCCAGGACTGTTCCTCGTTCTGTGTGTTCCTGTGTCAATAAATACCATCGATTGGCTTCACCTTCGTCTCCTGGCTCATCATATCAATCCAAAGAACTCAGTTTTATACTAACACATGGACTGTTCTCCCCTGCTCTACCTCTCCCCGTCCCTTTGTTGTTTGTTCCTTGTATTTCTGTCCCTTAGTGTCCATTTTCTCTCTTTTGCTCTCTCTCTCCCCTTCTCTCTCTTGCTCTTCATGTTCCCCCTGTTAGTCTAGGGTTACTCTTCTTGTCTTCTTGTATTAGTTTAGTATCTGTAGTCTTAAGTCCAAAGCACTTGTCTGCTATTGGGTCCTATACGTACACCACCACCGCGTCACAAAACAGGACTAGGAGAAAAAAATATTCCATTTCTGCACCCTGTAAAAAAAAGAAAAAACAGAGAGAACGGAAACGCAATCATTTTATTTGGATTCAATCCTATAAACACACTATCAAAATGTACTCCCTCTCTCTAATCAACTGTGTGACAAATGCATCTTTTTCACCATGTTCTAAATTAATGGATGCAATCGTCTACACACAATCCACAGCAGAAAACGCCAATCATTTCTATCGGATATAATACTAGGTTTAATTTGATATACTATACAACATGTATAGACTGGTGCGCTGCCAGAATGTGCTAGTTTACGAAACTCGCACACTGACGGCAGAGACATCCATGCAAGGTGCCGACCTGCTCATAGGGAGCAATTAGGGGTCTTGCTCAAGGACACATTGACACGCTGCCCAGGAGGATCGAACCGGGAACCTTCAGATCTACCTCCTGAGCCACTGTCGCCCGCACAATAGCTGGTTGGACGTTAAACATTATGAACACTAAACCGTCTCATCTAGAATGTGATCTGCTTTTATGCTCTGCCTTTGTGAGAAGCTAGATGCAGATGATGTTCCACTCCCAGATTTCCACTCTCACAGTATCTGCTTTGCATACAGTAATTCCACCTCAGAGACATCGTAAAATGCTTCTAAAGCTGTTACTTTTTTTTTATTGCATCCATCACATACAATTGATGTATGTGAATAAAATGTGTGTTGTCTCCAGAGGCAGCCCCTTCACTGAGGCGTGTACCTGGTGGTGTACTGGCTTGCTGCAGGGGTGACATCCAAATGTATCTCAGTAACTCTCATTCATTGTCCATGGAGTAGCAGGAAGGAGTGCCGTTGCTCAAGGTATATATATATATATATATATATATATATATATATATATATATATGTGACCCTGTTCAGCGTTTGTGCCTACATGTCTCCATTTCCATTTTCCAGATTGTGAAAGTACAGAATGTAAGCTTTCAAATGATGTGTCATACTTTGAAATCTGAGAATGTTTTGAAGATGATGTGCTCATTTAAAATCTTGTAAAGCAGTCTTTTTCTCAAAGATTGAAGCAGAGAAACTGCTCTCAAAGGAGAGGCCATTTTAACACGTCTGCCAGTTTGGGTTGGGCATAAACGATACCCCCCAGCCACACCTCTCACCTGAATAGCATTAACATAATTAAGTGCTGTCATGCTGTCATTACTGTGGAATAGCTGTTAAACACAGTTACATAGTGGTGAGACTGAGAGAAATAGATTATATATATTTCTAGTCTTTATTGTCATCATTATACAGCACAATTAATAAAGATCAATGAACATCACAATTTTCATGCATTTTCAAGCACTTTTCATGCATTTTCAAGGTGCCTTTTCAAGATTTTCCAGCATCTTATGCGACTGTAGTAAATAAAATATGTACTTTATTAGGATTTTCACAGTAGCTTTGTGCATAATATGTTCTATGCCTTACCTTGACTTTGTCTATTGTATGCTTATTTTATGTCTGCACTTTATGTATTGCTCTTGATCTGCTCATTTTATGCCTGTTTTTTTTTTACTGATGTGAAGCACTTTGAACCGCAATTATTGTATGAAAGGTGCTATACAAATAACGTTTGTTATTATTATTATTATTATTATTATTATTATTATTATTATTATTATTATATCTGCTTTTATCGGGACTTAACCACATAAAGCCATGATTAGAGTTCATGGGTGACCATCAGAATGTGTAAGATTGTTTATGGCCATAATGGAGTGTCAACTTTTCAATTTCTAAAGGTCTCTTAATATCTGACTGCACTTGTACAATGTTTATGTCCCAGGTCTGGTGGTATGTAATAGACATGATTTGTGTGTGTGTGTGTGTGTGTGTGTGTGTGTGTGTGTGTGTGTGTGTGTGTGTGTGTGTGTGTGTGTGTGTGTGTGTGTGTGTGTGTGTGTGTGTGTGTGTGATAGCCTCGGGGTTATTAATAAACCCCATCAGTGGCCATGAAACCTCATTACTGCTGCTCAGCAGAAGCCCTGCTGACTGTGTGTGTGTGTGTGTGACTGTGTGTGTGTGTGTGTGTCCGTCTATGGGGGGTCAATCGTGTCAGCAAACTAACGTCAAATGCCTCACTAGCGCCTTAGATCTGAGATCAAACCTATGAAAGCATGCCAACAATTTACATAGACTCACAATGGAGATACGGGTGCTACACATCATGTGACATACTGTAGGTGTTGCTACACACATTACATTTACATTCAGTCATTTAGCTGACGCTTTTATCCAAAGCGACTTACAAGTTCTGTATGACAAGTCATCAGGAAGGATAACTCTATCAGCTGAGTAACAATGTTCATCAAAGTGTCGAGTGTTACAGTGTAGGTTAGTTTATTAGGACAAGTGCATGACAGTAAGGTTATTTTATTTTATTATATTTTTTTCAGATAATGGTTGAAGAAGTGCATCTTTAGTCAATGGCGAAAGATTGGACGGGATTCGGCTGTCCTAACTGGGGTGGGTAGTTCATTCCACCATTGTGGGGCAAGGACTGAGAAAAGGCAGGTTCTCCTTGATGACCCTCCCGGAGCTCGGATAGGAGTGGGTCTGAGACGGCCAGAAGATGCAGAGCGTAGGGGTCTTGAGGGTGTGTAGTTAGAGACCATTGACCGGAGGTAGGCGGGAGCGGTTCCCTTTGCTGCACGGTATGCCAGGTCGAGGGCCTTGAAGCGGATTCGTGCAGCAATGGGGAGCCAGTGCAGGTCCCTAAGAAGTGGGGTGACATGGGCCGACTTCGGTAGGTTTGAGATCAGGCGGGCCGCAGCGTTCTGAATGAGTTGAAGAGGCTTGGTGGCAGTGGCCGGGAGGCCAGCAAGCAGTGCATTGCAGTAGTCGAGGCGGGAGATGACTGTTGATTGGACGAGGAGTTGGGTGGCTTCTTTTGTCAGGAAGGGGCGGATCCTTCTGACGTTGCTCAGGAGGAATCTGCAGGTTCTGGTTGTCGCTGCGATGTGAGCGGAGAAGTTCAACTGGTCGTCGAGGACAACACCAAGGTTCTTGGCAGTCGGGGACGCCGTCACAGCTGCCTTCTCGACTGTGATGGAAAGGTCGGTCAGGTGGGAGGATTTGGCCGGCAGGTGGAGCAATTCTGTTTAGCTTAGGTTCAGTTTGAGGTGGTTGGTCGTCATCCAGGTGGAGATGTCGGACAGACAGGCCGAGATCCGCTCAGACACGTGACATACAGTAGGTGTTGCTACACGTGTGACATAGGTGTTTCTACACGCGTGACATGGGTGTTTCTACACACGTGACATACACTAGGTGTTTCTACACACGTGACATAGGTGTTTTTTTTTTTTTTTTTTTTTATCTTTTTCCCCCTCCATTTTCCTCCGATTTTCTCCCATCCCAATGTTAGTCGTATGCCAATTCCCAGTCCCTTCCTGGTCGCTGCGCACTTACCCCCCACAGTCAGATCATCTGGGAGAGTGGAGGCTACCACGTGCTTCCTCCGACACACGTCCAGCCAATCACCGCTTCTTTTCACCTGGCAGCGCGGATTCTCATCGAGAGGGCGTAGCGTGTGGGAGGACCACACTATCCCCCTCAAGTCCTATCCGCGCTTAGCAGAACTGTAGGAGTCGCTGTTTACAACGACCCGGACCCACCCCGCCAGCTTCTACCACCCTCTAATACAGCCAATTGTATTAGTGCAGACGGCCAGCCAAGCTGGTGACAACCCCGGAGCTGTGAGCTGGATTCGAACAGGCGAATCCAGCTCACAGCTCCGGGGTTGGTGACGAACGCAATCTCCGCTCGGCCACCTAACCGCCCGACATAGGTGTTTTTACACGTGTGACATAGGTGTTGCTACACGCGTGACATAGGTGTTTCTACACGCGTGACATAGGTGTTTCTACATGCGTGACATAGGTGTTGCTACACGTGTGACATAGGTGTTGCTACACGCATGACATAGGTGTTGTTACACGCCCCGTAGGAATGAATGACTGGGTGTAACAGCTGCGATTTGAGTTTTGCAAGATATTTTGTATATCGCACCAGTGGCCTCAATTTTGCAGAGATATAAATACATCTGGAATTGGATGTCTCAATCTCCCAGGATACACATACACATGGACTCCTCACTCTAGCTAAATTCTGTGATTTCACAGTTTTCACACATTTTTAGATTGCCACAGACGCCACAATTTTCAACTGAATAATACACAATCACTAAAAAAGAAAAGTTCTCTTAAAGGGACAGGCACGTGAACGAGTCTCAATACACTTCCACTGGGAGAAACACACGCCCCTATGGGAGGTGTCAATCAACTCAGTACAGGCTTTTACATGCATTGGTCTAGTAACAGTTTAACCACGCCCCCTATGCTTAAGTCCCGCCCCCTTGCAATCTCTATTGCCGCAAAGACTCGCAGGTGGTGCCGGTGGACTCAGTGGCTATCAGCCTCCATCTCCTCTTCTGTGATGTATCTGCGTTGTGTTAATTTAGTTCACGGAGGCCATCGCTCGGTGGAATTCTGTTCTCACACGCTGACTGGCTAAAACACTGTCTCTATTCCCCGTTGCATCCGGACAAGAATGTAAGTGGAGTCATCATATCATATCAGAAGAATATTTATATAGAATAAATAGAATCGAATAAATAGAAATTTATTTACATGACCGAATTGAATGTCTTTAGAGGTATAAGAAACTACAGTAGATTAATAAATCCTATCTCTCCTTGGTTGTGCTGCCTATCTGCTAGCTTGCTAGCTCTCACCTCATGGTCCACTCGCTTCCCCTCCCCCAGCCCTCTCTCTCTGTGTGTAAGATAAGATTAGATATTCCTTTATTGATACCCTTGGGGAAATGCAGGCATCATAGCAGCATGGGGGAGGGGAGGTACAGGTAGTAAACACAAGCAGTGTAAACAATATAACAAATCAATATAATTAACTAACTAACTAACTAACTAACTAACTAACTAACTAACTAACTAACTAACTAACTAACTGAAATATACAGTATTCACATAAGGTGCAGTATGCATAAGGTAGTGTTATTGTCCTTTTTAGGTTCCTAGTAGTTGTAGTTGGATGTCTGGCAGCAGTCTCTGCCCACTGTTGTGGAGCCTGATGGCCGCTGGTATGAAGGACTGGCCGAGGTGGTTAGTTGAGTGTCGGGGGGGTATGAGTCTGTGGCTGAACGTGCTTCTCATCTTAACTAGCTCATCGTAGAGGGGGTGGGAGGGATTCTCCAGGATAGCAGCCAACTTCCTTCTCATCTCCCTCTCTGCCACCACCTCTAGTCTGACCAGCTCGACTCCCACCACGGTGTCTGTCTGCTCCAAGAACACAACTGCCCTAGCTAAGCGATCGACACTGCCTCCTACTGTGCGGTCTACAACTCCCTTTTCCGTGACTTGTTATCTTTTAAGGAATGTAGCTCTATGTTGCTAGGCGACCGCAAGCTGTCTGACCTACCCTTGTGATTGCCCCCCCCCCCCCCCCCCCCGTGGGCTTGACCCCCCTCCTCCTGCTGGCAGTTGACGAGGCAGGTGTAGGTGCTTCCTCGACAGCTGTTGGGGTGAAGCTCCATCATCAGGTGTGGATGGTGTCGCAAAGGAATCAGGAAAGATCATCCTGAGCACCTGTGTCGTCCGGCTCATTGACTGTCACTGATCAGGCTGGAGGAGAGGGTGAAACAGAGAGGGTGTCGGTGGAGGAGAGGGTGAAACAGAGAGGGTGTCGGTGGAGGAGAGGGTGAAACAGAGAGGGTGTCGGTGGAGGAGAGGGTGAGACAGAGAGGGTGTCGGTGGAGGAGAGGGTGAAACAGAGAGGGTGTCTATGGAGGAGAGGGTGAAACAGAGAGGGTGTCTGTGGAGGAGAGGGTGAGACAGAGAGGGTGAAACGGAGAGGGTGAAACGGAGAGGGTGAAACGGAGATGGTGAAACAGAGAGGGTGTCGGTGGAGGAGAGGATGAAACAGAGATGGTGAAACAGAGAGGAGCCAAAATTTTTTAATATAGCGTGTATAGGAAAGAAACGCCAATCGATAATCTATCATATGCGTCAGGGCCTATAACTAGCGTTTTTGGAATTACAGCAGAAAACCTTAAAAACATACTTATATTCTCGACGGTATTAACACAACAATGTATGAATGAAAAAATATAACGTTCCCACATCCGGAACGATAGATAATCGATGTTGAATGGGCCATAGTAATGCAGATATAGCTATAATATTTAAAAAGTTATAGCCCTGCAAAGAAGGTAAACATCTCCATCGGCTTACAGCGGCGGCAGGTATAATGATGGGCATACTGTGTGGCAATCAATGTGTTAAATACAGTTACTTATTTTAGATTATTTTGGTAATAGGCCCATATAATTTGGCATAAGATATTGATGGCTATATTAATACCGTAACATTATTTAATTCCGGTGGTGACCGCTGTGTCATTTATGTTTAATGTAGACCTTTTTTAATTTGTATGTCAGCTCTTTGACTGTCAGAGTGGAGTGGACTCAACCTTGATGACTTAGACTTGGACTCAGACAGGGGTAATGGGGACTCGACTCGGACTCTGGCTCTTTTTTGGTGACTCAGACTTGGACTCGAGATTTAGTGACTCGACTACAACACTGCTGTATACTGTATACGGCAGATGATACACAGTGAGTTACATACAATACGTATGAGTGCAGTATATACCGCAAAACGCACATTGACTGAACAATATAAGGCTTTATCAGAATCAGAAAGGTCTTTATTGCCTAGTAGTTTTCACATACAATGCATTTGATTTAGTTGTTTTTGGTGCGACATTGACAGACAGACAATTATGGTAGAATTATGAAATCCATTATGAAAAAACGATTAATCAATCCATGACCCCGAGGAGCCAGCTTTGCCTCGGTGTCGAGTAGGGGTGGGAATCACCAGTTTCATCATGATACGATACGATATCGATTCTTTGGACAACGATACGATATTTGCCGATATCACAAAGTCTCTCACGATACAATACGATACGATTAGATTCAGGTGCCTGCGATCGATATGAGATGATATCATATGCCCATTTAACACAATCAGTTATGAGACTCGCCACAGGATTTTCAAAATAAGAGTATCGATATGAATCGATCTTATTACATCGCATCGATCCGATTCGATCGTTGATAATTACATCGATGTATCGATCTGGATCGATGTATCGTCCCACCCCTAGTGTCGAGGGCTTGTGCCCACATCCATGTGGTCGTGGTTTTATCAGCCGTGAGAAAACGGTATTTTGCCTCAGTGAACCACTCACCAGTATTGTGATGTTACCTGACGCACCAAAGAGATTTGGTAGGTAATCAACCACTCACCAGTATTGTGATATCACATGACGCACCAGAGAGATTTGGTTGGTTTAGTGAACCACTCGGCAGTATTGTGATATCACGTGACGCACCAGAGAGATTTGGTTGGTTTAGTGAACCACTCGGCAGTATTGTGATATCACGTGACGCACCAAAGAGATTTGGTTGGTTTAGTGAACCACTCACCAGTATTGTGATATTACGTGACCAGTGGCGGCTCGTGAATTCTTCTCCAGAGGGGGCGCTATACCAAACATTTTGCAAACATGTACGCATGCATTGGCGAATATTATCACCATTGCCATCAATCAATATATGATCACAGTCAGTCAAAAGCAGCCGCCACGCTTCCAATATGCGCTACACAATCAGAGAGAGAGAGAGAGAGAGAGAGAGAGAGAGAGAGAGAGAGAGAGAGAGAGAGAGAGAGAGAGAGAGAGAGAGAGAGAGAGATCGCAACTCTTACTTGTTAAGTTGAAATGCACAGTGATCCAGCAGGCAGAAGGGCTTGATCAAGATTATCCAATGTTGTCCAGACTGTGTTGATGTCCATCCATGTCCACACTGCATCCATATATAGCTTCTTGTTAGCCTTTGTTGATGTCCATCCATGTCCACTGCATCCATATATAGCTTCTTGTTAGTCTTAGGCTAGTACTGTGAGTGACGAGCTGTGTCTTTGCCCATTTCCGCGTCGAACAGCCTGCAAACTACCTGGCGTTCCTATCGCCCTGCTCTAAGACAAACTCTAACCTTAACCAACTTTGAGAGAGTGCCTAAGCTTAACCGTCAAAAGAACTTGCCGTCACGCTCTAAGACAAAGTGTGACTGCATCACAACACAACAGCTAGTATCGAGTAACTATCTATTCTACTAACCAGAAACTGGCGTCGGCCAATCAGAGAGAGCGTCTCCGCGAAATGCGGCTACGGAAAAAACTGACGTCGGCCAATCGGAGAGCGTCTCTGAGAAATGCGGCTACGGAAATTATAGACGCTGCTTGCTTAGACCGCTTCAAATCGCGCCCGGCTTCCATCATAATACATCATATTTTAACGCACAGCGCATTACGCACTGATTGGCTGGGACGGATACAGCGATGAAACCAGTGCACGGCGTGCACGCCCACTGTAAGCGCTATTGCGTCTAGCCCGAGAGAAATGCGGCTAGGAGAAATGCGGCTACGGTAACGGAACGTATTCTCTATCAGACACAGTCACTTCCTGTTCATGAAAACTATTATTTATATTTGATATATTAACGTTATATTGTGCATTGGAAACACAAACATACTTAAAATGAGTAAATATTATTCATTTTAAACATGTTTATATTATTTATAGGGCTATAAAACAAAAAACTAAAATAAAATATTTCTTCTTCTTCTCTCTTAACAGGGAGGGCGGCGCTCTAGCGCCCCCATTGACGGGCCGCCACTGTACGTGACGCACCAGATAGATTTGGTTGGTTTAGTGAACCACTCGCCAGTATTGTGATATCACGTGACGCACCAAAGAGATTTGGTTGGTTTAGTGAACCACTCTGTTAGGGTTTGAAACCGACCTCAAACGCACGGCACAGACAGGTAGTTCAGATAACAGTCCACATCACACAGAGGCAGTGCGGTCTCCTCCTCCCTTAGCTGAGTCCAGAACAAACAAAACGATATCTTCAGTGTTCACCACAACACACAATTTAGCTGAGAGTCAGTGCAAAACAAAAACGATAATCTTCAGTGTCTCTTCTAAACACACACCCCAGCTGAGTCCAGTGCAAGCAAAATGATAATCTTCAGTGTCTCCTTTAACACACAACTTAGCTGAGTCAAGTGTAAGCAAAAATAGAACTCTTCAGTGTTCTTCAAAACACACAAAACAGAATAGTCCAAAAAAGGGTTTGGTTCAAACTCACCAAAGCGCAAGAGTAAAGCGGGTAAACGAGGCGCAGCTCAAAACGGGGGGACAAGGTCTTCACCAGCGGCAATCCACAGATGTCCTGGAGGGAGAGTAGACGAGGCACAGCAACGGGGAACAACAGGCAGAAACAGAAGTATTCAAAGCAGTAGTACTCAAAACGACCCGACATCGAATGACAGAAGGTCAGAGTATATGAAGCTTCTGGAGCGCTGATTAGAACACACATCAGGTTGAGTGGAGTCTATCCCCCCACCCCAACGGGACCTAAGCCATGGGATGGCCAGCGAACGTCTGTTTTTGGAAGCCAAGTATTGTTTTTGTTAATGTTACACCTGTTCTCTATGTGTATATGTCTAACTGTTCATGTTTAGTAATGTGTGAATTCCGGGTTGACAGTGTCAGGTTTAAGTTGTTAAAGCACAGATGAGTAGAAACTTTAAGGTGGTATCTATAAATGTAAATGGTCTGGTTAACCCAGTTAAACGGAGCAAAGTCATAACCAAATTGAAACGTGAAAAAGCTCAAATTATCTTTTTGCAAGAAACTCATCTCTCTCAGATGGAGCACGAGAAACTCAAGAAATATGGATATAGGAATACGTTCTATAGCTCGTTTAGATCGGGTCATAAACGAGGTGTTTCTATACTAATTCCTAACTCATTAAATTTTGAACTTATGACAGAAACTAATGATAAGGAAGGACGCTATGTCATGATAAAATGCAAATTAGAGGGCAACTTGGTTACGCTGCTGAATGTATATGCCCCACCGGGGAGCAACAAAGGTTTCTATAAATTCATATTTGGTCTGATAGCAGCGGAGTCTGAGGGGATACTAATCTGTGGGGGAGATTTTAATACTATTCTTAATCGTGAGCTGGACACTACAAGCCATAGGGTGAACAGGACTCCACAGACAAAAATAATGAATGCTTCACTCACAGATTTAGGAATGTTTGATGTATGGCGAGATCTCCACCCATCTGAGAGAGACTACACCCACTATTCTGTTCCTCACTCTGTTTATTCAAGAATTGACTATCTTTTTATGTTTAGAGGTGATAGACATAGGATAATGGATTGTACTTTGGGAACTACTGACATATCAGACCACTCTGCAGTCTATATGACTTTACACTTGGATAGTAGGCCAAGGAACACACTATGGAGGCTTAACACAGGAATATTGAACAACAAAACAATTGTTGAAAGTATTAGGACCGAATTAAAAACATATATAGAGATTAATGACAATGGTGAGGTTAATCCAGTGATTGTTTGGGATGCCGCAAAAGCTGTGCTAAGGGGGAAAATGATTGCCATCACAGCAACACTGAAGAAGACGAAAGAACGCAAATATCAGGATCTAACCCAAAAATTGACATCTATAGAGCAACAGCATAAAAATACTCCAACTAGTCAGCTGCTACAGCAAATTAGGGAAACAAGAAAATTGATTGACGAAGTCTATAAAGATGACATTGAGAAAAAATCTAGATTTTTACGTCAAACATATTATGAATCAGGCCCAAAGGCTACTAGATTATTGGCCAGAAGGTTGCGAAAGCAACAGACACAAAATACAATTAATAAGATTAAAGATCCCTTAACTGGAGTAGTGTCCAGTAATTTGGGAGATATAGAGAAGGCCTTTGAATCATACTACAAAAACCTATATACACAACCAGCACAAATAGATAGTGAAGCCACTATTGCATTCCTGAGATCTCTTGACCTGCCCTCAATTGGCAAAATGCAGAACAAAATTATGACTGCAGAAATCACTATAGAGGAGTTAGACAGGACAATATCTAATCTTAAAACTAACAAATCGCCAGGTAGTGACGGCCTTCCAGCAGAATGGTACAAAGCTTTTCGCCAGGAGATCATGCCATTGCTGGTGGCCTCATTTAACTACACTCTTAGAGAGGGCATCCCCCCTCCCTCCTGGAGGGAGGCGACTATAACAGTACTTCCCAAGGAGGGTAAAGATAAGGAATTATGTAGTTCGTTTAGACCAATATCGATCCTTAATTTGGATTATAAGCTGTACGCCTCCATTATCACAAAAAGATTAGAACAGTTTTTGCCAGACCTAATAAGCACGGACCAAACTGGATTTATATCTGGTCGCCAAACCCAGGATAACTTAAGACGAACACTACATATTATGAATCAGATTAAACAAACCAACGTTTATTCGGCCTTATTAAGTCTGGACGCGGAAAAAGCGTTTGATTGTGTGAGCTGGGACTATTTATTCTTGGTACTAGAAAGGTTAGGATTCAAGGAAGATGCAATTAGGTGTTTTAAAACACTATATACAAGACCCACAGCGAGAATAAAAGTAAACGGTCGGTTAACAAATCCGATCGCCAAGGTTGTCCATGTAGCCCCGCCCTGTTCGCGATTTTCATTGAACCGCTAGCCCAAGCAATTAGGGAAGACCCCAATATAACGGGTATTAATATAAAAGAAACGGAGCATAAGATAGCATTATACGCGGATGATGTCTTAATTTACTTAAAAAACCCCAGTCTGAGCCTCCCTAGACTAATGGACCTTATTGAAACTTATGGTCAACATTCGGGATACAAACTAAATATAGGAAAAACACAGATACTTACATATAACTATACCCCCCCAAGAGAAATAAAAGAAAACTACAATTTAAATTGGAACATGAAGTCCATAAAATATCTGGGAGTAAGGCTGACTAAGGACTTAACAAAATTGTATGAAGCAAATTACCAGCCCCTAAACACACAAATTAAAAAAGATATAGAAAGATGGTCATTAGCCCCCCTGGATTTCACCTCCAGAATAGACTCAGTAAAAATGAACGTAGTCCCTAGACTACTATATCTTTTCCAGTCCTTGCCGGTGGAAATCCCTGCTAAACAGTTTAACGAGTGGGACAGGATGATTTCTAGATTCATATGGAGCGGGAAAAAACCGAGAATTAGGTTCCGGACACTCCAACTCCCTAAAGAGAAGGGAGGCATGTCCCTCCCAAATCTGAAGGAGTATTACTATGCAGCGCAAATAAGACCTTTGGTCTGTTGGTGTGAAAGGGACTACGAAGCGAAGTGGAAGGACATTGAAGTGAAATCACTTGATATACCACTCCAGACAGTAATTGGTGATAGACAGCAGGCCAAGACCTTATATAGAAACTTAAATCCATTTATTGTACACACCCTACAGACATGGTTCAAAAGATCTTGAGGTGGTTTGCCTTCGATTTAGGATTTAAACCAAGAATGTATGATCAAACATTTAAGGAATGGGCTCTCCGAGGTATTACCTCATTCAGCACAATGGTAGAGAATGGAGAACTTGTGAGCTTTCAAACCTTGAAAGATACATACGGTTTGGATAAACACGACTTCTTCAGATACCTACAACTACGCCAGTACTTTCTAAAAGAGGTAAAGGTGTCTGAGCCCAATACCCCAATAGACAGTGTTATTCAGATATTCATTCAGGCATACAGGGACAAGATGAGTAAAACTGTGTCAAAATTGTATAATAGCTTTGTTCAGGCCAGAACTGACTCCACAAGTTACATTAAGACAAATTGGGAAAAGGAATCAAACATTGAAATAACCGAAGACGAATGGGAGAACATGTGCAGAACTCAATGTAGCTCGACTAATTCAAAAACATGGAGAGAATTCTGCTGGAAAAACTTGACTAGATTCTTCATAACTCCCAAAATCAAATCCCGACAAGTAGGCATAGAGCAACCATGTTGGAGACAGTGCGGCCAGAGGGAGGCAAACCACTCTCATATCTTTTGGAATTGTCCAGGAATTCAACGTTATTGGCAAGATGTTCACTCCACCATGCAGGTTATATTGAATTTTAAGATACCGGAGACCTTCTCCTATTTATACCTGGGTAACTTACCTGAGGAATTGGTAGGAGGAGACAGATATTTGATGAAAATATTTTTAGCAGCAAGTAAGAAAGCGATCACGTAGGGCTGGGCGATATGGAAAAAAATCATATCGCGATAACGATATGATAATTTTATTTTATTTCTCGATATCGATAATTATCGAATTGTTATAAGTATTAAAAAAAAAAAAAAAAAAAAAAACAGATGTATGTTTATTTTGCAGCAATTCTTTGTCATTGCCGCCATCTTTAGTGTTACATCCCCTCACACTCCAGTTCTCAGGCTGCAGCTGGTTTAAAAGCTAAAGTAAACCGGCTTCTCTGCTGGCTGTGGCTCCAGAGGAGTTGAACAGTTCTGGCTCTGCTCGTTTATTTTCGATCTTTTGGCCCTTTTTTGGTGGACAAACCACCGCACATGTGCACTGTGACTCGTGACTGGAGTCTAGTTCTGCTAGCACACATAGCCTACTGTGTACAGACGGTTTCAAAATGTATTTTAAATTAGAAAGCAAACAAAATAAATGGACAAGAGAAAAAGAAATCTGAATTTGGTCAGTATTGTCATTTGGACAAGCAAAGCCATTACTTTAAGTTGCAGGCAAGAAAGACAAGTCTGTCCACTGTCTCTGGTTTTAAAACTGCCATGTTGCAGGTAAAAAAAATAAAAAATAAATAAAAAAAAAACGATTTTTCGATTTTTTTTTATTTCGATATTCGATATCGATTATTACAATATATCGCGATATTTATCGTTATCGTTATATCGCCCAGCCCTACGATCACGCGTCTCTGGTACCAACAAGAACCTCCAACAAAAGAAAAATGGTTGGCCATTATAGGCGAAATATACACAATGGAAAGACTTACTTTTACTCTCAGATTACAGGAAGAGAAAGGTTTGAAGTACTGGGAAAAGTGGGACTTTTATATGGTAATGACGACAACCAGTGGATGATGTATTGATGTATAGTTGTAAAGAATATTCGCCATACCTATAGGGAAAGTAAGAGAATTGAGAACTCATGTGAAAAGTATATTTTTGTAAAGTGACACTAATAATGCAGCCCGGGATTGTGTTTTTGTTATGTCTTGTTGTTTGTGATTGTTTGCTTATTGTGAAAAACAATAAAAATAAAGTTAAAAAAAAAAGAACACACATCAGGTGCGTGATGGTAATTGATACTTGACCTAGAAGTGTGCGTTCGGCAACGGGCCAATCCTCACAGTACCCCCCCTCCACGGGAGCCACCCGGCGACCCACTCGGCCCCGGCCTGCCCAGATGGGACCGAAGGAAGCCGGTGATCAGGGGCACTGGAGAGGGGGACAGAGACAGAGGCCCGGAGAGGGGGACCGGAGACGGGGACAGAGGACCGGTGAGGGAGGCTGGAGACGGGGACAGGGACCCGGTGAGGGGGCTAGAGACAGGGACACAAGGGGAACCCCGGGGCGAAGGACTGGACGGCACCTGAAGACACTGGGCATGACAGGAGGGGCTCCACCCCCTGATGGTGCCGGAGGACCAGGCGATGTGGGGCTCATGCAGCGCGAGCCAGGGCCGACCCAGGACTACCGGGACAAGAGGGGATCTGGTAATGAAAAACTGGAGTCTCTCAACGTGGTTACCAGCCACGGTGAGGAGGACAGGACAGGTGCGTTGAGTGATGTCAGCCAGGCGGCGATGATCCAGCGCAAAGACCTCCAAGGGCCTCTCGAGGTCCTCAAGTGGAATGTTGGCCCGGGTGGCAAACTCAACGTCCAGGAAACTCCCATCAGCACCAGAGTCAATGAGTGCACCCACCGTCGCCCGCTGGTCCGCCCAGGCTAGGGTGACGTTCGTCAGACGGTTAGGTGGTGCACGGGTGGGGGAACAGGAAAAACGGCTCACCAGGATCTCCCGGGGTCCCGGCGAGCCTGGTCTTCTTGGCCGGGTAGGGCAATTGGAGACACGGTGTCCATCCCGGCCGCAGTAGAGGCAAAGGCCGGACCTGAGCCTGGACTCCCGTTCGGCCGGGCTAAGGCGGGTGCGTCCCAGCTGCATGGGTTCCTCCTCGGTCACAGCTCGGGAGGGAAAAAACCCACCAGTCACGGAGGGGGCAGGACGGTCAGCAGAACGGTCCCGAGGACGGGGGGTCTGGGGAACGTCTGGGGGTCCTAATCGTGCTCGCTCACGCCTTCTCTCCCGGAGGCGTCCGTCGATGCGGATAGCGAGGCTGATCAGGCCCTCGAGAGAATCGGGCTCCTCTTGGGTCGCGAGCTGGTCCCTTACTGCGTCGTTGAGCCCCCTCAGGAAGGTGAGACGAAGCGCTTGATCGTTCCAACCGCTCTCCGTTGCGGCCAGTCTGAACTCCAGCGCGTAGTCTCTGACACTGCCACTGTCCTGCCGGAAGGTGCCCAACCGAGCTCCTGGGTCCTGGCCACGAGCTGGGTGGTGGAAAACCCTTCGGAGCTCTGCCACGAAGTCTGGGTAGGAGAAACAAAAATCGGCCCTCATAGCCCAGGAAGCAGTGACCCACTGTGCTGCTCGGCCCGTGAGCAGGTTAGTCATGTAGGCTACTCGGGCTCCCTCTGACGAAAAACCGCTGGGTTGATGAAGGAAGACCAACTCACACTGCATGATGAATGTGGCACAATCCTCGAAGTTACCCTCTAACAGACGTGGTTCGGAGAGACAGGGCTCCCAAGGTGCGAGGCCTGCCGCGGGTGGTGATCTGGCTGAGACTCCTGGGACAGGTGGGGTTAAAAGCAGAGTGTTTAATGCTGTACTGAGAGCCTGTAGCTGGTGCAGAACAACAGCCTGCTGATACCCCTGGGTAGTCTGCTGGGTAGCCAGAGTGTCAATGGCATCCAGAATAAGCTGGACCTCGGCCCGGAGGTCCTGTAAAGCAGCCGCAGCCGCACCCAACTGTTGGGTGTGGTCGTTGACCAACTCGATCTGGACCGCCAACGCTGCCCTGACCCTGTCTGTGTCGGCTGAGGTCGTCATGGTCGGGTCGTAATGTTAGGGTTTGAAACCGACCTCAAACGCACGGCACAGACAGGTAGTTCAGAGTTAGCCAAATACTAGGGCGTATTTATTTTCAGAGTCAAACAGGAGCAAGTAACAATCTTGAAACAAAGGGAGACTGCCTTCAGCAGAGTTATCTGCGGCTCTGCAGATCCTCTTGGTGTTCGAGGTGGGGAAACGGTGTTGACGCCGAAGCGGCTCTGCAGATACTCCCAGCTTCAACTCGAGGTGGGAAAGAGAGAGAGAGAGAGAGAGATCAATAACAGTCCACATCACACAGAGGCAGTGCGGTCTCCTCATCCCTTAGCTGAGTCCAGAACAAACAAAACGATATCTTCAGTGTTCACCACAACACACAATTTAGCTGAGAGTCAGTGCAAAACAAAAACGATAATCTTCAGTGTCTCTTCTAAACACACACCCCAGCTGAGTCCAGTGCAAGCAAAATGATAATCTTCAGTGTCTCCTTTAACACACAACTTAGCTGAGTCAAGTGTAAGCAAAAATAGAACTCTTCAGTGTTCTTCAAAACACACAAAACAGAATAGTCCAAAAAATGGTTTGGTTCAAACTCACCAAAGCGCAAGAGTAAAGCGGGTAAACGAGGCGCAGCTCAAACGGGGGGAAAAAGTTTTCACCAGCGGCAATCCACAGATGTCCTGGAGGGAGAGTAGACGAGGCACAGCAACGGGGAACAGGCAGAAACAGAAGTATTCAAAGCAGTAGTACTCAAAACGACCCGACATCGAATGACAGAAGGTCCGAGTATATGAAGCCTCTGGAGCGCTGATTAGAACACACATCAGGTGCGTGATGGTAATTGATACTTGACCTAGAAGTGTGCGTTTGGCAACGGGCCAATCCTCACACACTCGCCAGTATTGTGATATCACGTGATGCACCAAATAGATTTGGTTGGTTTAGTGAACCACTCGGCAGTATTGTGACATTACGTGACGCACCAAAGATATCTGGTTGGTTTAGTGAACCACTCGGCAGTATTGTGATATCACATGACGCACCAAAGAGATTTGGTTGGTTGGAAGTT
The DNA here is from genome assembly GCF_963971535.1 of Notolepis coatsorum. Taxonomy (NCBI): domain Eukaryota; kingdom Metazoa; phylum Chordata; class Actinopteri; order Aulopiformes; family Paralepididae; genus Notolepis; species Notolepis coatsorum. The sequence goes on along the minus strand of NC_140166.1, from coordinate 75,824,509 downwards.
GAACCATTTTAGGTGCCAGTTTTCTCAGAATTCCACAGCTCCATAATCATACATCCTCATTAGAATGTTCAGTTATTTAAATAAAATGTATTCATACAAAATCATAAATAACATTCTACCATGGGCAAAAGGAGCAGGAAGAAGAAGAATTCTTATAGTTACCTGCCCCCTATTCCTAAACTAACTAAGTATTACTTGATGGTCGGCGTACAACCTAATTTACACAAAATAATTATTCATACCATATACAAAGAAACAAACAATCCACAGATTAAACAAGAATTTTTTTTAAATAATAATAATAAACAAGAAAATAAAAGATCTCACTATTCAGATTCACATTTGAATTTCATACTGACTAAATATATATTTTTTTATAATTATTGGTAGCACTTTATAATAACACCCTGTTATAATACATTTATAAGGTATTTGTAGATAATGAACTAATCATGAACAAACCATTTATATATATTCATAAATTATTATTAAATCATTTATAACTATATTTGTATACCATTTACAAAGTATCTATAACGCATTAGTGGATAATGAACTAATCATGAACAAACCATTTATATACATTCATAAGTTATTATTAAATCATTTATAACTATTTGTATAACATTTACAGATTAGTTCTACATTATTTATAACCCATTATCAACATTGTTTGTACTTGATTTGTTCATTAAATAATGTTGTTTAATGTGTAGTAACACATTTGTAGATGCTTTGAAAAATGGATATGAAAAAACGACTATAGTGTATCTCCATTTATTTTTCATGTTCAACAAATGATTTGTTAAGACATTCATAAAACATCTATAAATCATTTGCAGATGCTATCGTGGGGGCCAATCTAAAGTGAAGCCTATTCACCCCATAAAACACTCCCTACCCTCTCCTTCCTAGACGTGGCTATTCTATACTTCACTGGCTAGCCATTTCTTTGTGGCACGTCTAAAGCTTCCGCCCTCTTCGATGTTTTTCAGGGCCACTGGAAGCTTGTTCCACTCCAGTGCTGCAGAATATAAAAAAGTATTTGTGCCCATTAGTGAGTTGAATTTTGGCAGAATAAAATCCGTACTGCTCCTTCTAGTGGAGTATGAATGATTGTCACGGAATCGATTAAAGTAATTGGATAGATATTTCATACCTGTATTTTGAACTATCTTGTGTGTGAGACCTAATTTGATGTGAATTACCCTTTTATTGACCGGAAGCCAGTTTAGTTGCCTAAAGAAAGTTGGCCCTAGGTGAGTGCGTGGAGGTAGCTTAACACTTTGAGAGCCAGTCGTGTTTTCCTTTTTACCCCCTTGAATGCCCACATCCACTCCAATGTTCAAGTTTCAAGTTTCAAGTTTCTTTAATAGTTGCCATACAGAAGTACAGAATACTTTTATACAAAATACTTCTTACTGTTTCGCTCCAGAGACTGTGTTAGACAAGATAAGTATGAAATAAAATAGTATAGCATGTAAAATAGAAGTAAAAATAGAGGTCACAGTGTTCAGTATAGACATATGTACAATGTTCGATGCAGAATAGAAGTAACTGAGTTACCATACAATATACTATGCAATGTACTAATATACAATACTATATAGTGCAGAGCAGAAATGGGATGAGGTACAATTTAGGTACAATTTACAGTAAGGTGTACGAGTTGTAGTGCAAATCCTTTACCAATAAATATAAAGTGTAAAGTGTGTTTAGGTGTTCTAAAGTGTGTAAAGTGGGTGCTGCAGTGAGTTGTTTGTTTAAAGTGAGTGTGTGCGTGTGGATGTGTGTGCTGTGTGCATTTGATGGTTGTTGCATAGTGTTTATTGTTTGTTGAGCAGCCTGATGGCCTGGGGATAGAAGCTTCTTCTGAGTCTTTCTGTGCTCGCCTTAAGACTCCGGTATCGCTTGCCTGACCGCAGCAGTTCAAAGAGGCAGTTGTTCGGGTGGCTGGAGTCCTTGATGATTCTCTTAGCCTTCCCCCTGCACCGCTTGTTGTAAATGTTCTGGAGGGTGGGAAGCCCCCCTCCAATTGTGCGTTCGGCTGAACATGTCACTCTTTGTAGTCTGCTACGGTCTTGTGCAGTGCTATTCCCAAACCAGGAGGTGATGTTGCCAGTCAGGATGCTCTCGATTGTACATGAGTAGAAGTTCCTAAGGATCTTCTGACTGACTTGGAACTTCCTTAGGCGCCTGAGGAAGTAGAGGCGTTGTCGTGCCTTCTTCACAACACTGTCAATGTGTGTGGTCCATGTCAAGTCCTCGGATATGTGGGCTCCGAGGTACTTGAAACTGTTCACTCTCTCAACCGGTGCCCCGTCGATGCTGAGGGGGCTGTAGTCCTTGACCCCCGACCTCCTGAAGTCCACAATCATCTCTTTTGTTTTGCTGACGTTCAGGGAGAGGCAGTTCTCCTGACACCACTATGACAGATTCTCTACCTCTTCCAGGTAGGCCCTCTCGTCGTTGGCAGAGATCAGGCCCACCACTACTGTGTCATCAGCAAATTTGATGATTGTGTTGTTGTTCCGCTGTGCCACGCAGTCATGTGTGTACAGGGAGTAGAGGAGGGGGCTCAGAACACAGCCCTGGGGGGCCCCTATGTTGAGCGTGATGGATGAGGAGGTGCAGTTGTTAACGTTAATATCGCCTAATCTATGTTTTAAATTATGGCTATGTGTCTAATCTGCCCGTCGCTTATCAAAGACTCATTTTCCAGTCAACATTGTCGTAGCAGATTGTTTTTTTATCGCTTCATTTCCGTTTGATAGCATTTTGAAAATCACTTGTTTTCACGGAAGAAACAACACATTCTATGATAATCGCCTTTTACTGGAATATTCTAGAACGTTGTAATTTTTCTGCCTATTTATGAATCGTTTTCAAATAAACGCTAGATGATCGATAGTATATGTGTACGCATGCACGCTCGTGCCGCCAGTTGAACATCGATTCTCCTATTTCCTGACCACGAGCAGAGTCAAACAGCCTATCACCATAATCACATAAAAGCTTATATATCCGTGAAAACGGGTCTGATTATCCTAATACTGATAACATAGATTCCTTACCTGAGATCAGATGGTATCCAAATGGATTATTCCAATTCCTGATCGCCATTCGAAAAAATGGCTCATTTGATTGATCCATCGTGTATACAGTAAAACACATAATTCCCCGCGGCTCCGAGCCTCCAGAGTGAAGCTGGTAGACCCCGGTTACATGAGTGAGAAGAGTGCGTTTTTTTCCCCCCCATTCATTTTCATTGAGTCCAATCCAAAAGGGTGATTTACCATCTGGGAGACGATAGGGGGTGCTTTTTTCACATCTGAGCGCCTGGGGTGACTGGATCTCCAACGGTAGACTCGCTTGATGCAATATGATTTCAGATCGCTAATAAAAAATAAAATAAAAATAAAACGAATATTCTCGTGATGGGCATTCAACCCGCGGGGGGTAAAAAAAAATCTCGGGCGTGGCATGCAAAGTGTTAAGGACTACTAGTTAATTTGTTTTGAGCTGTCTGAAGTTTGTTTTTCAGGACCTGTGGAGTGCCACTAAACCAGGAGGTGGCAGCATAGTCAAAGTGACTTTGTACTAATGCGCCCGCTAGCATTTTAAGTGTTGCCTGGTCCAGTAGTTCCCCTTGTCTAGCTAGGAATTTCGTTTTCTGGCAGATTTTAGTGTGGGCTTTTTTAGCCATGGCCTCTCCTGTAAGATGTTTGTCCAGTATGCAGCCTAGATATACTACAGAATCCTTGTTTGTTATTTGCTTCTCACCTACTCTTACCTTCATTTCAATTTCTTTACCAAGCCGTTTCTTTGATCCGAACAGGATGGCCTCTGTTTTTCCTAGATGAAGAGATAGTTTGTTATCTGACAGCCATGTCTGCACATTTGATAGCTCCTCACTAAGGGTCCTCTCCACTACTGCCAAGTCCTTATGGGAGACCAGAATGGCTGAGTCATCCGCATAAAGAAAAAGGTCTGATGAACAGGCATTCTTCATATCATCCCTTGAGGCACCCCGCAGGTGATCGCCTTGGCTGAGGAGTAGGTCCCGTTTACATCTACCATCTGAGACCTGCCTGATAGATATGAGGTGACCCAGTTCAACGCTGACCCACTAAACCCAATCGCCTTCAATTTAAATAAAAGGACACTATGGTCAACCGTATCAAATGCCTTTTGGAGGTCCAACATGATCATTCCACAGAATTTCTTTGCATCAATCTCCTTTCTGATGCAGTCAGTCAAATGTACCAGACAAGTCTCAGTGGAATGAGATTGTCTAAAGCCTGACTGATGCTCAAATAGGATACTGTTACTCACTAAATATGTATTGATCTGTTCATGTATGATTTTTTTCCCCATGACTTTTGATAGTACACTTAAAATGCTAATTGGTCTAGTTACCCTTGTCTGACTTATTACCTTTCTTATATAGTGGAATTACTCTAGCACTCTTTAGATCTGATGGTACCTTCCCATGCTCTATGGAGAGATTGATTAGGTGGGTAATAGCAGGGGTGGTGCACTCTGCTGCGCCGTTAAGAAACCTAGCAGGCATCTGATCTAATCCTGTCACTTTACTTGAATTAAGTTGACTTAGCCTCTTGAGGACTGTGCTCTCTGTCACTTTACTAAAAGAAAAAGAGTCCTCTTGCAGCCCTAGTTGTGAGTAATACTCATTAACCTGTGTTTCTCTGAAACACCCTGAATGCTCTGGGAGATCTTTTACTAGATTATTTGCCACTGCTCAGCCCCTCTGCCACCTCTTTTTTGTCTGAGGTCAATTTACCCTTGTGGTTCAAACTAAGGCTGCTAGGTTTGGTTTTTAGCCTTTTGCTGTAGCCTAGATCCTTTAATGATATCCACAATTTACTGGGGTTGTTCCTGTGTTCGACTATCTTTTCAGAAAAGTGGGATTTTTTGGCTGTCATAATCTCCCTGTTCGCTTCACTTCTTAGTTTCTTAAACTCTTGGTAGTCTGAATTATCCCTTGATTTCTTAAATTTTTTAAAACTTTCTTAAATGTATCAGTTTTATATATCATCAGTAACCCAGGGCTCTGTTCTATGCTTGATACTTACCACTTTGCTTGGTGCTAGTTTCTCCACTACATTTAGAAAAATAGATTTAAAACATATCCATGCTTTATCAATAGTATTACATCTCAGTACAGTTGCCCAATCTACATTATTAAAACACTCGATGAGAGCAGCTTTGCTGTAGTTTTTCAGAGACCTAATTTTCACTGTATTGTATTGAATCAATCAATCAATCAGATTTATTTATGAAGCACATTTCACATGACGCGTGTCAACCAAAGTGCTGTACAGAGGGTAGATACACAAGATACATATAGACAACAATCACACTCCGTTTTATGGGAGGGCACACAGGCAAACACATAGGAAAACAGGGCATGAGTCAGTGAACGGGAAAGGCTAGTAGGTAGAAGTGGGTTTTGAGCCTCGATTTGAAGGCATCTATCGAGGGGGCGAGCCTAATGGAGGTGGGGATGCTGTTCCACAGTTCAGGGGCTGCGATAGCAAAGGCATGGCCCCCCCTGAGCTTGAGGTTAGACCTCCGGACTGTCAGGAGCCTCTGATCGGCTGACCTGAGGGACCTGGTGTTGGAATAAGGGGATAGGAGGTCTGAGATGTAGGAGGGGGTGTGACCATTAAGGGCTTTAAAAACAAATAGGAGAACCTTAAAATCTATCCTGTAGGGGGGCAGGTGGCGCACGGAGATTACGTTCGTCACCAACACCGGGAGACACTAGGATTCGCCTGTTCGAATCCAGCTCCCGGCGTTGCTATCAGCTTGGCTGTCCTCTCACGCTGATACAATTGGCTGTATCAGGGGGTGGGAAGCTGAAGGGTGGGTCCTGGGCGTTGTGGACAGCGACCCCTACAGTTCGGTCGGGGCGCCTGCTCAGCGAGGGTTGGATCTGAGGAGAGATAGTGTGGCCTCCCACACGCTACACTCTCCCCGGTGAGAACCTGCGCGGCCAGGTTGGCCTGCCCCAGGCTGCACATGCGTCGGAGGAAAGCATGTGACAGTCTCCGGTCTCCCAGACCAACAGTAGGGGAAAGTACGCAACAACCAGGAAGGGTGGGATGGGAGAAAAATCTGGAAAAAGGAGGGGAAGAAAGATAATAAAAAAAAAAAAAAAATCTATCATGTAGCGTACTGGGAGATAATGAAGGGAGGCAAGGACAGGGGTGATGTGGTCTCTCTTGCGAGTTCCGGTCAACAGTCTGGCAGCGGCGTTTTGTACCAGTTGTAAGCGGGACAGGGAAGACTGGTTAATGCCTATATAGAGGGAGTTGCAGTAGTCTAATCTAGATGAAATGAAGGCGTGGATGACTCTCTGAAGGTCTGCAGGGGAGAGAAGGGCTTTCAGTTTGGCAATGGTGCGTAGTTGGAAAAAACATGCCTTTACCACTGAGTTCACTTGTCTGTCAAATTTCAATTGTGGATCAAAAATGACACCTAGGTTCTTGATGACACTTAAATATATTTCTCTGAATCTTCCTAGTCACAAAGATCATGGAATGGTCACTAATAGTATATTCTACTACTCCACTTTTGCTTATCCTGGTCCTATCCGATACCAAAACCAGATCAATAATGGTTTGGGAGGTGTGTGTAACACGAGTAGGTTAGGTTCCTTACTCATCTGATGAAGATCAAACAATCTACAAAAGGTATCACATGCTTTGAAAATAGTAGAGTCCTTCTTGAGAAAGTCAGTGTTTAAATCCCCAAGGACAATAATCTCTGCTGTGGTAAAGTCATCACAATTAGAGCAGGTCTCTCCCAATAAATCATCATGGATCCGGACACACAGCTCAGAGGAACCTTTACATGCTGAGTGTGAAGATGTCAACAGATGCCTCCCATGGACCTGGACTGGAGACACAAACACAGCGTGGCTCCTGGTAACACCTAGACTGTTTCAAAGCACACAAATACCCTGTTCATACAGGGGAATACTGCACCACCATGTAATCACAATGTCGTAGGTTTGAATCCAGCCCCCCCCCCCTCCCTCTCTCTCTCTCATAATACATACTAATAAGGAATATAACTAGCTCAAATAAAGCATATGAAACCCAGTATAAAATGATAGTTATATACATTTGTTGTGGCGTTGCTCCTATATTGCTGCTTTTTGGTATTCTGCATGAAATGTAATTGAGAAACTATTCGGTGTGGCATTACGTTTTATTGTGTTTTTGGCCTAGATACCCATTTAAATCTTCCACAAAACACAATAATGCAGTAGAAATGATGTGGTATGCTGCACAGATAGCAGTTCTACAAACCGCTAGATGTAAAGGCTCGTACTATCTCATCGTGGCATGAAGAAACAATGCCGATGCTACCCCTGGAGACAAATTAGGCAAATTAGCTACATTTGTAGAGATGTGGAGTTATTGTCATAGAGATGATTAGTTATTTGGGAGATGAATGGCCAAGAGTAATGTGCATCGGAGCTAAGAGAGAATAATATTTGAAAAGGTGTTTATTGTCTAGGTTGTAGCCAATGTTATTAATGATTGTTCTGGGCTTATGCTTGGGAGCGATTCCAGTCCGTGAACGGTGCCAAACTCAATACTTTTCTTAAATAATAATAATAATAATAACTGGACTTTGGAGAAGTCTTTATTCGGCATGCAGGCAGACACACACATGCGATGGGTGGCACACACACAGGAGCACACACACATGCAATTAGTTGGGTCGCAGATGCGATCGAGTCTCTGCACTTGACCCATCCCATCGTCCTTCCCCCCAAGTGCAGCCGGGAGCAGATAGGGGCGTCGGCGTGGGGCCGCGCCCTGAGGACCAATCCAAGTGCTCCTGTCCGTCTTCGTCAGGGACACGACAACGTTAGCGATCGGTTGTTTTTCCATTGGGTTTCTCTTATCGGGGGAGGGGGGGGAACCCTTGCGAGCATGGGGAGAACATGCAAACTCCACACAGAAAGGCCCGGGAGATACCCCACCTGGGTATCTGGCAATGCGGAAACCTGGTGCCCAAGCGGGAATCGAACCCTGGACCTTCTAGCTGTGAGGCGACGGTGTTAACCACTACACCACCGTGCCGCCTAATTCATGAATTCATGCTCCATTTTGGTCTGAAACAACGACGATAATCCTCACAAAGCGAATGTTGACGTTATCCATGTGAACGTTAACTTCATTCAAGCGAGACATTGCAATCAATACAGCTGTTTGGCAAAGCACCAGCCGCCTCCCCCATTCCTTTGCTCGCTCTAGTCACATAACGTGGCTGTTTCTCAGGTGCCGTATTAGATTGGTCGTGTTGAACGCAGCTCTGTTCTTTCCTCCACGCGGAACATTGCAACTGGCTAATGGTCCTGTTTGTTGAATAAAAGACATTTTATTTTATTTTATTTTTTACTCCCGATTCCCCCCCCCCCCCCCCCGATCTTCTGAAAATCATGTGATCGGCCCCCGATCACGTGATCGGATCGGGACATCCCTACCAATTTCTATTTTTGCCTGGGGAGGGACATGCTACCTTTAGTTCTTTTTGTTTGTTTAATAGTGGATTTGGTAAATGGTGCATTTTATATAGAGCTTTTATCCAGGGCGCTTTACAATTTATTTGTATTCACATTCACTCACACATTCACACACCGACACAGGACACTTCGACACGCTGCCCGAGAGGAACGGGAATCGTACCGGGAACCTTCCGATTACCAGACGACCACTCTACCTCCTGAGCCACTGTCGCCCTGTCGATAATAGTTCCCAAATACGTTCGATACCCCACTCTCTTTGAAGTAATGTCCTAGTCTAACCCCCAGTCAGATGTGCATGGTGACTTAGTAGTATCATTCCATTTGAAGTGTGGCCGAATGCAGTCAATGCTCGAGTCAAAGTCCGAGCCCGAGTCATCAGTGCTCAAGTCCAAGTCTAGTCACGAGTCCTGAAAATCAGTCCAGGACTCGGACTCGAGTACTCCAACACTGCAGTATGCATATGAGGTATTCTTGGCTCTGGTTCTGGGATGTTGGACGAGGGACACAGCATTCCCACTGCGTTGTACAGCCAGGGCCGCGGGAAGTCCGCGGGAAGTGGGGGTGCTGAGATATTGATCGTTTTTGATAAAAAAAATTAAAAATTAATATATATATATTTTTTTTTAATAAAATATATATATTATATAATTATACTTGTAGTTGTATTGTCTGCGAGACATCGCCACCACGCAACAAGTCAAAATGCTCGCTATCTGCAAACAGCTCCACTGTGTGTATACTCTGCTTTTGTCAAATCAGATTCACATTCAGCGTGCGTGGGGCCTGAGAGTGCTGGGGCTGACGTTCTGCAGATGGATACTGAGTCAGAGGCTAGAGCGATAGTTCAACAGGGTCTGAAACGTGAAACGTGTTATGACTTATGAGGGGGTGCTGAGATAAGTGATATAATAATAACGTCATAGGTTTACCACTCTGGTAAACCAACACTCTCGTTCACTAGAGACCGCGCTCTCACGCTCAGCGACAAACATGTAATCGTTTTGATGCACACATCACAGCCCAGCTTACCCCACCTGTTGCGCGGCGCCCTCCCTCTGCAATTCGTTCCCCGCATACATGATCGCCGACATGCAAAAGGTCTTCGACCACCCTCCCGGGGGCTCGGATAGTTCTGCTGGCTTGTTCACGCCAGGGAAACCGCAGATATATACCTTTACTGCGAATTCAGCGTCCCAAAACTTCCAGGCTGAGTATTTTTTTTACCAACGGATTTCCAGTTCCGCGTTGACGCTTCCAGGCCGCGTCTATTCGAATCCCAACTGGTTCATGCGTCGGCTACACACTGTTAACAACACTGCATTATCGAGACAGCGCCCCTATGACGATCTGGCAATGCATTCCAAGAGTAGGGTAAATCTGCAGTGCCGCTCCGCTCTGTGACATTGAGTAGCCTCGGTTACAATGGAATAAATAAAGCCAAAACAACCTTGCAGTTGCAGTTACACTCCCCGCCAGCAGGGGGTGCTGCAGCCCCTGCCGCACCCCTAGTTCCCGCGTCCTTGTGTACAGCTCGGCGTACAGGTGAGCAGCTTGTGGAGCTGAATGATGCCACAGTTTCCATACAAAGTGTCCTGCCAAGTTTGGTCCAATGAGCCCTGCGACCAAACAGAGGAGCAAAGGCCTCAATGTCGTCAATTAAGTTACGTGCGGCCAGGGGTGTAAAGTACTTGAGTAATTGTACTTTGTTACAATATTTAAGTACTGTTTTGGGGGATTTGTACTTTACTCAAGTATTATTAGGTTTGTATACTTGTACTTTTACTCAATTACATTTGAGAGAAAAAACTCAACTTTTTACTCCTTTCATTTAAAATGCAGACCTACAAAGTACAAATCTCGCAGGTCCAACTATTTAAATTAGTATATTTGTTTCTCCGAACTAACGTTATTAATCCTGTGGCCGCACTTTATTTAAAGGGGAACTATCTTATAAATGGCCTTTTTGAGTGTTTAGCATTGTTTCCTAGCTATGTGAACTTATATTAATATGATCTATGTCTCAAAATTCTCATATTGGCGCATTCTTCCAATTCTCCTCTCACAATATTCACCCTCACTGAACTGAGTCATTTGAAAATGTGCGCGATATGTGATGTCAGAGAGACACCGCTGCATGTTAATGTTCAGGCGAACCAGGTGCAACCATTGTGGTTGGAGCCCAGGCTCAAAACGGCTTAAGATCTTGAGGTAGAAAAATGCTGTTTTTGAGGACTTGATTAGAAATACAAAACAATGAATAAAAAAAATATATATATTACAGAGGTGTTCCATAGACTCACAAGAATTGTGTAAAAGTGCCCAAATAGTGAAAGAAATAGTAAAATAGTTCCCCTTTAAAAACAGCCAAATCCCCATCAATGGAAAATGAACCCATACTTTCACTTAAGTATAATTTCTGGGTACTTTTTACACCCCTGTTTATATAACAGCTTTTGTCTAAAGCGATTTACTATTTTGTTCCTCACATTTCACACGTTCACACACCGACACAGACAGTTAGGGGTTAGGGAGCAGTTAGGGGTTAGGGAGCAGTTAGGGGTTAGGGAGCAGTTAGGGGTTATAGCAGTTAGGGGTTATAGCAGTTAGGGGTTATAGCAGTTAGGGGTTATAGCAGTTAGGGGTTATAGCAGTTAGGGGTTAGGGAGCAGTTAGGGGTTATAGCAGTTAAGGGGAACTCATCTGGAGCAGTTAGGGGTTATAGCAGTTAGGGGTTATAGCAGTTAGGGGTTATAGCAGTTAGGGGTTATAGCAGTTAGGGGTTATAGCAGTTAGGGGAACTCATCTGGAGCAGTTAGGGGTTATAGCAGTTAGGGGCTATAGCAGTTAGGGGTTATAGCAGTTAGGGGTTATAGCAGTTAGGGGTTTTAGCAGTTAGGGGTTATAGCAGTTAGGGGTTATAGCGGTTAGGGGTTATAGCGGTTAGGGGTTAGGGAGCAGTTAGGGGTTATAGCAGTTAGCGGTTATAGCAGTTAGGGGTTATAGCAGTTAGGGGTTATAGCAGTTAGACCGCATTAACTCACTTTGTTTAGTTGAAACGTGGTCCAGGAGGGCTTGATAAAGTGTATATGTCCACTGTCCCACAGTCCCAGACTGTTGATGTATATCCACTGTCCAGACTGCATCCAGCTAGCCATATAGCTTCTTGTTAGCCAAGTTAGGCACCACAACACAAGTACTGTGATGAGCTGTGTCTTTGCCCATTTCCGCGTCGAACAGCCTGCAAACTACCTGGCGTTCTATCGCCCTGCTCTAAGACAAACTCTAACCATAACCAACTTTGAAAGAGTGCCTAAGCTTAACCGTTGAAAGAACTTGCCGTCATGCTCTAAGACAAACTCTAACCTTAACCAACTTCGAAGAGTAACTAAGCCTAACCAGTGTAGAAACTGATGTCGGCCAATCAGAGAGCGTCTCCGAGAAATGCGGCTACGGAAAGTATAGACGCTGCTTGCTTAGATGATATAAATCGCTTGAAAGCGCGCCCGGCTTCCATCATAATTTATTACATCATATTTCAACGCACAGTGCGTTACGCACTGATAGGCGAAATGTATTTGGTTGACCTATTTCATTGGCTGCGAGGAAACAGTGATGAAACCAGTGCACGCCCTGCCGTGCGCGATACGGGTCGCCCGGCCTGAGAGCTATAGTTACTAGTGACTTCCTGTGAATGAAAAACAATTATTTATATTTGATATATTAATGTTATATTGTGCATTGGAAACACAAACATACTTAAAATGAGTAAATATTATTCATTCTAAACATGTTTATTTTATTTCTAGGGCTCTAAATTTTTTTTTTTAAATCTTCTTCTTCTCTCTTTTAACCAGGGAGGGCGGCGCTCTAGCGCCCACTATGGACGAACCGCCACTGGTTATAGCAGTTAGGGGTTATAGCAGTTAGGGGTTAGGGAGCAGTTAGGGGTTAGAGAGCAGTTAGGGGTTATAGCAGTTAGGGGTTATAGCAGTTAGGGGTTATAGCAGCTAGGGGTTATTGGAACTCATCAGGAGCAGTTAGGGGAACTACTAGAATATCGGCGCCGCCTGCTAACCACAAGGTATGACACGTGGTGTTGTTATGTGCTGCTGTGCACTCATTTTGTCACTAAATTGGTTGGTGTGGATTTCTGCGTGTAATGGGGTGATATTTATAGCTTTAAAAGTGCCTTTTACGCGTGTTGTTTGTTTATAGGGTCGTGGAGTGGAATGATGAGTAGAAATATAGTTTCCAAATGTGTTGTGTTGACCTACCTACCTATCACTCGTGTTGTGAATATTCAATATGAATATTAGTATTTTATGGTTTTCTATTATGTTGTATTCATTAACCCTTTCACTACCACACTGGTGGCAGTGAAAGGGTTAACCGTCTGTAGTGTGGTAGTGAAATGATTAACCGTCTGTAGTGTGGTAGTGAAATGGTTAATTGTCTGTAGTGTGGTAGTGAAATGGGTTAACCGTCTGTAGTGTGGTAGTGAAATGATTAACCGTCTGTAGTGTGGTAGTGAAATGATTAACCGTCTGTAGTGTGGTAGTGAAATGGTTAATTGTCTGTAGTGTGGTAGTGAAATGGGTTCTGTATCGTAGTGGCTCCGCTCTGCGTCACTCATGCACTATCCTCGCATATGTGCACGCGCACTGAATAAAATTCCACAATGTACCTTTATCCCAGTATTCATCTGACCACACCCCTCGTTAGCTTACCTTCATAAGCAGGTGTGTGGTCACCTGCTCTCCTCCTTTCTCGCTTTCACCACAAGGAAGTGCCTCGGTAGATCCCCACTTGACGTGATGTGATAGTAGGAGAAGAGTTGGAAAACAAGAGATACGTTGACATCATATCTTTATTTTCTCTCTCACTATTTTCGAGAAAATACGGCGATATTGTCTTCGTCACTGGAGTGTCTGGAAGATGGTGATCATTCTAAACAACCTCCACCGGTTTTCGTATTGGGAGCACGCCGCTACATGTCTCCCAACTGCAGTCTTCCTTGCTGTGGCTGGTTGCGGTAAAACCTTTCAGCGACACAGCTGGACTGTAGTGACGCACCGTCTGTTGTGAGAAGCGGTGGGTTCCAGGTTGGTGAGTAATGTTTTGCTTGCGAGCTCCACTTGTCTGTTAGTGCTATGGGGGCTGGCTGACAATGTTTACGGAAACCGGCCCCAGATTAGGGTCCTTTTGTTCAGCCTCTTAGGCAACAGCGGAGGACCTTGGTCTGAAGCCCATTATAGCAACTAGTGGGCCACGACCAGTAAACTGGTGATCCCAGGATCTCTGGATGCGTGGGTACTTCTCTGTCACCGTATAGGCCCCGTCTCTCATATGCAAATGAGAGTTTACCCTAAACGAGGAAATGTGAGCATGGATGTTCATTATCGGAAAATCCATGTTCAAGTCAGCTACAGCCCAGATGGGATTTGTGCTGGCGCCGCCGGATGTTGGTAAACTCACCGTTGTGAAACTGTGTTAACATCTCGTTTCTCTTCTCTCTTAAAAGGTGAGGAGGGAGGGGAGCTCCAGTAGCTCACCACGTACCGCAAGCACTATTTCAGCGCCGTGGACAACCGTGCTCGTCACGGATCTGGGGCTTAGCGAGTTCGAATCCCGACTGCAGCCGTGCCTTTCCCAGAGTGTCTTCCCCCCCATCTGAACCCTTTCAGCCTGTTTCTGTCGGTCATCCTTGACCAGTATAAATGTGATAAACACATAAAAGAGCCAGGGGAATGGCCAAAGTTAAAAAAAAAAAAAAAAAAAGTGAGGAGGGTTTCAGAACGGCGGCCTGTCTGAGTGTGACTTGTTGTATCGTTGTGTACGAGTTCCGGTGTTAGCTAATTAGCTTGCGTGCTAGTTGTGGCCTACTGTGTTAGCCAGTCAGCTGTTAGCTGCGGCGCTAGCTCGCTGTGTTTACCAAGCCTGTTGTGCTAGGCTAGGTAACGTTAGCTTGCTGCTATCGGCCGAGAGCGGCCGTTGGCTTAATGCTACACTGTTGAACGTGCTGTGACTATAACATGTTTTAAACACTCTTGACTACGACGTCATCTTTGACAGAGGATGTCCGTCGAACCTGCCTGGAGCCAGGCCAGCGAGGACTGCGTCAACAAGGAGCACCGTAGCGGCGGGTTGGAGCAGCGAGCTGCCCGTGCCGTCAAACACAGGAGGCTGTGTTTACTTCGGTGCCATGTTAGAGACTGCAATTCGGTTGATCTGCGCTCCCGGTAGGCAAGGTCCTGACCAGACCTTGAACACTTCTTCTTGCTTTCCCTTCTAAATGTTTTGTAAATAACGATGTTTTCCAAAACGAGTGTTGCTGCACTACATTTAGGATACAACGAGAGTTATGTGTGAATTGTCTTGTCACTGGTCTCCATGCAAATCGGGTTATTGTTACAGATGTGAAAATGATCTGGTTTGTTGTGTTGAGACACATTGTGTGTTCATGTATCGTGTACTCACAACTAAGGGGGTTAAACTAACCTATAAAGCTATGCTTAGTGACATATGAGTAAAGAATGATTCTTTTCTCAGCCTGTAATGACAATGAACAGTGTGTTCACATATTAACAGGTTTACCTGTTTAACTGGCCGTATTAAGGGTAAAGTAGGAGGGTTGTGTTTCCCCCCGGTTCCCTGGGGACTTCTTCATCCTCCTTTCAGACATGTTGTTACACTATATTGTGTCACTGTGTGGTAGGGATACGATGTAACCCTTGGCTTAGTTGTTGGGGTTGTGCTAACCGCTTGAGAAACTTTATTTTCCTAAAGAAAAGATTGTTTGGTCAGTTTTTCGTGTGTGCTTAGCAAAGCCTGTGGCCGATACTAATCGAGAATTGTGTATTCTCTCATTATGAAAAACGGCGTTCCTCTGTAGAGTGTTTTTGTAATTTTTTGTAGGTGATAATGGGTTGTGTGTGTCGTGTGACCTACAACTGGGTTGGGCTGGCCACAGAAGCACATGTGTAAGTCTGGTACCGGGGCTCTTGGAGGGCCCTCTCTATTCTGTGTTTTTTCCTTAGTAAAAATCAGATAGCAGGTTGGCACATGCGCTGTGTGAAGCTGTTAGACGCTTCATGGAGCTGACTATGACTGCGTCATACTCTTTTTGTCATTACATCGTATCATGGGTGTGGGGTCGTAAAGGGGTGAACTGGTAACCTTTCCTCCCCCTTTTTTCTGTTGATCAGGGGTAAACCCACCTGTCCTTCAAGGTTCCTGTCACGTTGCGGTTCGGCACGTTACGGGGTGAGGGGGGGGGGGGTGGGGGAGTTTCCTGGTCCCACGCCCTGGAATATTGGGCGTGTGCACCGCAGAAATTCCCCCGCCATAGAGTACGTCACTGTGCGCGTCTCTGTTGGTAGGAATTCCGTGTGCTGTTCAGGTCCATATGATGGATCTGTTTCGGGGGGTGGTCAGGGCTCCTCCTCACGAAGCTCCTATTCGGGCCTTCTGTGAGTTGGGACTCTCCTTCCATGTGAGGGAGCCTCCTCAGAGTACAGAGCCTCCTCCTCAGATTGTCAAGGTGAGTGGAACCTCAAGAAGGAGTCCTACTCTATTGTGTGTGTATTCGATTCAATTCGATTATTGAGTGTGTATGGGTTCAGTGCCTCCTCCCCGGAGAGCCCTAAAACCAAACTTTTATATTGCTCAAGGTGCAATATATTCTTTTCAATCTGTACAGCTCGCGTGGGAAGTCTCTCTGGGGATTTCCGTCTCCTCCCTATGGGAGGGTGGTGGGATGTAAAAATGTGAATTTTTTTTACCCCTGGCTGTGTAGACTGGGATACATACTTGTTGGTGCTTCCTTCTTTTCTATTGAGAAGAGTTGGAGTTAGGGAGCATCACACCCCTCTTGTCGTTCCCCTGGGCACCTTGGGGATTCAATGACAGGTCTAAATAGCCTGTTCATTGATGTGGTTGTGTCCCGACGCACGTATAGTGCTAGCTCGGGGTGTTCTGTAATCAGGCGACTGACTGGCACGCCTTGGTTGCTTGAGGTTAAAACGGCGTTTTTATAAAGCAACTGGGATGGAGGTTTTTCCTCTTCCGACGACCTGTTTTGGTTGTGGACGGATTCTCGTTCATATCTGGGGGATGATGACGGAATGGATCTGAACATATGTAGAGGGGTCTCACGCCCTGGGGGTGGGCCACCGGGCGCGGTTCGCACCGAACGTCTGGGTGGCACCTTCTTTTCATGTTTAAGATCAACACGCATATCTGCCCCTTCTCCTGGAGTAGGCATGTCGGCGTGGTTAGGGCACGGGACTGGTTCTGGTCACGCTGGTCCGGATCAGTTAAACCCGTTGTCCGCCGGGGATGCAGATCTGCTGTTCTGGTACCCTGAGGGACTTGGGCTTTTTCAGGGGGAAAATGCCAGGTCGGTCCGGGTGTCACAGGGTTAAGCGCTATGGAGACCCTGGTTGGGTACATTTTGTACTCTGCACTGTCGTAATGGCTTATGGCCATGCCAACCTGTACACTCTCGATCTCGTCAGATCTCGGCCGCTACGCAGGTTGGTCCTGGTTAGTACTTGGTTGGGAGACCGCCTGGGAATACCAAGTACGGTGTGCTTGGGGCTGGTTCTTCATTCTTTTCACTCCTCTCTCACGCATGGCGAAGAGGGGCCTGTTGGGGTGGTCTTTGACCTCCTCTGGTGATCCTGTGCTTCCCGTATCGCTGGGCCCGGTCCGAAGTAATGTTTCGTCGACCCGTAGGCCTGGGTTAACCCTTTTTTGAAAACTGAAACACTTGTACTGCGGTATAGCTGGTGTATACCCGCAGGTGTGTTTTGGAGTTTTTTTCTTGAGGGGTTATAGGAACAACCACCACATTGGGTAACACCAAGGTGGTTGATTCCCTGGTGTGTTGGAGCAGTGTCAACTCCCGGGTTACCCGGTTGAGGGTGCCCCTGCACGTTCATGACGTCTGCCAATCGTGTCAGCCTTCTCTGCCTCAACCCCTCTGGGTGGGTTTTTTTTAAATGGAGGCTTGGTCATGCAACAACGCCAGCATACGCCCCTTCCGCCGGGGCGGCTGTGTTCAGCTGTCCCCTCTGGCGCCTGTCTCGTCCGCAGTCTCCAGGCTCGGGTTAACAGCCTGTTGCCTTGTTTTTCCCCGGTGCGCTGCCTGCTTCCGTTGGTTAACCTTTTTTGTGTGCTTACGGCCATGCTGACTGCCTGTTCTGCAGGGTCAGTGTGCTAGGCGGTGTACTATTGGGGGGACAGGGCCCGCTCGGCTGAGGGGCCTTTGTCCGAATACACTGGCGATGTGGGGGGCGGGGTCACTAAGTGCCCACCTGGTGGGGTCCTGATGCTGGCATCATGGACCTCTCCGGGCCCCCGTTCCAGGGGGTCCAGTCCTTTTGGTGGGTCTGGGCCTTCCTTCGCGCTCCGCTGCTACGGCCTTGCCACGGGGTTGGGTTTTCCCTTGACCCCGTGATTCTGGGGGCAGTAACGAGGTTGTTCCCTCCGTTCGTTCCCGGGTGGCATGCGGATTGTGCGTGTGTGTAGTCGTGGGGTCAGGCCACGGTCTGCTCACCCTGAGCGTTGAGTTGCTTGAGTGCCTCTTCGCACGGTCGGGTCCGTCGCCCTCCCGGGAAACCTCCAATAGGGGGGGTGCCCTCCATTAGGGGGGGTCGGGGGGGCTCGGCCCTCCCTGTTCTGATGGTTGTGGGGGGCCTCCCTTGTGCATGAGTGACGCCGAGCGGAGCCACTACGATACAGAACAATAGGTTATAACTATAACCATGTTCTGTTAGTAGTGGTGATAAAGATAAAGATAAAGATAAAGATTAGTAGTGGTGACGCTCTGCGTCCGACACCGCTGCAGCCCTTGACCTCACCTTGTGGTGAAAGCTTGGGAAGGAGGAGAGCAGGTGACCACACACCTGCTTATGAAGGTAAGCTAACGAGGGGTGTGTTCAGATGAATACTGGGATAAAGGTACATTGTGGAATTTTATTCAGTGCGCGTGCACATATGCGAGGATAGTGCATGAGTGACGCCGAGCGTCACCACTAGTAACAGAACATGGTTATAGTTATAACCTATTGTTAACCGTCTGTAGTGTGGTAGTGAAATGGTTAACTGTCTGTAGTGTGGTATTGAAATGGATTAACCGTCTGTAGTGTGGTAGTGAAATGGTTAACTGTCTGTAGTGTGGTATTGAAATGGATTAACCGTCTGTAGTGTGGTAGTGAAAGGGTTAACCATCTGTAGTGTGGTAGTGAAACGTCTCAACCGCCTGTAGTGTGGTAGCGAAAGGGTTAACCGTCTGTAGTGTGGTAGTGAAAGGGTTGTAGTGTGGTAGTGAGAGGGTTAAACAGCGCTATAGACCACCGCAACACTTCTGGTATTCTGAAATCATGGGAGAGAGAGCGGGGGGGAGAAAATGAATGAACGTGGAGGAGAGCCTTGACATTAAGTGGTTGTAGCTACGGCTGTGGGGGTGCTGGAGGCATTATCCAATAGACTGAGTCTCCTGAACATTTTCTCCCCCCGCTCTCTCTCTCCCATGAGCTCAATGTAACGCAGAAGTGCAGTGGTCTATGCCTCCCCTCTGTACAATTTACTGTAGTGGATAATGATAGTTATATTTCATATGGCTTTACGCTCTGCTCTATTGGAACTGTCCCTTTAATCATATGCTATCATGAAAACTTTCAACCACTTTCACGCACCTACACCTGCCTGGCCACGCCCACATCCGCTCACATATAAGCGGGGCCATGGCCATACTACCAGCTCCTTCCCTACTTTTACCACCTGGAAGTACGTGCAGGGCACCTCTTCAGATCAGTGCTGAAGTAGTTAGTTAGTTATAGGAGCTGTGTTGGCATTGTCTTTTGTTTTTCCCTCTCTCACTAATTTACGGGAGACAGAAAGAATAATGTCGTCACCACCGGAGAGTCTAGAGCAGGGGTCTCAAACTCGCGGCCCGTTTAGTGTTAGTGCGGCCCGCGCGCAACTTGTTGCAGAGTCGTTGTGCGAGTTGGATGTTTTATTTATTTTATCACTTGTAGGCTACCATAGCGCAGGCTCATGACAGCAACGTTACGTTAGTGACTTGGTTGAAACGTGATTTCGGAGTGATACCAAGTGGAAGGATATATCCAGTGCGTATGGCAGGCATTCTCGAAATTCTCTGCTGTCTCCTCTGCAAGCAGTGCTCTGCCTGTCTGTGTCTGTCTACTCTGGTCCAATCACATTCAGCGTCCTGTCAGCGTTTCTCCCCCCCACCCACAGTCTGCGAATCAGAGCAGAGTAGGGCGGGTTTTCACGGAATGATTGTTGTCTCTTTCAGCGGGTCCGAGTCAGAGCGAGAGTTGACAGCGCATCTACTGGTAGTCTAATCTGCAGGTACTGTAGCTAGTAACCTCGTTCCCAGTTTTACAGTATCTCCGTGAGATAAATGTAGCTAGTAGCCTAGTTTCGCCAGCAGGCAGTTAGTAGAAAAATATGGCATGCTCATGCTGAATGGACCTAACAATATGCGTGCATCCTCCCAGCACCAAACCAATGTGCCTAATATGCCAAGAAACGGTAGCTCTTGTGAAGAGTGGCAATTTGAAACGCCACTACGAAACAAAACAGTTATTTTGATGCAGCCTTTCCTCAAAATTCAGTGCTAAGAACCACAAAAATAAATGGAATGAAATCATCATATCAAGCTGCAAGCAGAAGATTGGATCAGTTGTACTTTTTTTTGGAATACTTGAAACCCTTTTTTTGTGGAATATTTGATGCGGCCCAGCCTCACCCAGACAATACCTCCAGCGGCCCCCAGGTAAATTGAGTTTGAGACCCCTGGTCTAGAGGATTATTCTGACCTCCACCGGCGCTTCACATTCGGGCTTCCTCTGGGCGTAGTGGGGCTTTCCTGCTCCACATTTGTGGCAGGCAGGTGAGCCTCAGCGGCGCCCGGAGGGGAGTGCGCATCGCTGGGCAGTTCCCCCGCCAGCGTTGCTCTCCGGCTGTGCAGCTGGATACTATTGCCGCGGGAGGCAGTCGGCTGGTCCGACGGTCTCTCTGGTGGGTGGTGTCTTGCGGCGCGGGCTCTCCGCCTTGCTCGCTCATGTCAATTGAGCGGCGGGAGCGGACGGTCTAAACGGATGTGTCAGTTGTGCGGGGTCGGCTGCTCAGGCATACGGCCCCGCAGAACAGCCGGCTCCAGGCGAGGATTCCTCCGTTACCTCTCCATCGCATCCGATACAGCTACAGTAGCTAGCCATTAGCCTGTAGCTAACCATTAGCCTGTAGCGTCCGATGGACAATTAGGATTACATGGAGGGGGCGGGGAGTTCTTGTTTGACGCCCCACGAAGACAGAGCTCTCTCCCCTCAGGCAGAGTGTGCTTTGTTTTCCTGGGAGCCCCGTACTCCGAGTCTGGGTTCAAGTCCCACCTCCGAGATGGGATGCCCTACTGCCATCCGCACTGGATGTTGGCTCCCGCCTATCAGAAATAGAAAGTGAGTTGAGCCTCCCGCCGCGAGGGATGCGAGCGAGACGGAGGAAAGTACACAAGGGAGTTGCATGTTTTTTGTCCCCGAGCTTAGGGCGACAGCGGCCTGTACAAACGGGGCTCCGCTGCTGACGCCACTGTATCTCTGGCAACGCCGTCCTGTGAGGGAGGCGAGCGTTGTCTGCCCTTTCTTTGGGCTAGGCAATTGGCTATCTGGAGTGACCAGGCCTGCACTCCACCTTACGCAGCTTCAGTAGCTAGCCATTAACCTGTAGCTAGCCGTTAGCCTGTAGCTAGCCGCTAGCCTGTAGCTAGCCGTTAGCTTGTAGCTGGCAGTTAGCCTGTGGCTAACCATTAGCGATAGCCGCGGGGAGATAGCGGGCCCTGGACACTCTGATTCGGCGTCATCTCTGGCAGAAGATGTCGTCAGCCTGCACCACGGCCGGCCGCAGGATATGGGCGAAACGCCTGAGCAGGACTCCAGCCGCCGCCACTACTGGCCCGCCAGCAAGAGGCCTCGTCAACGGGGAGACCACCATTGTTGCTGCCAGTCGTCCTGCGACCCGGGGGTACAGGTAGGACACATTACCCCTTCTTTGGATTGTTTTTTCATTGGTACATTTCCGCTTTATACCGTTTTGAATACGAGTATAGTTTTGAAGATTTCTAGTGATTCCAGAGAAATCCGCGATAATAGCTCTTTAGTGGAATACACAAAACACGTTGTCATTTTTCGGCTGATTTATCAATAGTTTTCAAATAAACACTAGATTATCGATAGTATATGTGTACTTATGTCAAGTCAAGTCAAGTCAAGAGTTTTATTCGTCACGGCATACAAGTATACAATGAAATGCGGGTGGTCTTGCCCGCAACGATGTGCAATAGTGGTACAACATATAATAGAATCCAATAAAAAACATTGTGCAATAACAGGTAACAGGTAACATGGTGTGACATCTCGATATCTGTACATAGTTATTTACAGAGCATATAGGACATGCTAGGTAGCTTTGGTAGTGCAATACACTGTTACTGTTGCTATACTAATTTAAAGTGGCCTTTCCTTTTGGCAATAAGTGTGGGTGTGTGCGGCATGAGTGTGTGCCCGCTCATGTTAAAGTGTTAAAGTGGCTGCTAGTGTGTGAGCGTACACAGCGTGCGTGTCGTGTGTGTGCTCATGTGTGCTTGTGTGTGGATAGTTCAGTGTTCTGTGGCACTCAATGTTCATTGTTCAAGGCTCTGATGGCCTGGGGGAAGAAGCTGAGCCTAAGCCTCTCTGTCCTAGTAGCTGGGGTTTGCAGGCGTCTGCCTGACCTCAGCAGCTGGAACAGGCTGTTATTGGGGTGGTGGGGGTCTTTCATTATTCTGCAGGCTCTGGATTTGCACCTCTTGTTGTATAGAACCTGCAGGGGAGGTAGTGCAATACCCGTGGTACGCTCGGCTGAGCGCACCACTCTCTGTAGGGCCTTCTTGTCCTGTGCCGTGCTGTTTCCATACCAGGCAGTGATGTTTCCGGTCAAGATGCTCTCTACAGCTCCTGAGTAGAATGCACCCTAGAGAAGTGGGCTGAAAAATCTATTATCCATGACCTGGTCAGCGCTAACGTCATATACACACACACACAGATACGCTTGAGTTTTATATATATATACCTGCGGTGTCCCCCAGGGATCCGTCCTCGGCCCCCTGCTGTTCACCCTATACATGCTCCCCCTCGGCCGCATCATCAGCCGGCACGGTGTGTTGTTCCATTGTTACGCTGACGACACCCAGCTGTATATCCGGATTACACCATCATCACCTTCATCACCCCCCACACTGACCGCTTGCCTGGAGGAGACTAAGGCGTGGATGAACCACAGGTTTCTCCAGGTCAACAGCTCCAGAACTCAAGCCATGCTGATCGGTACCCCACACCAGGTCCGGTCATCCACCATCACCACCATCTCCTTCTCCGGTCAGGATATTCCCCTCTCCACCCTTCTCACCAACTTGGGCGTGAAAATGGACCCCCACCTCACATACGAAACTCACATCAAACACCTCTGCAAGACCTCTTTCTTTCACCTCAGAAACATCACTAAACTCCGTTCCTCACTCACCCTGGCAGATTCTGAGAAACTCGTCCACGCCTTTGTTTCCTCCAGGCTGGACTATTGCAATGCACTCCTCATCGGGATTCCTAGTAAAAGCATTCAAAAACTGCAAACCATCCAGAATAGCGCTGCTAGGATCCTGATGAGGGTGCGCAAATATGATCACATCACCCCCACCCTCAGATCACTTCACTGGCTCCCCGTGGAACACAGGATCGAGTACAAGGTCTCCCTCCTCACTCACCAGTGCGTACACGGTGGTGCCCCTGCCTACCTCAAGGAACTCCTCACCCCCCAGTCCTCCTCACGCTCCCTCCGCTCCGGCACAGCCTACCTCCTCAAAGCCCCCAGGACTAAGCTGCACACCATGGGCGATCGAGCCTTCTGCTCTGCCGCACCCAGACTGTGGAATGCTCTCCCCATCCACCTGAGAGCACCACAATCCGTCGAGGCTTTTAAAAGGGGCCTAAAAACATTTCTTTTTAACAAGGCTTTTGCCAGAATTTCTCTTTTACTTTTATTTTTACTTCTATTCATTTTTTTTTTCATTATTTTAATCTATTTTATTTTTATGTTCTTCCATTTCATTGGTTGTTTTATTCATTTTAATTGTTTTATTCATTTAACTTTTATTTTTTAATCTCCTGTAGCACTTTGAGATTTTTACAAATGTAAAGTGCGGTACAAATTGAATATTATATATATATATATATATATATATATATATATATATATATATATATATATATATATTAGTGCTGTCAATCGATTAAAATATTTAACTTGATTAATCACATGATTTTTTCTACCTTAAACGGATCTTTTTCAAGTTCCAATTGAATACTCTTATCAACATGTGAGTAAACAAATGCTTGCTTTATGCAGCCATTTAACACAAAAGGATGACCCTCATGCATTGCAAATTTGCATCAAATTCAAAACAGAGTGATGCACAAAATAACATAAAAGGAAATAATAATTTAAAACAATGAATAAAGTGTGCATGAAATAATAGGGGAAAGAAAACATTTGGAACTTGTTACATTCACCCACACAAGGGCTGAGTAATCACCCCCCCCCTCTCTCTCTCACACACACTCTCCCAGCTCTCTTTCTGTCTTGCCCCTTACTCATCTCTCTCACCCCCCTCTCTTTCTATATATCTCACACACACACACACACACACACAAACACACACACACACACACACACACACACACACACACACATACACACACACACACGCACACACTTCAGAAACAAACATAGTATCAATGAGAGCATCAATAATACACCTGAGTGAAGTCTAGTAAAAAAAAATATATATATATTCTTAAGTTAATCGTGAGTTAAAAAAAATAGTGGCGTTAATAGAATCGGGCGATAACGCGTTAATACCGCGTTAACTTTGGCAGCCTTAATATATATATAGCGATCCAGCCAACGTGAAGGAATTATCGAACCACTGCTGCCCCAACCTGGAATATATAACCATCAAGTGTCGACCTTTCTTCCTCCCGAGGGAGTTAACGGCGATCATCCTTGTCGGAGTGTATATTCCACCGCAAGCCAGCAATAGTGCCGCGCTCTCCAGACTTCACGACGAGGTAAACAAACTCCAAGCAGCGAACGTTAACGCCGCCATTGTAGTAGTGGGTGATTTCAACAGCGCCAATCTGAGAGGTTTTGCCTGACTTCTATCAGCATGTGACTTGTAACACCAGAGGCGGTAACATTTTAGACCACTGTTACACGCAATTCAAGGGTGGATACAAGGCTCATTCTGCTAGTGGCTTTGGGAAGTCTGATCATGCGGCCATCTTTCTTTCTCCAAAGTACAAACAAAAAATCAAGAGCACACCTGTAGTCTCGCGAGAGGTGCAGAAATGGGATGTGGAGTCAGAGGAGACGCTCCAAGCTGCGCTTGAGTGCACAGACTGGAGCGTGTTCCGCGACACAGATAACATTAATGTCTACACGGAGACAGTGCTGGACTTTGTTCGTACTTTGGTGGAAGAAACAATCCCCACTACCACAATTAAAGTTTACCCAAATCAAAAACCCTGGGTAGACAAATCCGTCCGTGAAGCTCTGAAAGCGCGCACCAAAGCATACAACGACGGCCTGGTGGCAGGCAACATGAATGACCACAAGGTGGCGCGATACAACGTAAGGAGGACAGTAATAGAGGCAAAACGGTGCTACAGGGATACAATTTAACTCCAGTTTGAACAGGCTGACTCCAGAGCTGAGTGGTAGGGGCTCAAAACGATGACAGACTACAAAGGCACCTCCCTCAAACTGAACAGTGACATCTCCTTAGCAAATTACCTCAATACCTCCTATGCGAGGTTTGATGCTGGTAATAACAACACCAGCCCACAAGCCACGGCAATGGGGGGGGGGGGGGGGGGGGTCTGCTGCTGATGGAGACTCAGTGTTCAGGGTAACAGAACATGAGGTGAGGAGGACCTTCAAAAAAGTGAATATCAGGAAGGCAGCAGGACCGGACGGCATCCCCGGCTGCCGTCCCACTGACATATTTAACCTGTCCTTAGAACAGGCTGTCATCCCCACCTGCCTGAAGAAGTCCACTATTATCCCTGTACCCAAAAAATCCAAGCCTGCTTGCCTCAATTACTACCGCCCTGTAGCTCTCACCTCCATAGCCATGAAGTGCTTTGAGAAGCTAGTAAAGGGCTATATCTGCTCCTCCCTCCCCATCAACATGGACCCCCTGCAATTTGCATACCGCCCCAACAGGTCCACGGAGGACGCCATAGCCCATGTGCTGCACACAGCAGCATCACACCTGGACAAGAGGAAGGGGAACTATGTGAGAATGCTATTCATCGACTACAGCTCGGCATTCAATACCATAGTCCCCTCCAAACTCATAGCCAAGCTCAGGGACCTGGGCTTGAACTATGACCTCTGCCAGTGGGTCTTGGACTTCCTGACGGGCAGACCCCAGGTGGTGAGAGCAGGCAACTGCACCTCCTCATCCATCACCCTCAACATAGGGGCCCCCCAGGGCTGTGTTTTGAGTCCCCTCCTCTACTCCCTGTACACACACGACTGTGTGGCTCAGCGGAGTAGCAACACAATCATCAAATTTGCTGACGACACAGTGGTGGTGGGCCTGATCTCTGCAAACGACGAGAGGGCCTACCTGGAAGAGGTCAAGGTCCTAGCGGGATGGTGCCAGGAAAACAGCCTCTCCCTGAACGTCAGCAAAACAAAGGAGATGATTGTGGACTTCAGGAGGTCGGGGGTCAAGGACTACAGCCCCCTCAGCATCGACGGGGCACCGGTTGAGAGAGTGAACAGCTTTAAGTACCTCGGAGCCTACATATCCGAGGACTTGACATGGACCACACACATTGACAGTGTTGTGAAGAAGGCACGACAACACCTCTACTTCCTCAGGCGCCTAAGGAAGTTCCAAGTCAGTCAGAAGATCCTTAAGAACTTCTACTCATGTACAATAGAGAGCATCCTGACTGGCAACATCACCTCCTGGTTTGGGAATAGCACTGCACAAGACCGAAGCAGACTACAAAGAGTGACACATTCAGCCGAACACACAATTGGAGGGGGGCTCCCCACCCTCCAGAACATTTACAACAAGCGGTGCAGGGGCAAGGCTAAGAGAATCATTAAGGACACCAGTCACCCGAACAACTGCCTCTTTGAACTGCTGCGGTCAGGCAAGCGATACTGGAGTCTCAAGGTGAGCACAGAAAGACTCAGAAGAAGCTTCTATCCCCAGGCCATCAGGCTGCTCAACGAACAATGAACACTACACAACAACCATCAAACGCACATAGCACACACGCACACACTCACTTTAAACAAACACACTGTAGCACCCACTCCCCACACTTTATATTTATTGATAAAGGATTTTATTTTGCACTACAACTCGTACACCGTACTGTAAATTGCAAAATAAATTGTACCTCATCCCATTTCTGCTTTGCACTATATAGTATTGTATATTAGTACACTGCATAGTATTGTATATTATATGGTAACTCAGTTACGTCTATTCTGCATCGAACATTGTACATATGTCTATACTGAACACTGTGACCTCATTTTCTACTTTTTTTTTTTTTTTTTGATCTTTTTCCCCCTCCATTTTCCTCCGATTTTCCCATCCCAATATTAGTCGTATGCCAATTCCCAGTCCCTTCCTGGTCGCTGCGCACTTACCCCCCACAGTCAGATCATCTGGGAGAGTGGAGGCTACCACGTGCTTCCTCCGACACACGTCCAGCCAATCACCGCTTCTTTTCACCTGGCAGCGCGGATTCTCATCGAGAGGGCGTAGCGTGTGGGAGGATCACACTATCCCCCTCAAGTCCTATCCGCGCTTAGCAGGCGCCCCGACCGAACTGTAGGAGTCGCTGTTTACAACGACCCAGACCCACCCCGCCAGCTTCTCCCACCCTCTAATACAGCCAATTGTATTAGTGCAGACGGCCAGCCAAGCTGGTGACAACCCCGGAGCTGTGAGCTGGATTCGAACAGGCGAATCCAGCTCACAGCTCCGGGGTTGGTGACGAACGCAATCTCCGCTCGGCCACCAAACCGCCTGCCTCATTTTCTACTTCTAATTTACATGCTATACTATGTTATTTGATACTTATCTTGTCTAGCACAGTCTCTGGAGCGTAACAGTAAGAAGCATTTTGTATAAAAGTATTCTGTACTTCTGTATGACAACTATTAAAGAAACTTGAAACTTGATATATATATATATATATATATATATATATATATATATATATATATATATATATATATATATATATACTGTGTGTATATATATATATTACATTTGTCTACATGGATATTATCACTATAACCTTTAAATGAAAACCACACAATCAAATACATTTCAAGAATTTTAGGCCTACTTGTAGATTTATAAAAAATATATATAAAGAGGTCCAATCATTTGTATATGTAACAGTTAGACCTACGAGACAAATGTAAAAATATGTAAATAAAGCACTTACACAGTGAAAAGTGAAACAGATCCCCAGTGCGGTGGCCCGTTCGGAGCGTGTGCCCTTCAGAGTGGGCCGGTTGGCACCACATTCAGCGCTGCCCTCCACTCGGGTCCTCAGCAATGCACTCGGCGAGCGTGAAGTCGATCGGATGAACGCTTCTGGAGATATGCAGAGTACAGTCACGCACTATAGCGCCAGCGTTTGGCCAAAGGGCACCACATTCAACGCTGCTCTCCCCCGGGTCCTCAGAGGAACACCCACCGAAGTCACATGGATGAGCGGTTCTCGAGGTATGCGAAGGACAGGGCAGACAGACACGCACGCAGACAGACAGGCAGAAGGACAGGGCTGACAGACATGCACGCACGCAGACAGACAGAAGGACAGGGCAGACAGACAGGCAGAAGGACAGGGCAGACAGACAGACAGAAGGACAGGGCAGACAGACAGGCAGAAGGACAGGGCAGACAGACAGACAGAAGGACAGGGCAGACAGACAGGCAGGAGGACAGGGCAGACAGACACGCACGCAGACAGAAGGACAGGGCAGACAGACAGGCAGAAGGACAGGGCAGACAGATAGGCAGAAGAACAGGGCAGACAGACAGACAGAAGTACAGGGCAGACAGACACGCACACAGACAGGCAGAAGGACAGGGCAGACAGACACGCTGTGTTATGTTATGCTGCTCTGATTATGTCCTCTTGAAGTTGACAGGCTTCAAATATGAATTATATAATCTTTATACATTTTTGCCATGTTTTCTGTGCAAAATATTTCTCTTCAAAGTCATTAGTAACTGATGTAAGTAAAAATTACGATATTTCCTTTGAAATGTAGTGGAGTAAAAGTATAAAGTTCCCTGGGGGTATATCCCCGATGTAATTCGCCCCACAGACGTCAGATCAGCTGCCACGCTAAACACCACACCTGAACATAATGAGAGAGAGAGAGGGGGAAAGAGAGAGAGAGAGAGGGAAAGAGAGAGAGAGAGAGAGAGAGAGAGAGAGAGAGAGAGAGAGAGAGAGAGAGAGAGAGAGAGATAGCGAGAGAGAGAGAGAGAGAGAGAGAGAGAGGGGGGAGAGGGAGAGGGAGAGAGAGAGAGAGAGGAACCATGACAGTACCCCTCCCTCAACGGGGGTGGAGCGGGGTTAGGGGGGGACAGGGGACAGGAGGACACAGGCTTGATCCGGGAGACGTGGAAGGTACTGTAGGATGGACCCGTAGGGAACGCGGCAGCCAGAGCCGCACAGAGGACCAGTTGATGATCCGGTTGATCCGGAACTGGGCAGATGAATCTCGGCGCCAACTTGCGGCACTCCACGTTGAGAGGATGGTCGTGCTGAACAAGCTCAGTGGCAGTTTTTCATGTCTGGTCATTTTTAGCATGGTGTTATTCACTGTCAAAGATGCAAAGAAAAATCATAATTTATATTCTCCTTTGTTTCATCGCAATATACTCAAGCCTAGTAACAGACGCAATATTTCTGACACTGGGAATACATTCCATGAGATCCATATATGTCCCTGGATACCAAGAACATGCAAATGGACCTTGTAGAAGTGGAGCAATCTACAAAAATAGGGCTTAACAGGTTAAAACAATTACTGTGAAAATGCTGTCATTTAAATCCTTGTTTTCGTAAAAGTCACGAAAGGAGGAGATAGTTAGATAAATGGTGCACGATTCATTTCATTTTCAAATCTCAAGGCCCAGTGGTATACAGCAGGCCTAAGGCTCTTCTAGTGTTAATTAGCGCATGAGCTATTATCCATCTGTGCGCATGTAAACAAAGTCATTGTGGATCTGCGTTCCATCCTCATTATAATGAATTGATTGATTGATTGATTGAGGGTGTTTTACTGTCATCCCTCAGGGCTTGGCTAATGTCGAGGAGCTGTCTCTGTTCAGCTGCATGTCTTTGTTATTCTGCTCAAGGAGGCACTCACTCACATCTGTATTCTAGAAAACATGCCCCACTCCCCACCCCCAAAAGTTACGGGCAAAACTAATTATAAAAGATAAATATGAAACATAGGGAAACGGATAATGTGTCACAAAAGAATGCTTTCAAGTCAGACAGTTACCAACTATGTTAGTTTCAAGCCCAGGAGGACATTAAAGAGTCCTCGTCCATCTCTGTCTGAGATCTGAGACTATAGTTACAGTATGATCTACGTGCATTATATATGTGCATAGGTAGGAGGGAAGTCTACCCAGAATCGATTTATTTCATTTCATTTCAAACCTTTATTTTAACTGGAAAGGGAACTGAGGTTTCCCTCATTTACAGTCACGTCGAGTGTACATACAGAAATAAGCTACAAAAAAAAGGCGTATAAATGCACACAGCGTATAAAATCAACAGGGCAAAGTGAGGAATACAAATCAATTAAAACACGTACAACTTGATTGACAAAGGTTGGAGATCAAGGTTTTAAATTCTGCAACAGAGGGGAGAATATCACGCTTTTAGATAAAAGAATAGCAATGGCTGAGTCTATGCATGGAAAGAGATGACCTGGAATACAGTGTACAGTCATAAACACTGTCCGTATCTAACATGCAGAGACATTGTGCTGATGCATTTCATTAGATTCACTCTTTATTTAATCTCAAATGATCATAGAGCGCAAGCTATCATTTACAATGATGTAGATCGTTTTTACAGGCAAAAATAAAATGATAACACAAAATAAAGACATGGAAAATAAAATCAGCTTAGCACAATTAGACATTGAATAAATATGACAAAAACAAAGATGAAATTAAAGAAAGATCAAAATTAAAAACAGTTACAAGCTGAAGCAGGGAGATTTGTAATCATGTTTTTAAATTGTCCATGGGATAGTGGAGTATTGAGTTGAAGATCATTCCAAGAAGCTGAAGCATTAAAAACCAAAGGGCTGACTTTCCAAGCTCAGTCTGCACTCTGTGGACCTTAATTATGCGCGAGCCAGTCATTTGAGGGGCCACAGTTCCAATCTAACAACACTGTGATAAAAGGTGAAATTTTATGGCAATGGCTTTAAAGATAAACAGATACCAATGTGTATTGGTCTGCCAGATAAGACAGATCCACTTCATCATACATACAGGATCCAGGGGTGCGCACCATATCTATCACCAGTTGACCAGTAATACACAGGATCCAGGGGTGAGCACCATATCTATCACCAGTAATACATCTGAGAGCAGGAAGAGTGGAAGGAGCAGCATTTCTATAAATCACATCTCCTTAATCCAAGACAGAAACAGTAGAAAAATGCTAATCATGCTAATCATTGGGAAGCTGGTTCTGTTTCTGTACAATAATCCACTTTTTGCTGCAATTTGCTGGCTAGATTGTCTATATGGTATTTAAATGTCCATTTCTCATCAAGCCAGATGCCAAGACATATGTATTCTGTAAAACTCTTTTGATGTCAGACCTATTCACAGTTGATATGCAAATTATTAAGTACACGTAAGGCCAATACGTGCATCTTTTAGAGCAGAATCACAATGGCTAGTTGTACAGAGAGTGAATGGTAAATAAGACAAGACCCAGGATTGATCCCTGCGGGACGCTCTTTGTAATGGGTAAGTACTCTGACTTCCCCAGTCATCACACACTGCAGTCTGTCTGAAACCAACTGCAAGCATTTGCATCAAAACCAACGCTGTGTCGTCTATTTAAAAGAAGATAATGGTATATACAGTAACAGCATTATTGTACATGCTATCATGCAGAGTTGTATCAGTTATATGTCAGTGTATAAGCAGGTATATAGAATAATTATATATAGGTATATTGAGACAGATATGGATATATATATGCGGTACATATAAATGTATATATACGGTAAATACAGCACTATTGTACATGCTATCATACAGGGTTATATGGGTAGAATATAGTATGAGGTAGGTAGTTATGATTATTATAATTACTATGATTACAGTGTTGGGCAGTTGTAGTAGACAGCGATGAGTCAGCCTATAGGGAGGAGGTCCAGCACCTGGCAGTGTAATGCATACCTGTCAACCCTCCCGTTTTTCCCGGGATTCTCCCGTATTTCACCCTTCTTTCCCGCCGTCCTCCCGTTTAAATATTTTCCCGTAAATCTCCAGTTTTTCCTTTCAGGCTGCAATTTCCCTTCAGGCTGCAATTCCCCTCCATGATGACAGGTGGCAGCAGTGTAGATTAGAACGTTAGCACAGGAAGTCAGACCGGAAGAAGGTTGCGACCCGAAGAAGAAGAAGAAGACGGATAAAGAAGGGCTTTAGCGCGAAATTTATTAAATTCTACGATGGACTTGAGAGAGGAGGATGCGGATTGTGCGGTTCCACCAGGCACCAGCAAAGAAAGCCAAGAAGAGTTACTGCAAATATCTCACCAAATGGGAGGAGACGTTCCCGTCAGTGGCGGCTTGCCACTGGTGGCGCTAGGGCGCCGACCCACCTGTTAAATGAGAGAAGAAGAAAAAAAAACTTTTTTGTTTTTTGTTTTATAGCCCTATAAATAATATAAACATGTTTAAAATGAATCATATTTACTCATTTTAAGTATGTTTGTATTTCCAATGCACAATATAACGTTATTATCTAAATAAAAAAACAGCGTTTTCCAGAGCAGGAAGTGACATCACGTTTTTTTTTTTTTTTTTTTCTCGCCCGGGCAAGAAGCGATAGCGCTCTGACTGCGCGTCACAGTTTGATCGCTGTCTCCGTCACAGCCAATCAGTGCATACGGCGTTGTGCGTTGAAATATGACTATGTTGGAATCCGAGCGCGATTTGAAGCGGTCTAGAAAGCAGCGTGAACTTCCGTGAGAATTTCCATAGCCGCATTTCGCTCTGATTGGCCGACGCCAGTATTTTTTTCCATGGCAGAATTTCACAGAGACAATCTCTGATTGGCCGAATCCAATTTCTAATGTTCCAATTCTATCTTCTAGCTTGGTTCCTGGTACTAGGACTGTTGTTTGTCTTAGAGCGTGCCGTGCCGTGACTGCAAGTTCTTTCTTTAGACTGTTAAGCTTAGGCACTCTTTCAAAGTTGGTTAAGGTTAGAGTTTGTCTTAGAGCATGGCGATAGAACGCCAGGTAGTTTGCAGTCTGTTCGAGCGGAAATGGACAAAGGAATGTACTTGTTGAGTGTTGTGCTAACGTCGACGAGCTCAGCTGAGCTAACACTTGGCTAACAAGCTATATGGCGGATATCAAGCTCTCCTGCCCTGGACGTTTCAACTAAACAGTGAGTCTCTCTCTCTCTCTCTCTCTAACGTTAGTACTAGTACTAGGCTGGTGCGGGCTAACTGGCTATCGTTCTGGGAGCTAACGTTAGTACTAGTACTAGGCTGGTGCGGGCTAACTGGCTATCGTTCTGGCAGCTAACGTTAGTACTAGTACTAGGCTGGTGCGGGCTAACTGGCTATCGTTCTGGGAGCTAACGTTAGTACTAGTACTAGGCTGGTGCGGGCTAACTGGCTATCGTTCTGGCAGCTAACGTTAGTACTAGTACTAGGCTGGTGCGGGCTAACTGGCTATCGTTCTGGGAGCTAACGTTAGTAGTACTACTAGGCTGGTGCGGGCTAACTGGCTATCGTTCTGTGATTTGTTTACTTGGTAACACGGGTTGCTAAGGAATTTAGGTTCGAGGTTGAAGAAATCTCTCTCTCTCTCTCTCTCTCTCTCTCTCTCTCTCTCTCTCTCTCTCTCTCTCTCTCTCTCTCTCTCTCTCTCTCTCTCTCTCTCTCTTCTTAACGTTAACGGTTGTAAATAGTTTTTTTAGGAGCAGTACTACTGCTGGCCATTCATGAAGCGAGACATTGCTGATTGTTTATTTATCGATGGCTCATTGATTTAACTACTGCAGCTCTCTCGGATTGAAAATACGTGGATTATGGCTTGTTCAATATCGTCTATGTTTGAATGAATGAATGAATGAGAACTTTATTAACAGATTGCAGAATGGGTACAATACAGTACGGCTCAATACACACAATTGTTAAGGGGATGCAGACCAGAGAAAGACGTTTGTCTTGTTTACATCAGGGTCCCAGATTTTCGATTCATATCGATAGTTTAATAGCTAGCCTTGGCTCGTTTAACAATATGCAAAATATGTGTACAGCCCTGTACTCATACTGAAGTTATTCTTGGTATATAATAGGTCTGATTGTGTAACGAATCGATTCCACGTCGCGCTGTGTGTGAGAGAGAGAAGGAGAGAGGGAGAGATCTGCCTGTGTTTGGAGACGGGCGAGTTTTGTTTCTAACTTTTCTATTTATATTGTGTTTCAAGTTGTGAATTAGAGTCTAGACTATACTTTATTTGACTGGTTGTGTGTTGTTGTAGTAACAGCTGAGCGACTCGTTCATAAGAGCCGATTCATTGCCGTGAGCGTGAGTCGAATCGCTCACGTCTTGCCATGAGTCTTGCGTGGTACAGTACTGTACTGTACATGTTCGCAAAATATTTGGTATAGCGCCCCTAGTGGCGAAGTACCCAGCGGCCGCCACTGGTTCCCGTACCTGACGAAAAGCAACGTTTCCAAAGTCTATGCTTTTTGATTTTAATGTCGCACATGGAGGAAAAAAAACCTGAGTCAGCATGATAAATCGGCTAAGCATAAGCGAGGCCAAGAGGCTCTGAAACATGCCCGCGTTATGACTACATTCATGACGAGAAACACTTCAGAGGCTGATCAAGTCACCAAAGCTGAGGTTAAAATGTCTATGCTTTGTGCAAAAGCCTTACCTATTTTCTTTTTTTTCTATGCCTATTTTTATTATTGTATTTTGCACATTCAATGCGGGCATGACCACCCGCATTTCACTGTATGTGTATGTGATAAATAAACCTCTTGATTTTTCTTGAGTTGTAGTATTAATATGTACAGTGATGAAGGTATAAAGACACTATGGTAATACATTGATTGATTGAAAACTTTATTAACAGATTGCAGAATGGGTACAATACAGTATGGCTCAATACACACAGACCAGAGAAGGACTTCTTGTTTACATCACGGTCCCCCATTTTCAATTCATCGTAACATTTATGTATGAATTGTAAAATATTTCAATAAATATGAACAGGTTAATGCTATACTACTACATAAAGTGAATTTATACTGAATTTGTCTTACGCTTCCATTCATTTAATGCAGGGATGTTCACAGCATTTCACTTTCAACCAGGTATCTGATTAATTTAATGTAGCAACTAGTAGTTCACCCAGTCCTTGTTGGACTGATAAGTGGTTGCCTAGTGGATATTTAGGATTCACTGTGTATATCCAGAAAATATATACATACGAGGGGGAGGAGACTACATTGGGAGGGGGGGGGGATCTCCCATTTTTTCAAATCCCAATGTTGACAGCTATGGTGTAGTCGTGCACTAACAACAACCTGGCCCTCAACACAAACAAAGGACCTCGCTTAGAACCTCAACACCAACAAAGGACCTCTCTTAGAACATCAACACCAACAAAGGACCTCTCTTAGAACCTCAAGACCAACACAGGAGCTCATAGAACCTCAACACCAACAAAACACCTCTCTTAGAACCTCAACACCAACAAAGGACCTCTCTTAGAACCTCAAGACCAACACAGGAGCTCATAGAACCTCAACACCAACAAAACACCTCTCTTAGAACCTCAACACCAACAAAGGACCTCTCTTAGAACTTCAGCAGCAACAAAGGACCTCTATCAGAACCTCATCACCAACAAAGGACCTCTCTTAGAACCCCAACACCAATAAAGGACCTCTCTTAGAACCTCAACAGCCCATCACTGGTCAAGAAGGTTCACCAGCACCTCTTTTTTCTGAAGAGACTGAGGAAAGCCCACCTGTCTCCTCAGATGTTGGTGAACTTAGAAAGCATCCTCACCAACCAGATCACTAAAACCGCCTTCTTCCACCTCAGGAACATTGCCAGTCTACGCCCCTCACTATCCTTCTCTGCTGCCGAAACACTGACCCACGCATGTAGCACTTCCCGACTGGACTACTGCAACAGCATTCTGTATGGCACATCCACCAAAATCCTCAATAAACTACAATACATCCAAAACTCAGCTGCTTGCATGCTCACCTCCACCCGCTGCTCCGACCACATCACCCCCATCCTCCACGATCTCCATTGGCTCCCCATCATGTACAGGATTTAGTTTAAAATTCTACTCAACACCTTCAAAGCCCTCAACAACCTGGCCCCCTCCTACCTCTCTGACCTCCTTCTCCACCACACGCCAACCCGCTGCCTCAGGTCTGCAGATGCTAACCTCCTCCAACCCATCAGAACTAAGCTCCAGACCTGGGGGGCGACACGGCCTTCGCTGCAGCTGCCCCCACCCTCTGGAACACCCTTCCCAACCATATCCGTCATGCAGACACCATCTCATCATATAAAAAAGCCATCAAAACCCACCTTTTTACCCTTGCTTTCAACCCCTGAACTCCTTCCTCTCTCACCTTTTTTTTTATATACTTTTTTTATTTTGTATTTTCTCTACTAAAACTGTTGTTGTAAAGTGTCTTTGAGCATTAGGAAAAGCGCTATATAAATCTGATTTATTATTATTATTATCACAGTCTGGTACGGCAACTGCACTGCTTCTGACCGGAAAGCACTGCAGAGGGTGGTAAAAACCGCCCAACGCATCACCGGTACATCGCTCCCTGCAATTGAGTCTATCCATCACAAACAGTGTCTGAAGAAGGCATGCAGCATTGTCAAGGACACCTCTCACCCCAATCATGGACTGTTTGCCCTCCTCCCCTCCGCTCCATTTACTGCATACATTATATATTTATATTTACTGCTATACATATCCATATGTCTTCATTTACCTGCATATAATCATCCTATATACCTACTTATACACCTGCATACTCATATAACTTTGTATGATGGCATGTACAATAATGCTGTATATACATACCTGCACATAATCATTTTACATATCTGCAGATACTATATCTATATCTGTACATATCCCTTACCAACTCTTCCTAGTTATGCTGCTGGTCAGTGTGACTACGGCCATATTGTATTTATACATATACATATACATATTGTATTTATTTATATAATATTGGTATTACAACTCTGTACATCTGATTAGCACTACAGTACACCCAGTAGTAATATATTGTATACTCAGTTTAATCACCTGTACATTGTATATTACTAGTGCACTTTACTGTTCCATTTGCACTCTGGTTGGATGCCAAACTTCTTTCCGTACTGTACCTGTGCTGTATAATGACGATATATTTTAATCTAATCTAATCTAATCACATGTTCACACCGGAGTTGCTGATATCAGATCATCCCTTACGCTTCCCCTAAAACAGGAGGCGGCTCACGGAGGGGACCAGGGATGCCTGTATCCTTTCGGCAACAAACCTTCCCTTCCGCGTTGCTCTGATTGGCCAGCGATGTACGATCGTTTCGCCCCTACGCCCGTGCGAGCGCGCGCATGCGCATGAGCCGCGATAATGCCCTCACGCCCCCCCCCCCCCCCCCCCCCACGCAGGTTTTTGTTTTTGCCCCGCCACGCCCACACGCTCGCACACACGCAGGTTTTAATAATAATAATAATGCGAGAGCCCTCGCACACACGCTGAAATGGGTATCGCAGAACACGCCATATTAGCATGATAATACCTAGCTGCATCAGATAATACCTACCTGCATCAATATACGCCGCGCTATATACTCCAACGCCTAACTAACTAATATGGACGATCACTGCTATTGAAATAACGTTCATCTCCGTGAGCCTTAGTTCAGAGCTGCTCTTATTTGTAAATAGAAGAAAAGGAGAATATAATGCACCATGACAACGTAGGCTTGCAACTCTAACATTAACATCCGGTGTGTATAAACATAGCATATGATCAATTGACTGAAGTTTAATCAGGCCTTAATAAAACTTTAAAAAAATCAACCACACCTAAACGTATGAGCACAACAAGGTTATTCTAACAATTTAAGTAATCACTCCACTGATGAAGAGATTGGCACATTGTAGCTCTAAAAGGCCCTGTTTTTCTATTTTATCTAATTACTTAATTCTGTTCTAGTGGCTTCTCCACGTTGAGTATTATTCTATCTCTCACTCCTTATTTTTATCTTTTTTTTATTTATATTTTTTCTTTTTTTCTCTCTCTCTTTTATCTTACATTGTTCTTTTCCATTGTTCTTCACATTAAGGTGTTAATATTTCTCTACAATCTTTACCTTTTTCCTGATGTTTCCTACATATGTTAGTAGAGGGTTCAAATGAATATGTTGATGAAAGTTTATTCTCTTTTTTTTCATTTTTCACAATATTTCATTACAGTAAGGGAAGGTGCAAGACCAAAAGCGACATTCTATTGTATTAGAATGAAAATGTTAGATCCTATGGCAATTAGCATAGGAAGATTAGGATTACAATGCTCAGTTTGGGCAATCCGGTGGCCTAAGGGAGAGAGTCATACGCGGAGGATGTGTTTTTGGAACACAGGCCTGTACGACTCTCTGGGTGAGGGGAAAATAGGGGATTTTTATTTGTATATATATATGTTTTTAAGCTCGGCTCTCAACGGGACCTCAATAATTGGATGTACATCTATTGTAGCTTCGCACTCCAGAAGCATTACCAAAAACTACACAAAAACATGCATAGATTATGGCTAGTTTGAATATAATGATATGGAACACTGGTGGGATAAACAAACAACACAAACGCAAAAGCGTGCTCACACTGATGAAAAAAGAACATGTGGACGTGGCTCTACTAAGCGAAACGCACATTTTAGAGGAAGACATAGATACGTTAGCGGATAACACATACCATAATATTAGTCACTCTTCTTTTGGTACGAGAACTCGAGGTGTAGCCATAGTCGTCAGACGTAAATTAAATATCGAATTAAAGGGGGTATGGTCGGATGCTGAGGGGCGTATAACTATAGCTAGGATTGTACACAATAACAGGAAAATAGCGTTGGCAGCGGTATATGCCCCAAATTTGTACGAAGAGGGTTTCTTCACTTCACTAACCGATGAAATGTTAAACCATCCCGAGTACTCATTTATAATAGGTGCGGATTTTAATGCCATTTGGAATCCAAGGATGGACAAATCTTACCTCGCCTTTTCCAGCGAACAAAAAAAATCATCTAAAGCATTAAAAGATTGGTCAAAGACTACAGGGGTAAATGATTTATGGCGTTCACTTAATCCCACGACCCGAAAGTACTCCTGTCGATCGGCGAGACATAACACATTATCCAGAATTGATTATGTCTTTGCATCCCCGAGACTATTTGATAAATATGAAGTGGAAATGATACCCAATGCGCTTTCAGATCACTGTTATTTACTCCTAAAAGCAACATTTGGTATACTATCTTCCCGGGCCCCAAGATGGCGTTTTAATACGATGCTGCTTAACAACAAGGAATTCATTACACAACTCAAAGAAGCTCTCACAGTATTCCTACGGGAGAATGCAAACGCGGTGCAAGACCCCAGAATAATATGGATGTCGGTAAAGGGTATGATCAAGGATTTCACGGATAGATTTTCCTCCATATTGCGCAAGAATCAATGCACAAAACTGTCTGAACTGGAAACGCTTTACTCAACGTTATTTAATTCTTTAAAATACAACAACTCAACTAGACTAGAAAATCAAGTTAACGTACTAAAAACAGAGATCAATGCAATATACAGACAAAAATCGGAAATGCAAATACGCAGCACAAGACAACAGCACTAGGTTCTAAACCTAGTCACCTATTAGCCATGCGATTAAGAATTAATGCAACATTTGCAGATATAACTGCCATTAGAAAACAACAAGTACTTGTAACAGACCCCAAAATAATAAACGATACATTCAAAGAATTCTACTCCGACTTATATAAATCAGAAACGACCTTTGATCAAAACAATTTGGACACATATCTTAATCAAATTATTCTCCCTAAACTTTCGGAGGACGACGCTAAACAGTTAGAAGCACCGATCACATTAGAGGAACTCAAGAAGGCCATATCCGAAATGAAAAATGGTAAGGCTCCTGGAAGAGACGGTATCCCATCAGAAATGTACCTTTCTTGTTGGGACATATTTGGACCCTTATTACTAAATATGATCTTATACTCAGTAAAGGAGGGGAGCTTCCATAAACACGACAATATTGCACTCATTTCAGTCCTTCTCAAAAAAGACAAAGACCCCACCGAGTGCGGTAGTTACACAGTTATAGCGGCACGGTGGTGTAGTGGTTAACACTGTCGCCTCACAGCAAGAAGGTCCAGGGTTCGATTCCCGCTTGGGGACCAGGTTTCCATGATGCCAGTTACCCAGGTGGGGTATCTCCCAGGCCTTTCTGTGTGGAGTTTGCATGTTCTCCCCGTGCTCGCAAGGGTTTCCCCCCCGATTAGATAAACCCAATGGAAAAACATGCACAACAACAAGATCGCTAACACTGTGGCGTCCTTGACGAAGACGGACAGGAGCACTTGGATTGGTCCCCTGGCGCGGCTCACGTTGACGCCTGTCTGCTCCCGGCTGCCCTTGGGGGGGAAGGACGACGGGATGGGTTAATCGCAGATACGAATTGCATGCATGCATCGCATGTGTGCCAATTGATGACCTCGGAGCAGGTCCTAAATTATTATTATTAAGCCTCCTCGGAACCGATGTCAAACTGTACTCTAAGGTATTAGCCATCAGATTACAAAAGCATATGACGTCTTTAGTTCATCCGGACCAAACTGGCTTCATAAGAGGTCGCCTGATCAATACTACCGAATACTGCACGTACTAGATGCAGACAAAGAGGACACCATACCTAAGGCGATGCTGTCCCTGGATGCTATGAAAGCATTTGACAGGCTGGAATGGTCGTTTCTATGGGCAGTATTAGAAAGGATGGGGTTAGGAAAAGGATTCATTGATATGATTAAAGTATTATACAAGGACCCATCGGCCATGATTACAACAGGTACATTCATCTCCAAAATCTTTCCGGTATCACGCTCAGCCAGACAGGGTTGCCCTCTTAGTCCCGGACTATTCGATCTATCATTAGAGCCTTTAGCACAATATATAAGACAATCCCAATACATAGAACCAATCGTAATCAAGGGCACACAACATAAAATTTGTTTATATGCGGACAACGTAATATTGTTCATGCAAAGCCCCAACACCACATTGCCTCATCTACTCAAGTTGATAGAGAACTTTGGTGATTTATCGGGATTTAAAATAAATTGGCCGAAGTCGGCTTTCCTTCCACTTAACACCCATGCAAAAAAAGACACAACCCTCCCAGGTGCGATACCCATGGTAAAACATTTTAGATGCTTGGGTGTGGAAATATTTCCCACCATAAGACAAACGGTGAAGCACAATTACACAAAAATACAGAACAAAATCAAAGACGACCTGGACAGGTGGGCAAAACTTAAAAACTCAGTACAGGCAAGGGTATCAATAGTTAAGATGGATGTACTACCAAGAATCAACTTCATCAGCTCAATGCTACCGTTACCCCCTCCAGAGGGCTACTGGAAAAGATTACACTCCTCCACATACAAATTTATTTGGAATAACAAACCACCTCGCATAAAAAGATCCACCGCACAGAGAAATAAAGCAGACGGTGGCATGGCAGTTCCAGATTTTTTCCAATATTTTAAGGCTTACACATTAAGACCATTGACAATATGGTTTGATCCCCAGGCTTTGGTATCCTGGAGAGAATTGGAAGAAAACATAGTAGCCCCACAGAGACTGAAGGACATAGCACACACTAAACTTCCAATCAAGCACTGTGAGCGGAAATTTGGCCCCATAATTACCCATGCAATCCGAACATGGCGGGAAACACAAAAAAAATATCCTAACCCTCAAAAATGGCATAATCACACTCCCATATTCAATAACAATGC
This sequence comes from Notolepis coatsorum, assembly GCF_963971535.1. Classification (NCBI taxonomy): domain Eukaryota; kingdom Metazoa; phylum Chordata; class Actinopteri; order Aulopiformes; family Paralepididae; genus Notolepis; species Notolepis coatsorum. Next base: position 75,782,381 of record NC_140166.1, on the reverse strand, counting down.
ACTCTTAATGGAAAAACGTCCTATAAGATTCCCTATATGGGAAGAGCAAGGCATACACTCATTAGGGGATATTTTTAATAACCAGGGCTTTTGTAGTTATGGAGAAATATGCACAAAGTTTAACCTCACGAGTCCACATGGCTTTTTTACATACAGTTACGCCTATGTTTGAGGTCTCACGGTGTTCCATTAGACATACCCGTTGAACACCACAGATACCACAAATTCTTCTATGAAAGAGAAACATTGAGAGGTTTTGTATCAGGTTTTTATTATCAATTACTAACGTCCTCGTATGAAACCCTCCAACTAGACACTGTCTGGAGGAGGGATATACCAGACCTGGAAAGTGACTTTGATTGGCAAGAAGCATGGGCAAATGTCCGTCTTACATCAAGGAACCCGGATCATCAACAAATCAATCTTAACTATATTCACAGGACATACTTGACTCCTATAAGACTGAACAGAATGGGCCTGAAACAAGACTCAAAATGCTCCCAATGTACAAATGGAGACGAAGGGACATTTATGCACATGTATTGGGACTGCCCACCAGTTAAGGCATTCTGGAAAGATGTGACCCATCAATTATCAAAAATCGTATCTTGGAATATACCAGTACACCCCTCTGTATTGCTTTTGAATGATGTTTTTGAGTTTGCAGTAAATCCACAGCTAAAGAGATTGGTTTTATCGGGTATCACAGTAGCTAAAAAAACTGATCGCATCACGCTGGTTTCAACCGGAAAAAATTTGCCGGAAAGTTTGGTCTCTTACATATCTTGATGTGATTTATCAAGAAATATCTACAGCAAGAATTCTGGGTCTCAACGAATCCAAAATGTCAATGTGGTTAGAAGTGGTGGAGAGAATAAAAGCTAGCTTATAATGGTAGTGTCTGGTTAGGAGTGAGGGATAATGGAGGTACTATCCAAGGAGGGGTCCGGGAGGGGGGGGTTCGAGCTGGAGCATATGTGTGTAGGGTTTTAGAAAATAGGTATTAGGGGTATATCCTGTATAAGGCATTTGTATAATTGTTAATTTCGTTGGATATACACTGTATACGGTAAAATATTATTATAGACTTTTTTTTTGTCTTGTTTCTGTACTTGCATGTAATTTTAGCCACCTTGACTGTTAGTTTCATTATGCATTGTGTGTTGAGTACTGACTTTTAATAATTTCTGTTTTGCAATAATAAAAAAAAAAAATTGAACTAAGAGTGATTTGAACTTGTGACCACTTGTTGAGCTAAGTGCGTCAATGTTAAAACTGAGTGACGAATGCATAATTTACACTTGTGCCAATTGCGTGCGTTTGTCTAAGTATTATTATTATTATTAAAACCTGCGTGTGGCTGAGCGCGTGGGCGTGTGGGGGCAAAAACCAAATGCGCATGCGTGCGTTACCGGCGTAGGGGCGAAACGAGCGTAGATCGCTGGCCAATCAGAGCAACGCGGAAGGGAAGGTTTGTTGCCGAAAGGATACAGGCACCAGGCCTATCATCTGCATCATGGCTATTTTCTCGGCACACCAGCCAAGGATTCCATACAGATACACTCCAGAAAATTCCAGAACAAAGTCTGTCTGGAGTGGGTTCACTCTGCCACCATCTGTATCTAAGAATCTGTCATAAAACCATCTTTCTTTCATAATTTGAAGTCACTGGTCAATTACTGACTAACACGTGATTAATTCAAGACACCTTACATTTCACCTGAAAATGTGGTACATTATAATTGTACTCGATACACAATCACAAAACATTGAATTATTGTTTTTTGTTCCATGGATATTAGGCTATGTGGTTGCAGTATCATGCATCAGATGAATTACACTGTTCATAGACAATGTTGGTAATAAGAAAAAGATGAATTACACTATAAAAACATCAATAAGGCGGCAGCTGGCTGGAGGGAAATCACCAGGGAGTTGGGAGTTTCTGGAGGTACAAGAACATTTATTTTGAGTGTCAGGATGCTCAGCAGAGCTTGCTAGCTAATGTTATACAGTATGGTAACTATATATATATATTGTGACGAGCCTGGTGGTGTTCAGGCTTGTCACAGACCAAAACAACCTATTTTAATGTCCACACAAGCACAATTTCAATAAATAAATTATATTTATTGTTTTAATGCAACAAATCCAATGGGCAATAAGGTAATCGTATAACAGTCCAGGGTCAAAACAGACAGCCTCCTCCTCCACCACCGTGCCGGCCCCCGACAGACTCCTCCTCCACCGCCGTGCCGGCCCTCGACAGACTCCTCCACCACGTGCCGGCCCTCGACAGCCTCCTCCACCACGTGCCGGCCCTCGACAGACTCCTCCTTCACCACCCTGCCGGCCCTCGACAGACTCCTCCTTCACCACCCTGCCGGCCCTCGACAGACTCCTCCTTCACCACCCTGCCGGCCCTCGACAGACTCCTCCTCCATCACCCTGCCGGCCCTCGACAGACTCCTCCTTCACCACCCTGCCGGCCCTCGACAGACTCCTCCTTCACCACCCTGCCGGCCCTCGACAGCCTCCTCCACCGCCGTGCCGGCCCTCGACAGACTCCTCCACCACGTGCCGGCCCTCGACAGCCTCCTCCACCACGTGCCGGCCCTCAACAGACTCCTCCTCCACCACCGTGCCGGCCCTCGACAGACTCCTCCTTCACCACCCTGCCGGCCCTCGACAGCCTCCTCCTTCACCACCCTGCTGGCCCTCGACAGCCTCCTCCTACACCACGTGCCGGCCCTCGACAGACTCCTCCTTCACCACCCTGCCGGCCCTCGACAGACTCCTCCTTCACCACCCTGCCGGCCCTCGACAGACTCCTCCTTCACCACCCTGCCGGCCCTCGACAGACTCCTCCTTCACCACCCTGCCGGCCCTCGACAGACTCCTCCTCCATCACCCTGCCGGCCCTCGACAGACTCCTCCTTCACCACCCTGCCGGCCCTCGACAGACTCCTCCTTCACCACCCTGCCGGCCCTCGACAGCCTCCTCCTCCACCGCCGTGCCGGCCCTCGACAGCCTCCTCCACCACCATGTGCCGGCCCTCGACAGCCTCCTCCACTGCCGTGCCGGCCCTCGACAGACTCCTCCACCACGTGCCGGCCCTCGACAGACTCCTCCTTCACCACCCTGCCGGCCCTCGACAGACTCCTCCTTCACCACCCTGCCGGCCCTCGACAGACTCCTCCTTCACCACCCTGCCGGCCCTCGACAGACTCCTCCTTCACCACCCTGCCGGCCCTCGACAGACTCCTCCTCCATCACCCTGCCGGCCCTCGACAGACTCCTCCTTCACCACCCTGCCGGCCCTCGACAGACTCCTCCTTCACCACCCTGCCGGCCCTCGACAGACTCCTCCTCCATCACCCTGCCGGCCCTCGACAGACTCCTCCACCGCCGTGCCGGCCCTCGACAGCCTCCTCCACCGCCGTGCCGGCCCTCGACAGCCTCCTCCTCCACCGCCGTGCCGGCCCTCGACAGCCTCCTCCACCACCACGTGCCGGCCCTCGACAGCCTCCTCCACCGCCGTGCCGGCCCTCGACAGCCTCCTCCACCACGTGCCGGCCCTCGACAGCCTCCTCCACCATGTGCCGGCCCTCGACAGACTCCTCCTTCACCACCCTGCCGGCCCTCGACAGACTCCTCCTTCACCACCCTGCCGGCCCTCGACAGACTCCTCCACCGCCGTGCTGGCCCTCGACAGCCTCCTCCACCACCACGTGCCGGCCCTCGACAGACTCCTCCACCACCACCGTGCCGGCCCTCGACAGACTCCTCCTTCACCACCCTGCCGGCCCTCGACAGACTCCTCCTTCACCACCCTGCCGGCCCTCGACAGCCTCCTCCACCACCACGTGCCGGCCCTCGACAGCCTCCTCCACCGCCGTGCCGGCCCTCGACAGCCTCCTCCACCACGTGCCGGCCCTCGACAGCCTCCTCCACCATGTGCCGGCCCTCGACAGACTCCTCCTTCACCACCCTGCCGGCCCTCGACAGACTCCTCCACCGCCGTGCTGGCCCTCGACAGCCTCCTCCACCACCACGTGCCGGCCCTCGACAGACTCCTCCACCACCACCGTGCCGGCCCTCGACAGACTCCTCCTTCACCACCCTGCCGGCCCTCGACAGACTCCTCCTTCACCACCCTGCCGGCCCTCGACAGACTCCTCCACCACATGCCGGCCCTCGACAGCCTCCTCCACCACGTGCCGGCCCCCGACAGCCTCCTCCTCCACCGCCGTGCCGGCCCTCGACAGCCTCCTCCTCCACCCCGTGCCGGCCCTCGACAGCCTCCTCCTCCACCACGTGGCGGCCCTCGACAGACTCCTCCTCCACCCCGTGCCGGCCCTCGACAGCCTCCTCCACCACGTGGCGGCCCTCGACAGACTCCTCCTCCACCCCGTGCCGGCCCTCGACAGCCTCCTCCACCCCGTGCCGGCCCTCGACAGCCTCCTCCACCACGTGCCGGCCCTCGACAGCCTCCTCCACCGCCGTGCAGGCCCTCGACAGACTCCTCCTTCACCACCCTGCCGGCCCTCGACAGACTCCTCCTTCACCACCCTGCCGGCCCTCGACAGACTCCTCCTTCACCACCCTGCCGGCCCTCGACAGACTCCTCCTCCACCACCCTGCCGGCCCTCGACAGACTCCTCCTTCACCACCCTGCTGGCCCTCGACAGACTCCTCCACCGCCGTGCCGGCCCTCGACAGCCTCCTCCTCCACCGCCGTGCCGGCCCTCGACAGCCTCCTCCACCACGTGCCGGCCCTCGACAGCCTCCTCCACCACGTGCCGGCCCTCGACAGCCTCCTCCACCACCATGCCGGCCCTCGACAGACTCCTCCTTCACCACCCTGCCAGCCCTCGACAGACTCCTCCTTCAACACCCTGCCGGCCCTCGACAGACTCCTCCATCGCCGTGCCGGCCCTCGACAGACTCCTCCTCCACCGCCGTGCCGGCCCTCGACAGCCTCCTCCACCACCAAGTGCCGGCCCTCGACAGCCTCCTCCTCCACATGCCGGCCCTCGACAGCCTCCTCCTCCACCGCCGTGCCGGCCCTCGACAGCCTCCTCCACCAGGTGCCGGCCCTCAACAGACTCCTCCTCCACCGCCGTGCCGGCTCTCGACAGACTCCTCCACCGCCATGGGCGTCTAGCAGGGGCGGTGGTGGCAAGCCCAGATTAAGAATTCAGAGGCCCCTGGGCCAGACTCTCGTGGAGGCCCCCACACACACACGTGCACGCACGCACAGTGGCGTTTTTATATGTAAAACATTGGTGGGGCAGACACCAACCAAGGCTACATACCAGGCATCAAAATGACAGTAATCCTGCTACTGATGCGTTTTTAACATGTCAACAAACAGCTATCCATCGAGAGAGAGAAAGTGTACTAGTTGAGGACTTTTTTTTAAGTATTGAACATTTATTATATTTACATAATTTTTCATTTAGATTACACCCAGCGTCCATACCCCCCCTCCAGGGGGTGGGGTAAGAGGAGGAGGCGCAGACACCCAGCGTCCATACCCCCCTCCAGGGGGTGGGGTAAGAGGAGGAGGCGCTGACACCCAGCGTCCATACCCCCCTCCAGGGGGTGGGGTAAGAGGGGGAGGCGCTGACACCCAGCATCCATACCCCCCTCCAGGGGGTGGGGTAAGAGGGGGAGGCGCTGACACCCAGCATCCATACCCCCCTCCAGGGGGTGGGGTAAGAAGGGGAGGCGCTGACACCCAGCATCCATACCCCCCTCCAGGGGGTGGGGTAAGAGGGGGAGGCGCTGACTGGTGGTGGCTCTCTGATGGGCTCTCTGGTGGTGGTCTCTCTGGTAGTGGGCTCTCTGGTGGGCTCTCTGGTGGTGGTCTCTCTGGTGGTGGTCTCTCTGGTTGTGGTCTGCACAAACTTGAGACAAGAATATAAATATTAGAATAGTAAGCCTACTTTATGCGATGGTCTTCTTCCTGGCCTTTCTCTTTGTGAACTCGTCCACCACATCATTGAAGTCAATGTCTCTGACAAGTTCAGACTCTATTGCCAGTAATGATAGAGACTTCAGGCGCTGTTGACTCATCGTTGTTCTCAGTTAATTTTTTATTCTCGCCAAGTGGGAAAACGATCGCTCCCCTTCACAGTTTGTCACCGGCAAAGTGAGAAACATCCTCAATGCTACATACACGTTCGGGAAGACGGGTTGCAGGCCAAGCTCCAACATGGTGTTAAGCATCTTCGAGGGTGACTTATTATCTTACTCAGCCGACATGAATGATCGGAACTGTAGCAGCTCGTTGGCAAAGCCGCTGTTTAAGTCCGATGTATAAGCACCGACTAGTGCATTTCTGGAATGCACTAATGGCATTCCAGAAATGGGCCATAAATGCCGTTTCTAAATACTCCAGTTTAGCACAGAGTGCTCCTGCTTCGTTTTTAGTGTCCCTTTTTTCCTCATCTGAGCCTGCTATTTTTGTAAGTGCCTCCTTTATGTTGGAGTAGTTTACAGATAGAGCTTTGGTGGATTCTGCTTGACTGCTCCATCTTGTAGCTGAGAGGGATTTCAATGTCAAACTTATTCCGCTCGTTTCGCGAAAAACTTTGCCCCATCGGCTTGTAGAGGAGGCACAGAAATTATACAGAGACTGTAACGTGTCAAAGTAGTTTCCAACCTCGGGGCTGCTGGCCTCTATGGTGGTGACTCCAACCAGTGGCGGTTGGAATGCCCCACGGGCCCCGAGGCGAGATTGACAGCTTTTTTTTTTTTTTTTTTTTTTTTTTTCAACATGAAACAAAACATATCACAATACAATAATAATACGTCAAATGTATATACTCTCTTTTCTGGACTCTTTTCGTATCACAAACAGTACTGTATTTGCAAATCTGGTATGTCATGTATAGATGTAGCACTACTGTCTATCTGTATGTCATTATGTTATAATGAATTGAAAATGGGGGACCCTGATGTAAACAAGACGAAAGTGTTTCTCTGGTCTGCATCCCCTTAACAATTGTATGTATTGAGCTGTACTGTATTGTACCCATTCTGCAATCTGTTAAATAAAGTTTTCATTCATTCACCATGATATGTTTAGGTATTTGGCCAGATCCAGCTTGTCTGTGATGAGAGTGTTTTCTGTCTTTATGATTGACTATCATCATTAGATATTTCAGTTTCGTTATTACAGTAGCTGGATAACAGTACTAACTGGCTAACAGTACTAACTGGCTAACAGTACGTTAGTTGACTAATACCAGAGTCAGAATTGGGTAATATGCCGACTACTGGCAGTGATGCGACCTATGTTACCACATAACTTTTGTCATCTCTGGTACTATGCAGTGCACTATGCAAAACGGCAAAGAGATAGGTAATGTTCGTTAAGTGCCAAATTACCATCATCATGATACACCCTCACATAATTCACAAAGTGTTCACGTGCGCCACCCATGTGGTAACCTAGAAATACCATAGATTGTGGCTAGGTGGTAACGTATATGTTTTCTATGATCACTATGAATTGAAAATGGGGGACCCTGATGTAAACAAGACAAACGTCTTTCTCTGGTCTGCATCCCCTTAACAATTGTGTGTATTGAGCCGTACTGTATTGTACCCATTCTGCAATCTGTTAAATAAAGTTTTCATTCATTCATTCATTCACATTACGTTAGTTAGCATCCAAGCTAGCGTGATAACGTTAGTAGTTAGCTTACCTGCAATAATGTTGTCATCGTCCTGGACAGATAAGACTTGTTAAATCATAATATATCCACACTTTGTGCTGGTCCTCGGTAAATGTCCCCTTTAGCTGCTCGGCGTCGTCGGATTTTAATACACCATGGTAGCGGTGGTGATGTTTCAGGTGACTTATTATGTTGGACATAGCTTGTAGCAACATTAGCAAGCGATATTTTTCTCTGATGTCGCGTTCACGTTACGTGGGAAGAAGCGGAAGAACCAGAGGACATCTCGTTGCTACAACTAGGAAGCCTTCACGCATTGACTCGATCAAAACGCCCACATCTGGCCAACGCCACATCTTCGAGGGTGACTTATTATCTTACTCAGCCGACATGAATGATCGGAACTGTAGCAGCTCGTTGGCAAAGCCGCTGTTTAAGTCCGATGTATAAGCACCGACTAGTGCATTTCTGGAATGCACTAATGGCATTCCAGAAATGGGCCATAAATGCCGTTTCTAAATACTCCAGTTTAGCACAGAGTGCTCCTGCTTCGTTTTTAGTGTCCCTTTTTTCCTCATCTGAGCCTGCTATTTTTGTAAGTGCCTCCTTTATGTTGGAGTAGTTTACAGATAGAGCTTTGGTGGATTCTGCTCGACTGCTCCATCTTGTAGCTGAGAGGGATTTCAATGTCAAACTTATTCCGCTCGTTTCGCGAAAAACTTTGCCCCATCGGCTTGTAGAGGAGGCACAGAAATTATACAGAGACTGTAACGTGTCAAAGTAGTTTCCAACCTCGGGGCTGCTGGCCTCTATGGTGGTGACTCCAACCAGTGGCGGTTGGAATGCCCCACGGGCCCCGAGGCGAGATTGACAGCTTTTTTTTTTTTTTTTTTTTTTTTTTCCAACATGAAACAAAACATATCACAATACAATAATAATACGTCAAATGTATATACTCTCTTTTCTGGACTCTTTTCGTATCACAAACAGTACTGTATTTGCAAATCTGGTATGTCATGTATAGATGTAGCACTACTGTCTATCTGTATGTCATTATGTTATAATGAATTGAAAATGGGGGACCCTGATGTAAACAAGACGAAAGTGTTTCTCTGGTCTGCATCCCCTTAACAATTGTATGTATTGAGCTGTACTGTATTGTACCCATTCTGCAATCTGTTAAATAAAGTTTTCATTCATTCACCATGATATGTTTAGGTATTTGGCCAGATCCAGCTTGTCTGTGATGAGAGTGTTTTCTGTCTTTATGATTGACTATCATCATTAGATATTTCAGTTTCGTTATTACAGTAGCTGGATAACAGTACTAACTGGCTAACAGTACTAACTGGCTAACAGTACGTTAGTTGACTAATACCAGAGTCAGAATTGGGTAATATGCCGACTACTGGCAGTGATGCGACCTATGTTACCACATAACTTTTGTCATCTCTGGTACTATGCAGTGCACTATGCAAAACGGCAAAGAGATAGGTAATGTTCGTTAAGTGCCAAATTACCATCATCATGATACACCCTCACATAATTCACAAAGTGTTCACGTGCGCCACCCATGTGGTAACCTAGAAATACCATAGATTGTGGCTAGGTGGTAACGTATATGTTTTCTATGATCACTATGAATTGAAAATGGGGGACCCTGATGTAAACAAGACAAACGTCTTTCTCTGGTCTGCATCCCCTTAACAATTGTGTGTATTGAGCCGTACTGTATTGTACCCATTCTGCAATCTGTTAAATAAAGTTTTCATTCATTCATTCATTCACATTACGTTAGTTAGCATCCAAGCTAGCGTGATAACGTTAGTAGTTAGCTTACCTGCAATAATGTTGTCATCGTCCTGGACAGATAAGACTTGTTAAATCATAATATATCCACACTTTGTGCTGGTCCTCGGTAAATGTCCCCTTTAGCTGCTCGGCGTCGTCGGATTTTAATACACCATGGTAGCGGTGGTGATGTTTCAGGTGACTTATTATGTTGGACATAGCTTGTAGCAACATTAGCAAGCGATATTTTTCTCTGATGTCGCGTTCACGTTACGTGGGAAGAAGCGGAAGAACCAGAGGACATCTCGTTGCTACAACTAGGAAGCCTTCACGCATTGACTCGATCAAAACGCCCACATCCATACTTCCGCAATTCGTGACGCGAAGTGGGAGATATCGGGGTCTATAAAAAATCCCATATGTCCTAGTAGGAATTACAACTAGGAGGCTGACGTGAATGGTTTTTCCCAGTCGGAAGCTGGTTCTTCCGATTCTTCCCACGTAACGTGAACGTGGCACCTCCGCGCTGCTTGTGAGACTTACGTGGCTACGTCACAGCCAAGGAAAGGGAGCGCTGGATTTGTGCAAAACGCCCTGTTCCTAAACCACACGCTATCAGTCGTACTCGTACCACAGTACTGGCAAAACGGGAGGAGCCTAGAATCAAAACAAACGCACCAGTCCCAGTTGCCGTTACCAGTTGCCGTTCGATCCAGTCCCACACGCGAACGGCAACTCCATTCAGTCCCGGGCCTGGGCCCGGGCCCCCCTCCCGCCAGACGGTGGGCGGGCCCTAAGGCAGCTGCCTCTGCAGCCTCGCCTATAGCTCCGCCCCTGACTCCAACCTCGGGGCTGCTGGCCTCTATGGGGCTGACTCCAACCTCGGGGCTGCTGGCCTCTATGGGGCTGACTCCAACCTCTGGGCTGCTGGCCTCTATGGTGCTGACTCCAACCTCGGGGTTGCTGGCCTCTATGGGGCTGACTCCAACCTCGGGGTTGCTGGCCTCTATGGTGGTGACTCCAACCTCTGGGCTGCTGGCCTCTATGGTGGTGACTCCAACCTCTGGGCTGCTGGCCTCTATGGTGGTGACTCCAACCTCATGGCTGCTGGCCTCTATGGGGCTGACTCCAACCTCTGGGCTGCTGGCCTCTATGGTGCTGACTCCAACCTCTGGGCTGCTGGCCTCTATGGTGCTGACTCCAACTAAATTCAGGGAGTGAGCTGTGCATGGAACATAATGTATTAAAGGATTTATCTTCTTTAGATGTGCTTGAAGTCCATTGTACTTCCCAGACATGTTACTTGCATTGTCATATGACTGGCCTCTGCAATTTGACAACTCCAAGCCTAAACTGTCAACCATAGCAACAACGCATTCAGCCAAACTTTCACCCGTATGGCTTTCAATTGGCTCAAAGGCCAGAAAACGTTCAACAATTTTCCCTTCTTTGTTGACAAATCTGAAAATAAAAGTAAGTTGGTTGACATGTGAAAGGTCTGGGGTTGAGTCGACAACTACAGAGAAGTATTTTGCTTCCCGAATTTCCTCAGCAATAGTCTGTCTGGTTTTCTCTCCCATGACATCAATAAATTCGTCACAAATTGTCGATGACAAAATAAGACACATTTCCCCAGCCTTTCTGTCCATACTTCTCTATATACCCAGCTAAAAACGGGTTGAAATGAGCTAGCAACTCAATAATCCCGAGGAAATCTCCATTTTGAGGTGACCCCAGCAATTCATTAACACCTCTAAAGGCAAGCCCTCTCTCCCAGAGAAATTTGAAAACAGCCACCACTCTTTTGAGGACTTCTCTCTAGTATTGCCTTGCTCCTTCCATTTGTTTGATTAAGGATGAATCAATAGTCGCCGTGCCCTTGCATCTCTGGTGTAAAGACAACATGCAGCTCCTATGCTCATCACTCCTCTCGTGCTCTCCGATGCGTTCTGAATGTTTCCAGTCGCTAAAGCCTTCTACAAACTGATCCCGATCTGCCTCATTCGTGTCGGGGCTGTGGAGATGCGGGAGTAGACGAACAGGTGGCTGTCACAGCCACTGGTGGGCCGGCTGAACTTGCGGCTGCCGCTGCCTCTTCTCTGTCGCTAGCATGAATAACGTTAGCATTCTCATCCTCTCCGCCCGTGGCACCTGGCTCAGGCTCTTTAACGTTGCTGCTACTAGTGCTAGCCAGGCTAGCCTTACCTGACGGGGTGAAAATGGTTGAGATAGTCGGTATGCTTTGCCGAAGTAACGCGCTTTTTCTGTCCCATTCCTGTTTAGATTTTAACTTAGCAGCTCCGCTTTCCCACCGTTTAACTTTTTTATCCATGTTTTTTGAGTCTCATACAGTACTACTCTTAGGCTTAGCCTACTTGATCAACTTGCAAGTGCAATTCTCGCGGTCAGTGGTCACCTGACCTGACCTGACTTTTGGACGGGTCGCCGTCAGTGTCACGTCAATGTCTCATCCCTCATTATCAATCATATTTTTATTTGCAATAATTATTTTTTTATAAAAATAGATGGGAGATGAGATGATACTAGTAGTCACTATAGACGCTGTGAAAGTAAACGCTGGATCTGATTATATATTTTTTCGTATTTCTTATTTTTTTACTAGTGTAGTGGGGGCCCCTCGTCACTAGGGGGAGCTCGAGGCCCACGGGCCGCGGCCCAAACGGCCCGGTTAATCTGGGCTTGGGTGGTGGTGGTGTATGTGGAGGGTGTTGTTCTCCAGGCACCTGCCGCCAGGGCCTGGGCGTCTAGCAGGGGTTGTGGTGGTGAATGAATGAATGACATTTTATTGTCATGTCCGACGACCCATCCCTTATGGGATTATAAGACACCAAAAACAACAATTGAACATAACAATCACTTCCCAAGTTTTCTAAGCTACACCATGCACACCATCAGAGGCCAAAATACATCAAATACAGTATATGTTATTTTCGTGCGTTTATCCCAAGCTTTCTCTAAATATTCAGCAAGTGCAAAAACCCTGTGATAAAAAAATCCATTTTAGTCTATCTGCATCACTAAACCACATTAACTCAAGGTTTTTATACTGTCAAATAACCTTTTAGGCAACTCATAGTATAGTGGACAATAACAATAAAACATAAAATGAAACTCATTCTCAATATCGATACCACAGTAAATACAGATCCGCTCCTCTTCTGTGACCCCCCGGTAACGTCCGGTCTCGAGGTGCAGGGGCAAAATCCCAGAGCGGATCTTTGTCTTTTTGATAATGGAGCACACACACATTTTTCATTTCTATAACAACTTTTTATCGTACTAAATTTTCTTAGTTTTGGTTTATGTAGTATTTCCTGTGACCATTTAATCGGCTGTATATTAGACAAGGCTTCCTTAACTCATTGGGTGCCAAAAACGAGTATACTCGTGTTTCGTCGCCAACGCTTGAGCGCTCCTTTGATACTTTTCCTTTGATCCCCGTTCTAAGCACTCACTCGGAGCTGCCTGTATCTCCCTAGCACAGCTGCCTACTTTGGAATTGCAATGACGATTGAATCCCGCCAGGTGCCAGTATTGCCTACTTTTTGAACTGGGTATATCAGTTGTCTTCCAGTACTGAATTACCTCCGGCTGCTTCCGCCTCGGAGTGGATCAGGACATAGCAATCGGTCGGAGATTTGGTGCCTCAGACCTATTCTTTCCCGTATGATAGCCATGCCCAATATACATGAGTAATTGCGATCGCCATGGGAGGACTGGGATTTATAAATTTTGGAGTACCTTCTGACTGAGGTAAGGTCTATTTTAGGTAACCTGCTGGTATTTTTTTTACCTAAAACATGCTTTTGTACCGATCAGTGTCATATTTTACCGGACCTAAAACATGCTTTTGGCAATGATCGCAGTTTCGGGCTAAGACGACCCCCCCCCCTTGATGATTTTGTGAAGACACATATGTATATGGTATATACCTTTGATTTGGAAGTTTTGGGGGTTTCAGGCGAGCAACCCGAACGATTTGGGCATAATGCATATAACGCGTCATATCTTGTGATCTATGAAAAAAGACTGGAATATTTTGGAAAGGGGCGATGTTTAGCATGGAATAGCGCATAAACTAAAGTATGTAGAGATGAACTGGTTAGTCAGTGTTGGACTATGAACAATGCCTGTCAAATGAGCCATACTATTGTCTCCATAGCTATAATACAGAGCACACGATGGGTCCGCAAACATAGCTAAAATGGTCAATAACGCTGGCGCCAATGCTCCAATTTCTCCAATTTCTCTGAGGGTGTCTTCTATCTCACTTGCCCATGCACCTTTTACAGTGTATGTGAAGGGTGTTGTTCTCCAGGCACAGTTTCTGAAAACCCCACCATCACTGGTTCTGCCAAAATTCGCCTATCTGGCCTTCCCCAGGCCATCAGGATGCTCAATGACTCTATGTAACATCAACCCATCCATTCTACATTCATTGCACACACATCCACATGCACACACTCACCTTTAACATTCACTTTAGACACTTTTTAACACTACACCATATTGTATCTATTTATTACATAATCTACCTCATTTTTGCATTTTGTACTTTAGTTTTGTATATTGTATATTTTGTATACTGTTTGGTCTTTATTCTTTTAACTTTTTTTTACTGTATGAAGCACAATGTTATCATACAGAACCAAGCATTTCACTGTAATGTGCATGTACCTTATATGTGACAAATAAAATAAAATTAGAAACTTGAAAGGTCCTTATTCCAAAATATTGAGGCTCATGGTTGTTTTATGTTCGCGCATGCAAGCACAACACACATTATTAGCTAGGATGTCTATTTCATGGAGCAACTCATTAGCAATTAACTTCCTTGCTTACATTTTGCTTTGCTTGCTGATTGGCTAACGTTCATTACTATGATGTTATGCAACCATCTCTTTCTAGTAACAACGTATGAATTACTGTACATTTTTACTAGCTTAATATGTAGTAGAGATATTAGTATATTGCTTAGGATGGCATGGTGCAACCACAACTTTTAAACAACTAGTTAGAAACTATAGCTAATAACTAAGGGCGTAGACTAAATGCTTGAATTTAGTAATAACTTACGCCAAACTGGTGCAACCCAGTCCAGGTTTCTTCTGTTGGCTGAGGGAGGAAGATGTACATTATGTGCTTTTCAATGGCCTTGGTGGTGTCCAGGATACAGTGTTTTGTAGTTTGCGGGACCCCCATCCTGTAACTGAATCCCCTGATACCATGTACAGGGTATCTGAAAAAGAGTGACATAGGTTTTGTACATGGTTTTTGCTGTTATTAAGCCATAATACATTTTTTGTCCTTTTCTAAACAGATCCTGAACAATGCAGGAACAAATGGAAGTCTCTGCGAGATATATTCAACCGAGTCACCCAGTGGATCAGATAGATCAGATACTGGCTTGTACACCTACACATAACCCTTAGCTCTGTATGCTAGCAGGTACTATACTGCTGTATATACCATATATATATATATATATTCTCACTGCATATATACCTATCCTCTGTCTGTACTTACCTGCACATAGTCCCTTACAGTATCTATATCTGTACATATCCTACTCTTACTAGTTACGCTGCTGGCCAGTAGTAGTCATACCGTCTCTATTTATATAACACAACTCTGTACATACATTGGATTAGCACTACACTCACTCAGTACTACTAATTTATATATGTTATATCCAGTTTAACCAGCTGTACATTGTATGTTACTATTGCACTTTACTGTTACATTTGCACTCTGGTTGGATGCTAAACATCTTTACGTTGTACTGTACTTGTGCTGTATGATCATGTACAGCTCAGGGAAAGATGGCAGGGTCGTAGTGCAGGGCTGGGCCATATGGTTGAAATCATTATGATAATCGTGGGGAGTGTTTAACTTTAACTTCAAACTTCAAATTACTTTATTTTCCTTTCGGAACTTCATTTGTGCAGTGGTTAAAAGACAAAAATACAGTCACAATACATAGACACTCACCACTATAAAAAACACCAGCTTTGTTAAAACTACAGTAAAAAGACCACCAACTACATTAAAACTACAGTACTTAAAGCATGATAATGTGTGCATGTATGCTTAATATTTTGATGATAAAAATCGAAATTGTATTATATTATTAGACACCACAACATGTTAATGACATTTTTAGAACATTGTCCCCCCACTTGAAATGAATGTTTGTCACCTTTAAATTCTAAAAGCACATTTTCACATTTCCTTTTTTTTTATTTAGTCTGCAGCCACTTTGAACGCAGTCACATTTTCTGTGTTTGTATTTGTCTGCAGCTGCTTCAAGCATGCAGTCACATTTTCTCTTCTCAGTGGAGCGACAGTGGCTCAGGGAGGTACAGTAGAGCAGTCATTTGGTGTTCTGAACTTTCGGAAGGTTACCGGTCAGCGTGTCGAAGTGTCCTTGAGCAAGACACTTAACCCGATGAGCAGGTTGGCACCTTGCATGGTTGCCACATGTGTGAATGTGTGAATGTGTGAGTGAACGAGTGAATGTGAGGAACAAATTGTAAACCGTTTTGGATATGAGCTGCTATATAAAAATGCAGTCCAGTCCAGAGGGTTTAAAAAATGCCATTATGGATAATATCTAGACCAGCATCCATTTACCTTACAACCAGCCAATTATGTGCATGAAACCACGCCCCCATGGCTATATAATATAATTGTATTTAGTGTAATTTTATGACCCAGGCCATCTTACACCTTTACTCATTGGTTATACGGCAAGAACAGTACTCCACCAGAGTAGCATGGTCGACTGATGTGACCCTGAGCGTATGTGAGACTGACACTCACTAGCACTGCCTTTCTCTGGCATCACTCTAGGAGATGACCCTACCGCATGCTAGTCCTCAGTCATGTTGTGACACATGCCAGGCTGCTGCGGCTGTCGCGTCTGCCGAGGGTGTGGTGGCAGACTGGACTCTCAATGACAGCAATACACACTGGTGTGTGTGTGTGTCTGTGTGTGTGTGTGTGTGTGTGTGTGTGTGTGTGTGTGTGTGTGTGTGTGTGTGTGTGTGTGTGTGTGTGTGTGTGTGTGTGTGTGTGTGTGTGTGTGTGTGTGTGTGTATGTGTGGCAGCGTTTCTCTCTGCAGGGGGAGGTCAAAAAAGTATAACTTACTTGCATCAGCCCTGTAGTTTGCGCTGTGTGCAGGTTCTAAAAGTAGCATGGAATGGAATTTTGGTACCTATGGAACCCGTTCAAGTGACTGGCTCGTCCTTAACACTTTGGCGACCGATGGGACCCGTCTAATATAGTGGTTGAGGACCAGGGTTTGTCAACAGACCGGTGTCTTTTTGTACAACTATATCTATACTTTATAGTATTGCTATCTGTCCATTCTCATTGTCAATTGAGTTCATAAACCGTGCCTTCAAATGGCTTAAAAAAAAAAAAATGCATCGATAGGTTGTCATTTTATAGCGTCGTGAATATAAGCAATATAGCAGATTTTGTCTCATATATTTTCTGGGAGGCTAGATAAATGGCTAATCGCTGCTAACGTTATATTCAACGGCATTTCCGTTTTATATATGCTAAAGAAATAACTCAAACTGCATATGATCCGGGCTGTCTCAACGCATGTATGCATGAAAGGGGGGGGGGGGGTATTAGTATTAGTAGTATTAGTATTATTGATTACCAATAACAGTGTCCGTGTAACTAGCCACATTCACTGATCGGCTGCTTGCGTGTCACAGCAAGCTCCGATCCGGCTGTAATTTAGGTGAAAAAGGTCTTACCGTGAGCCAGTGGGATACCCCCCAGCATTTCCCCGTTATCGATCGGCATCTGGTAGATCGATATGTCCATTGGCTGATGATAAATCCCATTATTCCATGGTGAAATCTGCTATTCGAAACGTGATCCACGGTGCATTGTGCTGGTTCAGGATCCGGCTACAATGATACTCCATTGGAAAAAATATATATATATTTTACATTCTCCCACAGGGCATACTGCAGTGGAGCGATGGCGCCCCTAAGAGGATCTGGCCGGTATTGCATGTTCTCGATTTCACAGACAAGGGTAGATCTGCAGAGCCGGTTATTAAAATGGAATAACAGCAATAACAAATGCCACGGCTATATACGTGCCTCTGGTCCACAACGCATGGCACCGAAACTGTGAGGGCTGAATGAATGAATGAATGACTTTATTTGACAATATAAAAAATAAACATGTGACAGAAGAGCACAGTCGGGATATACTGCCAAGGATGTAACACAAAAAAGCTCAGAGCTTATTTCCATTGTGGTCCTTGTAGGGGGGTGGGGGAATGTGATGCTTAACACATGCATCATACAAAACGTGACATCACAACACATCACATATACCATTTAACATTTATATACATACAGACTCATACAACATGCAAGGGTGCCTTAAGCTAAGTGTCTAGGTATAGTCCCTTTTGAGCCATGTCTTCAGGCTGGACTTGAATCTAACGGCACTGTCTATGGTTTTCAGTTCACTGGGCAGACTATTCCAATAGACAGCTGCTGAATATAAAAATGACTCCTTCCCCATACAGCTCCTGAATCTGACTGGCACAAAGTCAGTTGAGCTGCGCCTTGTTTGGTAAGCATGGGTGTCTCTGATTCTGTTGAAGTAATTGTTCAAGTACACTGGCACTACCCCATGCACTATTCTGTGAACTAGGCACATCCCTATCTGGTTTACTCTGTCTTCCACCTTAAGCCATCTCATGACCTCAAAGTGAGATGGGTCAAGGTGGGTTCGAGCAGGTAGCCTTAGTATTACCCTGATTAGCTTGTTTTGTGATGTCTGTAGTTTTATTTTCTGACTTTTGGGGGCACTGTTGTACCAGGAGCCACACGCATAGTCATAGTGACACTGTATGAGAGCTCCAGCAAGAATCTTCATCGCTGACTGATCTAAAAAATTTGAGATTCTGGCTAGGTATCTAGTCCTGTTATTTATCTTTGTAAGTGCTTGGTGAGCCATGCTTTCCCCTGATAAGCTGTTTTCCAGGACGCAACCGAGATATTTCACAGATGTTTTGTCTGTGAGAACAGTATCTCCTATTCTAATGTTAAAACCTGGCGATTTTCTGAGCCTGACCTTTGACCCGAATCAAATTGACTCAGTCTTCCCCACGTGGAGGGACAGCTTGTTGTGGCCTAGCCAGTCGCTAACCTTCTCTAGTTCTGCACTCAATGTCTGCTCAACCACTTTTTTGTCTGGCCCAGTACTGCGCGCTTCCAGGTACCAATTACCATCACGCACCTGAAAGGAGTTTCCAATCAGCTCGAAGGGAGCCCTTTTATACACAGGGTTTCTGAACGTTCAGTGTCGGGTCGTTTTGGTCACCACCACCTGCTGCTTGTTCCTCTTGTGTTGTTTCTCCAGTACGCTCTTGGAAGTCGCCGCTGTTACCCCTCTCTGCCTCCGTGGACCCGTGCCTCGTATCTCACTTTGCCCTTGGTGAGTTTTTGGAAGGATATTTTTGATGCTCTGATTTCCTAATTTTTTCCTGGACTCAAGACCTTCATTCTGTTTTTTTGTGTGTTCCGTAAACACTGAAGAGGTGTCGCTTGTTTTGGTACTGGACTCTGCTTAGTTACTGGACTGCCTCATAATCCCTACGTTCGATTAATGACATTCTCTTTTCTTTCTGTTCCTCCCCGAGTGGATATTGAATAAGCTGCAGAGCCGCAGAGCCACAGCGCCACAGAGCCAACTCTGCTCTGGGCAGAGCTGCAGAGCCGCAGAGCCTACTCTGCTAAGGACATTCCCCCTGAATGCTTTTACGTTGTTTTTTGCTCATTTCTGTTTGTAAATAAATACGCCCATAGTTTTTGGCTAACTCTGAACTACCTGTCTGTGTCGTGCTGTTGGGGTTGTTTACAAACCATAACAGAAACCTGTATAAACTCGTGGCTGGTCCTTAAAGTGTTAAGGTCCCCAGAGTTTGCTCTGAACAAGGTAAATCTGCATTTTGCTATGATGCCCCTCTAGTTCATGGAATGAACTCCCAACAGTCCTTAACCTGTTAAGCCCTAGCCCTATTTTCTGAAAATCTGCCTACATACCTAAGTAAATCGAAGATTGCTCCACTTCTACAAGGTCCATTTGCATGTTACTGGCAGGGACGTGCACAGGACTTTAGAAAGGCAGGTGCCCGTAATCATAAAAGGGCATTAATTATTAAGTCTAATGCGAGCGCGCGCAGCGCGCAAGCGCGATTTTTGGGGTTAATACAAGTCTATCATGGTACATTCAGTTTCACCAAAACTACATAGTGTCCCTTTAATAACACAATATGCGCTCCAGACCAACAGCTACGGGAGGGAGAGGGAGAGAGAGAGAGAGAGAGCGAGAGAGAGAGAGAGAGAGAGAGAGAGAGAGAGAGAGAGAGAGAGTATGCTGCGTGTTTTCCTGCACTAGCAGCAGGGAGGGAGGGGCTGGGGACTGGGGAGGGCTGATCTGGCGACGTGTTTCACGAAAATATACAGTGCACTGCAAACCCGACATTTTATTTTGTTGGGCAAATACCTTACCTGATGATGTGTACTCTTGCTTTGTTTTAGTTGAAATAGTAACTGTAAAAAAAGAGGTCTCGACTCGAGTGGAGGGCACTGTGAGCTCAACAACAGCTGGATATCAATTTCCTGTTCAGTGCACTGCTGGCCCTGCGCGGTTTACATCATATGTCTCATTGATCAACACCCACCCACGTGCTATGCCTATGCGTAAGGCTGGAAGGACCTATTATTTACGAGAGGGGTGGCATTTCTCTCTCTTTCTTTACCTAATATTTAGATTCTATCGTGACATCTTTCATTTGGAAGGGCAGGGCAGTATATATATATATCTGCAACAGTAAAAAAAAAAAAAAAAAAAAAAAAAGTGGGTGGCATAAAAAGGGCACTTTCTAATGAGAAATGAAAAAGGCAGGTGCCCGGGCACCCCTTCACCCCTATGTATGCACGTGCCTGGTTACTGGTATCTAGAGACACCTATGGATCTCAGGGAATGTATTCCCAGTGTCAGACATATTGTGTCTGTTACTAGGCTTGAGTAAATTGTGATGAAACAAAGGAGAATATAAATTATGATTTTTCTTTGCATATTTGACAGTGAATAACACCATGCTAAAAATGACCAGACATGAAAAACTGCCACTGAGCTCATTCAGCACCTTCTTGAGATCACACCTCCAAGGCCTCCTGGGTCAAGGCAAGATGGAGGGACCAATGGAAGTCTGCAGAACCATCCAGGCTTCACCACTATGTTGAAGATCCCACAGATGTTCTTGGCAGCATCTGCCCCGAAAGCAATGGACAACCCTCAACCGCCTGAGGACAGTCAGGCGTAGGATGCTTCGGAGAAGCAATGCAGAAATGGGGTCTCATGGACAGTGGACAGTGCGAATGCGGGGACCCATTACAAACTGTGGAACATATAATGAGCAGCTGCCCCAAACACTGGCCACCGAATGGCGATCATGGTCTAATCGACCTGGACGATGACATGTTGGACTGGCTTGCCTCAACGGAGCTGAAGGTCTAAGGCCATACTGTACGCCAGAGAGACCAATGCTGGTTGGGATTGAAGTGGAGTGCTAATGAAATAAAACATCAATAAAATGACTTCAATGACTCATTATTTACATGTAAGCTGTCCAACTTTAAAGCACTTTAGAATTTAAATAACTAAGTACTCTTAAATGCCATTCACTATTAACTTTAGACCATTTGTTTTACTTTAGTTATGTGCCATCACACTGACTGACTTAACATGACTTTAGACTTTGAATCTCTCTCTCTCTCTCTCTCTCACACACACACACACACACACACACACACACACACACACACACACACACACACACACACACACACACACACACACACACACACACACACACACACACACACACACACACACACACACACACACACACACACACACACACACACACACACACACTATACAGAGGAAAAACCGGATGCCTTCCAGTTGATCAAAACTGAAGCTGACAGCTTTACGTGACACGTGTGTGCGCCATCAGTGTGTGCAGCTGTGTGTGTGCATGCTCTTCTCTCAGTGGGTGCATGTGTTGACAGCCAGAGCTGCAGAAGAGGGGAAATTTGTGAAGCGTCAGGGCTGCCTCTCTCCCACTCCGTGATGCAAGGAATACAGGGAGGAGAGATAGATGAAATAGGAGGAGAGGACACAGAGGAAAGAGGGATGAGGGGGAGGAGGAGGGCCGTCCATCAGCCGGGGGAGAAAGATCCATCACTGGGTCCCAGACAGGATGGCAGCCCTGGGGGACTCACGCTATGGGGCTGTATGTCAATTTGCCTCATTCAATCTGCTGCCATATTGGTCTAGTCGGACGCAATGAGGGGTACGGATGTTGAAGGGCCCGCTCGCTTGGATGTTAAAACGTCGCTCGGCAAATGGCACCAAAATAAACAAAACAACTCCCAATTGTTTTTCAACGCCTTCGTTTTAATCTATTTATTTTCTTTATTTAAATTTCTTTACATGAATTATATAAACATGACAACACACAATACAATAATAATAATAATAATAATAATAATAATAATAATAATAATAATAATAATAATAATAATAATAATAATAATAATAATAATAATAATAATAATAGACAGGACTTCACAGGACAATAATAGTACTAACAATAACAATAATGACAATAGAATAACAAAAATAATAAACACAGAACATAAAACAAAAATTCTTATATTATTAGACACCACAAAAGACATTTCCTCACCAACTCCCCCACCCCAGGACCCCCCAGGACCAGGACCAACACCCTGAACCTGCTCTGCTGCTAGATCGTGGCTTTAACTTTCTTGGCCGCTGAGACCCACAGCTCAATGCTGGCCTGTCCAACCCCAATCACACGTGCAGTAGAGATTTCCATATAAATGACATCCAGCAGTATCAGAGACCAATTAATCATTGTGAGTTTCTCAGGTTGTTTCCACCTCATGGCTATCAGTTTCTTGGCTGCAGTAATGCCCGCCAGAATGATACTTTTTTGTTGTATGGATGGCGGTAGTAATGATATTTCGTTTTTAATCTTTAGTTATAGTTAACAAATAATTAGTTATTTTCTCGTTGAAATGTGTTCACAGCCATCTATAAAAATGTCCTCTGTATTCAGCAGTGGCACGCCGCCCCTGTGAGACAACTACCACAACTGAGAAAACAAACGTGAAAACTAGAATGATGTATAGAAGCTGCTGCTCGCTTACTTTCCAAACAAGATGGTTGGATCCCATACGAACATACTGATGTTGATGACTTGTGAAGAATATTGATGAATACTTCAACTTGTCTATGAGTCCCATATAGACGCCTGTCAAGTCAAGTCAAGTCAAGTCAAGAGTTTTATTTGTCACGGCATACAAGCATGCAGCGATTGTGCAATAAAACAAGTAATAAGAATAAGACATAACAGGTATATGTACATAAAGTTTACAAAAAGCATGGTAAGACATGCTAAGGTACTGCGATAGTGCAATACACTGATTAGCTACGGATGAGGCACTGGGTCTTATGTACACTACTATACAATGCTATACTATACAATCTACAGTTATACTATGTGTCCTAATGCTAGCTTGCTATATCCATCTGTTTACTATACAAGAACCAAGTACTCTGTCCCAGGTGTGGCGACACGTTCTGAGAAATACAAGCCGGTCTCAATTAGAAGCAGGTTCTACATGACATGTTTATCTGGTTGCCATTGACACTGCAACGCAATTTATCATTTATTTTGCATTCAAACATCGGTTACATTTGCTGATCGCCATTGTTTACAGAGAAAAGACTCCAAAGTCTCTGAAACAAAGTCTAATTTATCTCTACATTCCCTCACATCATCAAATGAGTGATTAGTCAATGATGTGTTATTCGATAGTCTGAATATATTTTTCTTCGTAATATTCATACTGGTTTAAATAAATAATTTGATAGTATTTTGCATCTTTGCTGAGAGAGTTTTGTGCGAAAGGAATTAAATGCTTGTCCCATATAGACGTCTGTCCAAAATATACACTTGTTGAGTTCAGTGATTTAAGTAAATTTTTTATTTAATAAAAAATTATGTTATGTTGTTATGTCTGCAACCCTGTTAACTCATTCAGTGCCAGCGATTACCCTCATCCCTGTAGTCAAAGTTAAAAGATAGGCATTTTCACTGTGCATCACGATGTCTGCAGAGCTATGTTACGAGCAGAACGTTTGGTTGGCATGGTGGTGTGTGGAACCCAATTGCAGATATAAACTCACGGAGAACTTGGAGAGAGCAGGCAGGAAACGGCGGTGTGATAACAAAAAAGCGTTACTTGCAAGAAGTGGCAACATAGGATAAATGGTGAAACATAAAACACGAACCAAAACAAGGGTAACAGCAAACAAAAGTAATGACCCAGCAAAGGACAGCTGGGTTGACAACATTTAAATACCAGGACTAATTAGAGACAAGAGGATAATTAGTGAAATGACACACAGCTGGGGTAATGACTAAACAGGAAACATAACAGAGGAAATATACAGAAACATGACAACACCAAACAGCACATAGATACAGACACAAGGAGACAAAACTAAATTAGACAATGGGGCACAGTAAAGACAACAGATGAACACACAACAGATTGGTGATGACAGACAGGACATTAATAAATAAAAGATAACAAAGATGAATACACTGAACTAGGCCACCTGGTGGTTGAGAGCCGTAGTTCAGGTAAGGGATATGTCCATGGACAGATGAGGGTTGTGACGCAGTACCGGGGGGAAAATGTCCATGGACAAATGGGGGTTGTGGAGCAGGACCGGGGGGACCGTTACAGTACCACCCCTCGATGGACGACTCCCAGGCGGCCAAGCAGGCCCCCCGGGAACGGGAAGGGTGGGAGGGAGGGATGCAGCACCGGCAAGGAGAGGCTGGGGAAAGGGGGTTCGGGGAACAGGACCAGTGGGAATTGGGCCGGGGGGAGGGGGTCGATGAGAGAAATGAGGGAGACTGGAGCAGGAGGGGAGGGAGGGTGAAGAAGATAGGCCAGGAGTAGGACCTGGGGCTGGGGTCTCCCCGGTGGCGAGACCTGTCGCCAAACATAAAACACGAACCAAAACAAGGGTAACAGCAAACAAAAGTAATGACCCAGCAAAGGACAGCTGGGTTGACAACATTTAAATACCAGGACTAATTAGAGACAAGAGGATAATTAGTGAAATGACACACAGCTGGGGTAATGACTAAACAGGAAACATAACAGAGGAAATATACAGAAACATGACAACACCAAACAGCACATAGATACAGACACAAGGAGACAAAACTAAATTAGACAATGCGGCACAGTAAAGACAACAGATGAACACACAACAGATTGGTGATGACAGACAAGACATTAATAAATAAAAGATAACAAAGATGAATACACTGAACTAGGCCACCTGGTGGTTGAGAGCCGTAGTTCAGGTAAGGGATATGTCCATGGACAGATGAGGGTTGTGACGCAGTACCGGGGGGAAAATGTCCATGGACAAATGGGGGTTGTGGAGCAGGACTGGGGGGACCGTTACAGTACCACCCCTCGATGGACGACTCCCAGGCGGCCAAGCAGGCCCCCCGGGAACGGGAAGGGTGGGAGGGAGGGATGCAGCACCGGCAAGGAGAGGCTGGGGAAAGGGGGTTCGGGGAACAGGACCAGTGGGAATTGGGCCGGGGGGAGGGGGTCGATGAGAGAAATTAGGGAGACTGGAGCAGGAGGGGAGGGAGGGTGACTTCAGGTGGCTTCCCTCCCAGCAGAACGTTTGGTTGGCATGGTGGTGTGTGGAACGCAATTGCAGATATAAACTCACAGAGAACTTGGAGAGAGCAGGCAGGAAACGGCGGTGTGATAACAATTTTATTTATTTATTATTATTTTTATTTTTTTTTATTTATTTGCACTACCTATCTTTGTGAAAGTGGTTTCTCAGCTCTGGTCCAGCTGAAGACAATGCAGATAAACAGATTGGACATTGAGCATGACCTCAGAGTTGCTTTGTCTACCATCACCCCAGACTTTGAGACTCTTGTCAGGAGCAAACAACATCCCCAGTTATCCCATTAGTTCCCTGGGATGTTAACCCTTTATCTGCCAGGGATTATTCTGATCTTAATCACCTCTCTGCCACCACTGTAAGTCTATGGAGATGTTCCCCTTCTTTGCAGGGCTATAACTTTTTAAATTGTATTGCTAAATTGACATTACTATGGCCCATTCAACGTCAAGTATCTATCGTTTAGGATGTAGCAACGTTCTACTTTTTCATTCACATATTCATACTAAAATACGGTCTAAAGTATAAATATGTTGCAGAACGTGAGTTATAGCCATAAATACATATATTAGATCATCAAATGTAGTTTGATACCGATTGACGTCAGATTAAAAATTTCAATTGTACAAGGTCCTAAACGTCATGCCTCATCATCTGCTGGTGACCGGAGGGGGGGGGGTTATAAGTCCGTGGCCGACGTTAAAT
Organism: Notolepis coatsorum; assembly: GCF_963971535.1. Lineage (NCBI taxonomy): Eukaryota > Metazoa > Chordata > Actinopteri > Aulopiformes > Paralepididae > Notolepis > Notolepis coatsorum. The sequence continues at coordinate 75,756,298 of NC_140166.1, read as the reverse complement.
CATTTATGTAGTATGGGCGATATATAGATCAGAGCAGTTTATATGGATAATAATAATCAAGCACGCTGAAACTCACTGCAGCTTCCTCGTAGCGTTGGGCGATGCTACTGGAGCAAAAATATCGTTATTATGGGATGTCGATCTAGTTGGTCCAGTTCCAGGTTGTATAATACTATATACGTCCAAATAACATTGTTTATTGAGTTAGGGCAACCGATCGATTATCCAATGTGTCGAGATGGAGCCCCGGGAGCGATAGCAAGTGGCCGGACGAAATATGGGTGAGCACCACTTCCGGCCGCTCACTTCCGGTTTGGCGATTCGCCGATCGGCCACCAGATGGCGGTCTTGAACCGTTGGAGAGTTGAGAGGAGATCTGCAGCACCCGTCAAGTCTCCGTGGGTGAAATATGATTGCCATGACAGATTTTTGAAATATTGATCTCAAAGACGCTGTACGACGTCATTGGCAGATTACGCATGGCAAGGAATGACGTCTTAACACGTCATTGGCAATTAAAGGGTTAAGCTAAGAAGTCTGCTAAGAAGCATATATTATTTATTATTATTATTTATTGTGTTTTTTATCCCTAGTTGCACTTTTGTTGCAACCCCAGTTATCCCATTAGTTTCCCCAAACTTAAGCTAAGACGTCTGCTAAGAAGCATATATTATTTATTATTATAATTATTTTATTTCATTGGGTTTTTAGCCCTAGTTGCACTTTTTTGTGTTTATTTCATGTTTTTAACAGTGCATGAAAGATTGTGTATTACTCCAAAAAGATAATTGAAATAAATCATAGTGGTTAAAAAATTTGGGTCGCAGGGCGGCTGGGTGGTGCAGCGGACATTGCGCTCGTCACCAACGCAAGAGACACCAGGTTTGACTCCGGCTGTCGGCGTTGCCTCCGGCTTGGGCCAGCCGTCATACTAATTCAATTGGCAGTATTAGCTGGTGGAAGTCGATGGGTGGTAATCTGGACGTTGTGGACAGCGACTCCTACAGGTCGGTTGGGGACGCCTGCACAGCAGAGACAGGAAATGGCGGGGATAGTGTGAGCCTCCCACACGTTACACCTCGCCAATGAGAGTCCACGCTGGCAGGTGAAAAGATGTGACAGGCTGTACATGTCAAAATACTTCCCAAAGGTCAGTGAATACCACAACCACTACACCAGAGGAAGCTCAACAAATCATGTTAAACCCAGATTCGGCTCAAACAAGGGACTAAACACGTTTCGCAATTATGCCACAACAATGTGGAACGCCCTACCCAAAGCTGTAAAGGAATGTGAATCCCTGCCCACATTCAAAACCGCTCTTAAAGAGCACCTACGGGAGGCTGCAATTCGAAACTGGCCACCGTAAATGCCCAAAACGCCCACCACCTCCTAATAGACAGTCTCCTCCCCACCGCATGTATTCCCTCCCCGCCATATGTATATTTCTCTCCCAATCTCCCACCCACCCCCTCCTTATGTACAGTCCCCTCCCCATCATATGTATATACTCTGTCAGGATCTAGGGGTAACAGTACTGTATATTTGAATACCGTTTATGTCACAAATGTATCAGTACTAAATACCTATATGTCCCTATGCCATAAATGTCATGTATGTTGTGTATGTCATAAATGTCTATATGAATTGAAAATGGGGTACCCTGATGTAAACGAGACAAACGTCTTTCTCAGGTCTGCATCCCCTTAACAATTGTGTGTATTGAGCCGTACTGTATTGTACCCATTCTGCAATCTGTTAAATAAAGTTTTCATTCATTCATTCATTCATTCATTCTGCCTCCTCGTGTACCGGAGGGGACACGTGATGCAAGCCTTCTATCGTCCCTACAACCGGCCAGTGGGGGGCATATGCAAGCAACGTTCAAGACAGGGGAGGGAAGAATTGGCACAATGGAATTGGGATGGGAGAAAAATGGAAAAAGGAGAAAAAGTGGATAAAAAAAAAAAAAAAAAATGTGGGTCGCGACTTAATCACTAAGGAAAATGTTGGGTCCCGAGGCTAGACCAGTTGAGAACCACTGGTGTATAGTATATTAAAATCGAAAAAACAATGAAAACCAGAGAAATCTCGGGTTTTGGCGCTCAACCGCTGGCGAGATAACCAGAGAAATTTCGGGGTTGGCACAGAAAGTGTTAATGGTGCTGCTGCCTGTCTTAGCAGGATGCTCTTGTAAAAGATATTTTTTATTTCAATGAGACTTTTTCAATTTATTTGTTATTTTTTTAAGTGTATATATATATATATATATATATATATATATATATATATGTAAGGGATAATGTATAGCTACGAGGTCATTGTCGCAAAATAATTGACCGACAGAGTTTAAAATACCGAGCCGCCTCGGCGAGGTGTTTTAAACGTCAGTGAAGGTCAATTATTTTGCGACAATGATCGAGTATAGCGATACGTTATCCCTTACATATATATATATATATATATATATATATATATATATATATATATATATATGTATATATATATATATATATATATATATGTATATATGTATATATATATATATATATATATATATATATATATATATATATAATATATATACACTTAAAAAAATTACTTATTACATGGCTAACTTACTAACAATATACCTAATTCATTTTACATCGACTCGCAACACTGGTTCTGGCTGCGTTCTGGCTCCACCCCCTGTCATCGCCGGCAGCAGAACACCGGCAGTGTCTAATTGCACTGAAACAGTGTGTGTCAGTGGGCTTGATTGCGAACAGCTGCGCACAGCGGTCATTATTGTCCCACAGCGGTCATTATTGTCTGATAATGACCGCTGTCGGGGGGCTATTGACCAATCACAAGCAAGCATTTCGGCGAATGTGAAAACGCCATGTAATAAATATATATATATTGTGCTTTTGGAGAAACTCAGTTTGGGGCAACAACACAGCCACTGTATTTAAGGGACAAACACCATTATTTATTGTCCAAAGGGAGGGAGAAGAGTGTTAGAGGGTGTTGCCTGGCCCGTGTTGATTGAACCCCAAGGAATTGCGTGAGGGGGAGTGGGGGGGGGGGGGGGCAGCCGGTCCAGACGTGGTGTCCCAGCGGTCGTCACGCTGTGGGTCAGCCGGTCAGTCTTCTCCGTCTTCTCCGTCTTCTCCGTCTAGGGCAAAAGGACATAATGTGTGAGCTCTGGTTTGAGGTGAGTCAGACTAACCTGCCCACGTGCTGTCAGAAGCCTCCTTTTGTGTGGCTGCTGACGAGGCCTGATGAGTTCCTGGTGTGGGTGATTCACCAGCTGTGGGGACTGATTGCCATGCTGCCCGCTTCTCCCAGCTCTCTGCTGTGGGGCTCTATGGCCTGGTGAATCCCTCATCACAATATACAAAACTATAGTAAAACCTATAGTATTGCCGTTTTCTTCACACATTAAATCCCTCACAGTAATACTGGAGTGATTTATAGTATTCCTACGTTTGTCCCACGGCGCTGCAGACTGCCGCCATGGGCTATAAGTCTCACATCGTTGACACTAATTCATGGGTGTTTTGTCAGGGATGACTAGTCAGTAGTAGCCTACTTACGTATTCATAATACCGAATGGTAGCACCTATACATACAGTGTAGATGGGGGCATTCATCATTCATATCATAGGAGACAATCTGGTGTTGAAGCAGCCTAACGGATGCAAACTGTAAACACGGTGACGGCGCACCTTGAGAGATGAAAACATGATTCGGTGAGAGCGCACCTGACTAGACCCAGATGTGTATGTCTCGATGTGTCCTATAGTGATATGTTTGAGAGTGGATAATGCAGGTGTATATCAGTAGTATGTCTCAACATGTGTCCTAGTGATATGTTTGAGAGTGGATAAGGCAGGTGTATGTCTCTGTGAGTCTCAGCAGCAGGCAACAGAATCCATCCTCTCCTCCAGCTGTAGCCTCCTCTCCTCCATCCTCTCCTCCAGCTGTAGCCTCCTCTCCTGCAGCTGTAGCCTCCTCTCCTCCATCCTCTCCTCCAGCTGTAGCCTCCTCTCCTGCAGCTGTAGCCTCCTCTCCTGCAGCTGTAGCCTCCTCTCCTCCATCCTCTCCTCCAGCTCTATCCCAACTCCCCCATACTGAGCAGGGACTCTCATGGGTTTCTCACGAGTGCTGAATTTAATTGGATTTCCCACAAAGTGCCTCTGACCCTAACTACAATCTTACCCTAACCGCCACCCTCACCTAACCATAACATTAATTTAACAGCCAAGTCACAGAGAAGCTAGACATCGGTGTGGCCAACTTTTGAACATTGTACAGTTCAAAAATAGATATAGGAAAACTGTCATTGATGAGTACAAAAACGAGGAGCTCTAAAATTGTTTTTATTTCTACTAAAATGTGTCTTGTTTTTTATTGATGTTTATTTTGTTCGTTATTTTATGTTTGTAAGATATTTAGTTTTATGTATGATATTGTGAGGAAGGGGCAGGACTAGATAAGCATTTGCTTCCTTCTGCTCCTTCTCGAACTCATTTGTTTATCATTTAATGAAGAATGTAAGATTTCATATCCTTTTTCTTTAGTTTTTTATATGGTTGATTGTTCGAGATGAACTCAACTCAACATGACTTCACAAGACGTCACATAACCACATGACCTGACCACTAATACTCTCCGGCTTCATCACGTTATGACTCACTACAGGTGCTAAAGAACCCAGGCTGCTATCGTAAAGAGTTCCGGGCCAAATCAGGTTTCTAACATCGAGGCAATCTAATCATCCCCTCTCCTTAATTGGCTGATATCAATCCTTGTCTCCAGTGCCTTTCTGCCATCATGTGTGCGCTGGCACCTGACTGATGTCTGCAGTGCAGCTGTGGACCCCCGCCCCAAGGCTGAGTGCTACACATGGGTAGAGGTGAAAAGAAAAAATGGGCACCTACTGCACAACATGGGACCCCATCAGTGAGCAAAAAGCTATGATGCGTCATGCATGGTGAAATAGTCTTCATCCTTGATTAAGATTAACATTAGAATAACATAGACAAGGCGGCTGGGTGGCGCAGTGGAGATTGTGCTCATCACCAATGCAAGAGACTCCGGTCTCGAATCCGGGTGTCAGCATTGCCTCCGGCTTGGACCAGACGTCATACTACTCAATTGGCAGAGTTAGAGGGTGGAAATTGATGGGTGGGGATTTGGATGTTGTGGACAGCGACTCCTACAGGTCGGTTGGGGGACGCCTGCACAGCAGATACAGGAAGTAGCGGGGGTAGTGTGAGCCTCCCACACGTTACACCTCGCCAATGAGAGTCCGCGCTGGCAGGTGAAAAGATGTGACAGGCTGCCTCCTCGTGTACCGGAGGGGACACGTGATGCATGGCTTCTATCCTCCCTACAACCGACCAGTGGGGGGCATAGTCGAGCAACGTTCAAGACACGGGAGGGGAGAATTGGCACAATGGAATTGGGATGGGAGAAAAATTGAAAAAAGAGGAGGAAAAGTGGATACAAAAATAATATCCAGCATGGTAAGTAACTCGGTTAAGTAGTAACATATGAATTGTAATGCCATTAGCTTAGCATAGCCCTCTGTTGAAATACCCTTCAGTTAGCTAGTAAGCTAGAAAGAGAAGCAAGTGACTAGCATGAGTAGCTTACATTCAGGGCGGTCAGGTGGCGTAGCGGAGATTGCGCTCGTCACCAATGCAAGAGGCTGCGGTCTCGACTCCCGGAGTCAGCATTGCTTGGGGCTTGGGCTGATCGCTATACTACTAACCCGTTTGGCTGGATTAGGGGGAGGGCAAGTCATGGGTGGGAATCTGGCATTGTGGACAGCGACGCCTACAGGTCAGGTCTGGGCGCTTGCTCGGCGGAGGCAGGACTTGATGAAGGCAGCGTGACCTCCCACGCGTTACACTTCACCAATGACAGTCATCACTGCCAGGTGAAAAAAGAGTCACTGGCTGTCGCCGCGCATGTCGGAGGAAGCGTGCGGATGACTTCAGGGTTCCCTTGTACCGACCAGTAGGAGAACATGCGCACAACAAACAGGTAGGGGAGGGGGGGAATTGGCACAACGACTAAATTGGGACGGGGAGAAAAAACAGAGAAAATCGGAGAAAGAGAGGGTTAAAAAAATTAAAAATATAAATAATAAATGAGTAGCTTACATTCATCTGGTGACAAAAATAAAACCTTTCTTCCACAGAACAATTTCCTATTGAAAACAATCATATCAACAAGATTTCCTATCATTACTTACGGACATATCGACTCCAAGGCTTAAACAAAGGGAGAGAATTTTTTGCATGCATGCTCTTAGGTTGCTCTTTGTTCAACTGAAACCTAAATGTAGGATGAACACGAAACTTAAGGAAAACAAGCACTACCTAGAATGTCCACTAGGGGGCCAGCAATAAAAGGTTAACTTGACAATTGGCAAATTAAAATCACTTTGAGTGCTAATGTAATAGAGAAACAGAGGTTTGAACACACTGAAATAAAATATTTGCTCCTTACTTTTGTGTTGACTTGTTGCCAGATGCCTGTGTTTGGGTTCCAGATGAGAGGTATGAGCTGGAAAACATAACGGTTCCATAGCCTGAAGTCTTATAGTCATACAGTCCAATGATAAAAATACAATGGTAAATTAGTTTTCACAAAGTCTTCTTTGTCATCTTCCCCCACTCTCACCCATCAGTCTGCGATCGCTTTCGAAAATTTTTCGTCATCAGCGGTGACTGGTCAGTTCAGGACCATTTACAGTCAGATGTGGTCACTTGACGGAGCGGCCTGTCAAATGACGCTCACCGGATATTTCGTCTTGTAACCCGAGACCGAAGCACACAATAGGTTGACTGTGGTGCCGATCGAAAGGTGGCAAATTCAACTTTTTAATGGTGTATTGGTTGATTGGCGAAAAATGCAGCACGGAGCCGGCAGACGAGAGCAAAGTGCCGCAACGTGTGCGTCTCGCGCACAGGCGTGACAGCCCTTATACGGGCCGTTGAACGTTAACACATTCGGGGCCATTGGGATGCGTCTAATAAATCTCTAGAGGACCGGCAAATGTAAACAGACGTATAATAACAGACGTATAATAATAATATATGCTTCTTAGCAGACTTCTTAGCTTAACACATTGACGGCCACGGGGATTAGATGGGCCCCACTCTAGACAACCAGCATAAATTATGTAAACAGACTTGGGGCTGTTTGTAGAGCTAAATCTATACTTTATAGTATTGCTATCTGTCCATTCTCATTGTCAATTGGGACCATAAACCGTCCCTTCAAAATGGATTAAAGAAATAATTTTTTCATCAATACGTTCTCATTTTATAGCGCCGTGAATATAAGCGTTATACGGCATTTGGTCTAGTATATTTCCTGGGAGGCGAAATAAAGGGCTAATAGTTACTAACGTTATATCCAATGGCATTTCCGTTATACAGATGCTACAGTTAAAACTCAAACTGCATATGATCGGCACGATCCTCAAGCATGTATGCATGAAAGGGGGGGGGGGGGCGGGGGACGTCGTTTCTTATTATTGATTACCAATAACCGTGTTCGTCTAAGTAGCCACATAGGCCGATCGTATCGTATCATAACAAGGCTCGATCGGGCTGTAATTTACGTGAAAAAGATCTTACCATGAGTCGGTTGGATCCCCCCGAGCATTTCCCCGTTATCGATCGCCATCTGGTAGATCGATATGTCCATTGGCTGATGATAAATCCCCTTATTGCATAGTGAAATCCGCAATTCAAAACGTATCCCGTGCAACAGACAATAGCTATCGCTTCAGATGAGTAGAAAACTACATTAGAGATCAAAAAAAAAAAAGACAACTTCTGCCACAGGGAACACTCTATTATCGCGATAGCGCCCCTAAGAGGATCTGGCCGGTATTGCACTTTCTCGAATTCAAAGAGTAGGGTACATCTGCAGTGCCGCTCGGCGACCTTGAATAGGTTATTAAAATGGAATAAAAGCCAAAACAACTTGCCACGGATATATCCGTGCTTCTGTCCACAACGCCTATTCTTTAATCCCAGCCGAAGAGTGCTGCCGAGTGCTTCCGCGTTTTCCCTGATTGGCCGCGACACGCCCCACGGCAGCGGCAGAGCGGAGCGGCAGAGCTTGCGGCATTATGTAGCCGTAATCCCCGCTGTTTTTCCATCGAAGCTTAGCTCAACTGGTACGCCGCCATGCTGTGGAGCCTGCGGTGCAGTTGGTCACAAGTTCGAATCACTTCAATTTTTTTTTCTTCTTTTTTACGTTTATCATCTCTCGCTATAAATGTGCATTCTTTCGCTGGTTAAGTTTAGGCATTCTTTCGGAGTTGGTTAAGGTTAGGGTTAAGTTAAGGTTAGGGTTAAGGTTAGGCATTATTTCGGAGTTGGTTAAGGTTAGGGTTAAGTTAAGGTTAGGGTTAAGGTTAGGCATTATTTCGGAGTTGGTTAAGGTTAGGGTTAAGTTAAGGTTAAGGTTAAGGTTAGGCATTATTTCGGAGTTGGTTAAGGTTAGGGTTAAGTTAAGGTTAGGGTTAAGGTTAGGCATTCTTTCGGAGTTGGTTAAGGTTAGGGTTAAGTTAAGGTTAGGGTTAAGGTTAGGCATTCTTTCGGAGTTGGTTAAGGTTAGGGTTAAGGTTAGGCATTATTTCGGAGTTGGTTAAGGTTAGGGTTTGTCGCAGAGAATGCCTGTCTGTCTTTCTTGACGTGGAGGATGCAGCCTATTTCCGCACTGCCGCGGTCACATGGGCGTCATGGCCAATCAGAGAAACGCAACGCACTCTTCGGCTGGGATTAATATAGACGCGTCCACAACGGGTGGAATCGACACACGGAGATCTCCGTGGTCGGGCGCCATTGTGTTCAATAGGCATCAACAGGTTAACTTGACAATAGGCATCAACAGGTTAACTTGACAATAGGTATCAATAGGTTAACTTGACAATAGGCATCAATAGGTTAACTTGACAATAGGCACCAATAGGTTAACTTGACAATAGGCATCAATAGGTTAACTTGACAATAGGCATGAATAGGTTAACTTGACAATAGGCATCAATAGGTTAACTTGACAATAGGTATCAATAGGTTAACTTGACAATAGGCACCAATAGGTTAACTTGACAATAGGCATCAATAGGTTAACTTGACAATACGCACCATCCAATAGGTTAACTTGACAATAGGCATCAATAGGTTAACTTGACAATACGCACCATCCAATAGGTTAACTTGACAATAGGCATCAATAGGTTAACTTGACAATACGCACCATCCAATAGGTTAACTTGACAATAGGCATCAATAGGTTAACTTGACAATACGCACCATCCAATAGGTTAACTTGACAATAGGCATCAATAGGTTAACTTGACAATACGCACCATCCAATAGGTTAACTTGACAATAGGCATCAATAGGTTAACTTGACAATAGGCACCAATAGGTTGACTTGACAATAAGCATCGATAGAGTTCTATTTGTCGGCGACCATGACAACTTTAAATGATCCTAGAACATGTGGGAGATCTGTTAAGTCCTTGTCTGTGGACAATAACTCACATTTATTACCTCCATGTGTGATGAAGGATACTGTTGCTGTTTATGACAGGTCTGAAATGTTGAACTGTTTTAATGAGTATTTTATTTCTTCTAGTTCTTTGTTTGATTCTGTAGCCTCATCTACCTCCTTCAATGGTCACTCTTTTCGTTTTTCTCCCTTCTAGTACATGAAGTGCATAGAGCTCTTAAAGCTTTAAACCCAGGAACATCTGCTGGTGCTGATCGTCTTGATCCTAGCTTTCTGAGATTGGCAGCTGATTATATAGCTGAGCCCTTAACCCATCGTTTTAACCTTACCCTTGAATGTAATAAAATACATTCATACATACAGTATTTGGAAATCGGCTTTTGTACTCCCACTTGTAAAAGGGGGAGATCAGACAAACCTGAATAATTATAGACCTATATAAAATGTGTCAGCCCTGGCCAAGGTTCTCGAGACTCTTGTTAGTGAGCAACTTAAAGAGTTTTTATATTCTTTTTTTTTATCTACTTTTTCTCCCCATTTTTCAATTTTTTCTCCCATCCCCAAATTTGCATTGTCCAATTCTACCCTCCCCTGTCTCGAACGTTGTTAGGCCATGCCTCCCACAAGCCGGCTGCAATGTGGACGAAGCCTTGCATCACGTGTCCCCTCCGGTACTCGAGGAGGCAGCCGTCGCATCTTTTCACCTGTACAGCGCGATCTCTCAGCGGCGAGGGTCTGCGTGGGAGGGACACGCCGCCCTCGTCGCTTCCTGATTCTACTGCGCAGGCGCACAAACCGACCTGTAGGAGTCGCTGTCCACAACGTCCGATCCCCACCCATCAGCTTTCCCACCCCTAATACTGCCAATTGTATTAGTATGAACGACCATCCAAGTTGGTAGCAACGCCGAGAGCTGGGCTCGAACCCAGCATCTCCTGCATTGGTGGCGAGCGCCTTGCCCACTGCGCCACCTAGCCGCCTTAAGAGTTTTTATATTCAAATTATATTTTATCTTCATTTCAATCAGGCTTTGGGAAGCATCATAGCACAATTACAGCTGCGCTTTAGGTTGTGAATGATATTTATGGTACCCTTGATAGAAAGCAGCATTGTGTTTATCTTTTTATGGATATTTCCAAAGCATTCAATCATTTTGAAACAGAGATTGCCTATTACTAATGGTTTGATTGGGTGTTGTGTTTGTAAATAGCGGTTTAAAAAAGATTTATGGCATTTTACAATACAGAACTTTGAAGGCGTTTTCCCAAAGGGTAGACATGTACCATTTCCCTAGCATCTACACACACCAAACTTTCCACCTTTATTCATATCTACGTATATCCTGCTTCTTTGTGCCAAAGGGTTTGTTGATATCCAAAGCGCTTTACAATTTGTTACTCACATTTTATCCATTCACTCACACACCGACGGCGGAGTGCATGCAAGGTGCCAACCTGCTCATCGGGAGCAATTAGGGGTTAAGTGTCTTGCTCAAGGACCAGTGATGCCACAGATTACTTGTAAAAGTAATCCGATTACTGATTACTGATTACTCCTTTAAAAAGTAATCCAAGTTACTTTACTGATTACTTGATTATCAGAGTAACTTAGTTACTTTGAAAGTAACTAGGTTACGAAGTCGTCGTCGTTCCCCCAACAGTTTTTTTTTAAACGCTTTATTGAAAGTGCATAAATTGTTTTTAACTTGTTTCTCTGCACATAACGTAAATTGTTAAACTAGTGCTTCAGCTTCTGTACCATCAAGTATGGTAAATCAACAGTCTATGATGCTCACAGCATTAGAGCAGCCAGCCAGTGGTTTTACAAAACCAGTGTATCCATTCACATCTAACAAATGCAGGCTGAACTATTCAATTATATCAACTGTAACTATTAAATTGTTTTTATAAATGTCTCTCTATAAACATACAATCAGTCTCTCTTTAACATGTAAATTAACTGTAAATCTGGCAAATAAGAGCTTTTGCTCTGCCACCATCAAATATACATTAATCAAAAGGGAAAGAAACAATCTCTCTCTTTTGCTGTTTGGCTGGCCTCCGAGTCCTCCTGTACCTAGTCGAAGCGTCGGCTAGTGTTGTGATTCCAGATGCTTTCAATGCAATTGGATGTGCTGTTTTTAGCGGTAGACAGTACTTTGTTTCCTCCGCATATGCATAGACGAGCGTTTTGGGGTGGAAGTCATAAATGTCTATATGAATTGAAAATGGGGGACCCTGATGGAAACAAGACAAACGTCTTTCTCAGGTCTGCATCCCCTTAACAATTGTATGTATTGAGCCGTACTGTATTGTACCCATTCTGCAATCTGTTAAATAAAGTTTTCATTCATTCATTCATTCATTCATTCATTCGAAGTCTGAACAGAACCCGCGGTTTCACTTTTAATTTTGCGTTTAGACAAGCGTTTTGGGGTGGAATTCTCAGACGAATGCAACGGAGCCCTGCTGTCACACGATTGGCGCATATGTCACATGACGTGCTGTGAAGACCCGCCCTACTCTGCCTCTGATTCGCAGACTGTGGATGGGGAATGTGATTGTACCAAAGCAGAGTCACTCACAGACAGAGTGTCCAGTCACGCCGCGGGACACATTCTTGTGTAACCCTTTCACTGCCACACTACGTCACTCCCAAATAAGAAAAACAGCTCAACATGTATTTTTGACTGTCGAAAACGAAATAAAATACTGCATTCCGCCTGCATTATGAATTTATGATGAGATAGTAACGAAATAGTAACGCACAGCCACTTGGACAAGTAACTGCAATCAGATTACTGGCTTTTAAAGATTAACGCGTTAGATTACTATTTTCGGGGGAAAGTAATCAGATTACAATACCGCGTTACTTAGTAACGCGTTACCGGCATCACTGTCAAGGACACATCGACACGCTGCCCGGGAGGAGCGGGAATCGAATGGGGAACCTCCGGATTGCCAGACGACTGCTCCACCTCCCGAGCCACTGTCGCCCCTGTGTAATTTGGTGTTGTTTTTTTGTATTTAATGTGTAACTTTTGTATTCCTTTGCTGCAGCTTTTCTTGGCCAGGTCTGACTTGAACAATTTATTTTTAATGTCAATGTGACTTTCTTGGTTAACACATTGGGCGCCATGCATTGTGCCCATCATTATGCCCTCTCTGCCACCGCTGTAAGCCTATGGAGATGTTTACCTTCTTTGCAGGGCTATAACTTTTTAAATATTATAGCTATATCTGCATTACTATGGCCCACTCAACATCGGGTATCTATCGTTCCGGATGTGGGAACGTTATATTTTTTCATTCATACATTGTTGTGTTAATACCGTCGAGAATATAAGTATGTTTTTAAGCTTTTCTGCCGTAATTCCAAAAACGCTAGTTATAGGCCCTGAAGCATATGATAGATTATCGATTGGCGTTTCTTTCCTATACACGCTATATTAAAAAATTCAAATGTATATGATCGGTATACAGTATGCTTCATCATGCGTGAAGGAAAGGGGGGGGGGTCGTTTATAATTCCTTGATCGTCAGTAACGGCTTTATTTAGTATGAGTTGATATATTGATCAGAGTGATTGCAAACAAATAAATGGACAATCAAGCTGAAAGTAACGTTAGTTTCCTCTTACCGTTCGCCGATCTGCTAGATCCATTTCCGGTTTGTATGACGCAATAAAAGCCGAAATCATATCGATTATTGCGTTTCGAAAGCGATCCAAATGCACTCAAGTGTGTATATTGATCCACGCCCACAATATATCTCTGGCGGAGGAATTTCCTCGATGCACCGATGGCCACTTCCGGTTTGGCATGAGTGTAACTCACCCGACCATCCACCAGGCGGCGGTATTGAGGCGTTGCAATATCAGAACAGGGTCCGGCTGCGATCCGGAGGGAGGCTGGATGAATTATGAATGCCATGGCGAAAAAATGAAATATTGATCCCAAACACGTGATACGCCGTTGTTGGCGTTCAACGCATGGCGGGCAATAACGATTTACGCCGTTCTTGGCGCACAATGTGTTAACAGCTTCTACTGTGTTAGTATTCTTCCATACAAACAGTGTGCTGATTTCTCCTGAGTGTACCCTTTCAGAGTACCTTGTCACAGCCTGTCAGGCCTGCTGTGGTAATTATACGGATGTCAGCCATTTCTAAATGTAGCATTTAAACACTGAGCCTGGATGCCATGGGAGAGAGACACTGGCCCAGGCTGACCTTTCAGAGAGAGAGGATGAGGGAAATAAATGAATATGGGAGACAGCAAGTAGTACAGCGGATAGCAAAACAATTGTGCACTGTGCTCAGTGAGGCACAGTGAGATACAAGATACAAGAGTTTTATTTGTCACGGCATACAAGTATACAATGAAATGCGGGGGGTCTTGCCCGCAACGATGTGCATAATTACAATAGTAATATATAATAAGAATCCAATAGAACGACATTGTGCAATAACAAGTAACAAAGTAGGGCATATCGGTATCTGTACATGAGTTATTTACAGAGCATGGTAGGACATGCTAGGTCCTGTGGTAGTGCAATACACTGTTAGCTACGGATGAGGCACTGGGTCTTTATGTACACTGCTATACAATGCTATATTTTACAATCTCAAGCTATACTATACTATTCTTAAAGTGACCTTTCCTTCTGTAAAGTGACCATAAGTGTGAGTGTGTGCAGCATGAGTGTGTGTGTGCTCATGTTAAAGTGGCTGCTAGTGTGTGAGCGTGTACAGTGTTTGTGTTGTGTGTGTGCTCATGTGTGCTTGTGCGTGGAGAGTTCAGTGTTCAAGGCTCTGATGGCCTGGGGGAAGAAGCTGAGCCGAAGTCTCTCTGTCCTAGTTACTGGTGTTTGCAGGTGTTTGCCTGACCGCAGCAGCATGAACAGGCTGTTGTTGGGGTGGTGAGGGTCTTTCATTATCCTGCAGGCTGTGGATTTGCACCTCTTGTTGTATAGGACCTGCAGGGTTGGTAGTGCAATACTCGTGGTACGCTCGGCTGAGCGCACCACTCTCTGTAGGGCCTTCTTGTCCTGTGCCGTGCTGTTTCCATACCAGGCAGTGATGTTTCCAGTCAAAATGCTCTCTACAGCTCCGGAGTAGAAGGACTGGAGTATCTTCCCAGATACTCTGAACTTCCTTAACTGTCTCAGGTGGTAGAGGCGCTGCTTCGCCTTTTTTACGACTGAGTCTATGTGTGTTGTCCATGTCAGGTCCTCTGAGATGTGGACCCCCAGGTACTTGAAGCTGCTCACCCTGTCCACGGTAGCCCCGTTTATCCTCAGTGGTGTGTGTGTCTCCTGCTGTCTCCTCCTAAAATCCACGATCAGCTCCTTGGTTTTACCAATGTTCAGGAGCAGGCTGTTGTCCTGGCACCAGCGTTCCAGTACCTCAACCTCCTCCCGGTAGGCCTTCTCGTCGTTGTCCGAGATCAGCCCCACCACCACTGTGTCGTCCTCAAACTTCACTATGGAGTTGGACCTGAACTTGGCCACACAGTCATGTGTGTATAGTGAGTACAGCAGGGGGCTCAGAACACAGCCCTGGGGGGACCCGATGCTCAGGATGATGGTGTTGGAGGTCTGGCCCCCCACCCTGACCGCCTGGGGCCTTTCGCTCAGAAAGTCCAGTATACAGGCGCTCAGAGCGGAGCTCAGACCCAGCTCGATCAGCTTGTCCACCAGTCTGGTGGGGACTATGGTGTTGAACGCTGAGCTCTAGTCAATGAACAACAGTCTCACATAGCCCCCCTTCTGGCGGTCTAGGTGAGAGAGGGTGCTGTGCAGTACTTGGGAGACCGCATCATCAGTGGACCTGTTTGGCCTGTATGCTAATTGCATAGGGTCCATATCACTGGGGAGGGAGGCACAAATGTGATCCTTGACCTCTCGAAACATTTCATGGCCACAGAGGTGAGTGCCACCGGTCTGTAGTCATTGAGACCTGTTGGGGAGGGTTTCTTTGGTACCGGGATAATGGTAGACATCTTGAAGCAGGCAGGGACCACTGACTCCGCCAGGCGTTATATTTCATTTCAACCTTTATTTAAAATCGTAATCGTATAGTCTGATGGCTGTTGGAATGAAGGACTTCCTTGTGACGTTCAGTGTTGCATCTTGGTAGTCTGAGTCTAACACTGAATGTGCTCCTTCTATAGACCACCACAACACTTCTGGTATTCTGAAATCATGGGAGAGAGAGCAGGGGGAGAAAATGAATGAATGTGGATGAGAGCCTTGACATTAAGTGGTTGTAGCTACGGCTGTGGGGGTGCTGCAGAGACATGATCCAATATACTTTTATACGCCTGAGTCTCCTGAACATGGAGCGACCAATCCCAAGTCGATTGGCACTGTCTCGGCTGAGCTATAGTCACTTAACTTTTCCGCACCTACTCCCGAACTACGCATGCACAGATTGCCCACAGAGTCTAGGTTCATCAATCTGTGCATGCGTAGTTCAGGAGTGTTCAAAAGCTCAGCTTTTGTTGACCGCCCAACGTGATTATTTGTCACTGCTGAGGCTCAGGAGGCTTGTTCTTCACTCTCTGTTGAAGACAGGCTTGTGTACGAGAAAGTAAAAAGCGCTATTCTGAGAGTTTACGGGCTGGTGCCAGAGGCTTATTGACAGCGTTTCCAAGATCTCAGAAAAGGCTCATACCAGACTTGTGTTTACTTTGCCAGAGAGAAAGGGATCCTCTTCGACAGCTGAACACCTACTTGATGGCTGAACACCTACTAGCTTCAGTATGTGAGCGGATGTTATTGGAGGAGTTCAAGAATTGTATGCCTAAGTGAACCGTAGGGTACTTAAAGGAACACGCCAACTTTTTGGGAAATTCGCTTATTTGCCATCTACCCTGGCATTAGACAAGCAGATACATAGCCTTTTCTTCTCTGTGCATGTATTAGGCTTATAGGCCATAAGGTGAAGCCTGAAAAGTGTCTAGAAAATGATTTTCGTTCCACCATCTGGGAACTACATTCTGAATCCATTTTTCCATAGGCAATACCATCATGGACATTGGGTTAAAAATTCTCTGCGGGGTGCCACGGTGGCGCACCACGTAGCTGCGCTCGCAGTGTAATCACAGCGTCCGGGGTTCGAATCCGGCCCGGGGACTTATGCTGCATGTCCTCCCCATCTGCACCCAACTTTCCTCTCTGCCTGTCCTATCTACGATAAAAGCTGTAAATCTAGAAATAAAAATAAAAAGATCCTCCACAAGATATCCTCCCGAATTTTGTCAGGGGCCATAAATGCAAATTACTAAAAAACGAAACATTTTAAATTTGTTGGGAAGGCAAAATCTCTCTGAAATTGACCTTTACACATGTACCTAAACCTCTGAGTCAAACATTGGTGCATTAGTATACTTGAATGTGAATGTATACCAAGTTCCAGCTGAGAGGTAGGAGCTGGAACACATAACGGTTCCATAGCCTGAAGTCTTATCTAGTACAGGTCCAAAGTTTATAACAATCCCAGCGAAGATGAGTGTTTTACAAAGGTTTTTGTAATGTGTGTACCGGCGTTAATTTGGCATGACTATCCAAAATGGCCGTCCGCTTCCATTGATTCCGAGGACCTAGTCAAAACAAAGGATTTCCCTGGCTTCTTCTACCCCTTTCTCGTTGCAATCAGCCCCTGCCTGGGTTAGTGTTGGCTCCAGAATTGCATTGGCTACAAAGGTGGTCGATCATTTTCGTCATCAGCGGTGACTGGTGTGTTCAGGACTCGACCAAACCGGGCGTGGTCAGTTTTTCCGAATGGCTTGTCAAATGACGCTTGTCGGATGTTTCGTCTTGTAACTCGAGACTGGATGCATGCAATAGGTTGAGTAGGGTGACGATTGAAAGGCGGCAAATTCAACTTTCCAACAATATATTGGTTGATGAGAGAAAACGCAGCCCGGAGCCGGGAGACAAGGGCAAAGTGCTGCAATGTCCTCGCGCGTGAATTATGGCCCACTGCTGGGCCGTCCGATGCTTAAGTGGTTTTAAAAGAGCAGTTCATTTCAGGTTCCTCTCCTAAAATCAATGTGTTGGATTTTGTATCAATGTGTAGGGAGCGTGCTTCCTGGTTGACGATAGAAGCCTTCTCCACCTCCCAGGACAGCATGAAGAAGCGAAGAACAGTTCCAGCCTCGTGATCAGGTTTTAGTTTTACTGCTGATCCCTGGCTCTGCCCTTGCTGCCAGTTTATCGGATCCATAATGTAATAGAGAGTAAAGTGTCTGATATAAATTATGTCATCCACACACCTGCGCACAGGAGAAAGCTACAGTGGTGCCAGATTAACCTTATGTTCCTCCAAGGTCCCTCAGGTCCTCCTGGCTGTTCCAAAGTCCAGGCTGAAGCTTTTGCAGTGGCAGCCCCAAAGCTCTGGAATAAGCTGCCACTGCATGTTAGGCAGGTCCCCACTCTGCAAGTGTTTAAATCACGCCTCAAAACACATTTATTTGCTTTGGCTTTTGGTTTTTAAACAGTTTTGAGAGACATGCCTTTTTTATGTGACATATTGTATTATGTTTTTATTGTGTGCTTTTATCTTATGTTGTGGGACTTGTACTTGTACAGCACTTTGGTAAATTTAGTTGTTTTTAAATATGCTCTGTAAATAAAGTGGATTGGATTGGATACTCAAGTCCTATCATTCCAGAGATCCTGCCCAGGGGGACTTGGAGACTGCCACCCCCGGCAAGACACCTGCTTCCTTGGTTTGTGATCCTTGTCTGATGATGGTTTGACAGTGTTGGCCGATGTCCAGTAGTGTGGTATGGTAGGTTGCCAAATCCGGAGCGTGTGTCAAAGGGTTGATATAGTCTGTCTACTGCACTCCTACCCTACTCTGTACCAATGTTGTTACTGCTGCTCCCATTAAACAGCATGCCTATCATTGCCCTGTGGCAAAACGGGAGATTATGAAAAAAGAAGCAAATACCTGTTGGAGAATGTTATATACATTCGTCTATACTCTCTTTTTTTAGACTCGTTTTGTATCACAAACAGTACTGTATTTGTAAATCTGGTATGTCATAAATGTATAGATGTAGCACTACTGTCTATCTGTATGTCATATATGTTATGATGAATTGAAAATGGGGGACCCTGATGTAAACAAGACGAAAGTCTTTCTCTGGTCTGCATCCCCCCTTAATAATTGTGTGTATTGAGCTGTACTGTATTGTACCCATTCTGCAATCTGTTAATACAATTTTCAATCAATCAATCAATCAATCAATCAATCAATCAATCAATCAAGCCCAGTCGCAGCTAAATGAGTTCCCCGTTTACTAGCTCCTAAATCTGATGGCATGTCTTGCTTTTGTACAGATTTCTGTACGGTTAATGGCGGTAACAGTACCATACTTGTTCCCTTGGACTCTTAAAGCTTGCAGAACTAAACATGTATGAAAATGCAGCTATATCATGTATCAAGTAGTGCACAGGACCAGCCACCGGTTAAACGAGCTCGTCTCTATCTGCCGTTCCCTGCATGCACATCTAATCAAAGGGGGAAAAACAAAAGCTAAAATGTACCAGTCTGAGTGTACTGTGCAGGGGTCCGCAGATATGGAACGAGCTTGACGACTCTTCACACTTGTCTTCATATAACCGATGATTGTTTACAGAAAATCACACTCCTCTCCACCAATACATGACAACTAGTATATTGTACTAGTTTTTGTTTTGTTCTTGATTTATTGTGATGTTTCTTCTTTACTTGTTTAATGAAGACGTGTCCGGCCCATGGGGACATTAACGTGTGTTGTCGGGCCTTACAAATACATTTGATTGATTTGATTTGATGACCGGGCCGAACATATCTCCACATTGATTCTGGTGTTCCAGAGGCTTTCCGAGGCACCGTTGACCCTCAATCTTGCTAAGTGCGAGTTTGGAAAAGCTACTGTCACTTACTTAGGGAAACAGGTTCTTCACGGACAGGTGCGTCCGGTGGGTGCCAAGGTTACAGCTGTTCTGTCTTATCCAGCTTCAACTGTCTTATCCAGCTCTATCCCCAGGCCATCAGGATGCTTAATGACAATGACACTATGTAACAAACCATCATCTACACAAGATGGCACTCACTGCACACACACATCCACATGTACACACTCACTTTAAACAAACACTCACCTACCGCTCACTTTAGACACTTTAACACACTTTATATGTATCTATTATTAAAAGGATTTGCACTACATCCATACCTCATTTGCACCCTACCCTAAGTTGTACCCCATCCCATTTCTACATTGTACCTCACTGTCACTCATTCTACTCTGTGTTGTATATAGTGGTATATTGTATATATGTATATTGACTTTACTTACTTTTACTTACTTCTTAATTACTTTTTTTTTTACTTACTTTCTTTTTTACTGTATGTAGCACACTCTCATGGGGCTCTTTCAGAAATAAGCATTTCATATAAAGTATTCTGTATTTTCTTGTGACATATAATAAACAAACTTGAAACTTGCCAGATGGGAACTCTGTCATTTTCCGGGCACCGCAGGTGTTTTTGTGACACTTTCTCTGTGGCGGTTGCTGTGTAGCTCTGCAGCTCCTTTTGTGTGGAATGAAGAATGTCATGGTGCCTTTGAGGCTGCTAAGTGTGTGTGTGTGGGGGGGGGGGGGGGGGGCTGTGCCTAACCTCTCTCTTCCTGTTGGTTGATGCTAGCGCTTCTGGAGCTTCCACTGTGTTGCTGCAAAATAAATAATAATAATAATAAACTTTATTTGTATAGCACCATTCATAGCTCAAAGTGCTTCACGGCAGCAAAAGAGACAGGCACAAAATGAGTTTATGTGCAGACGTATGAAAAAATGACGGAGGAGATGAAGATTGAGGTTAAACTGGATTTGAAGAAGTCTTTATTCGTAGCACATATCGCAACGTAGTCATTCAGCGACACACACATGCGATGGGCTACGCATAGGAAACACACATGCATTTCTTTTAGGTTGCCGATGACATTTTCTCTTTGCGCTTGACCCATCCTGTCACAAACTCCCTCGGGGCATCGAAAAACTCCCACGATGCAGAAGGTGACATATACAATCACAGTCACACCAACATAGCCCATGAGAGGACCTACAAGGCATGTCTCATGTACCTGGCAGGTCCATCTAGCCAACACCCTGTGTCCAGAAATCGTATAATTCCATTCATACTGTTGATTTGGTCAGCATAATTCATTGTTGCTATGAACATGGGTACTTTTTGTGCAATGTGCATGCCGTTCTGTTTACCACTGTACATTGATAGATGGATTAGCCTTTTTGAAGTACATTTTACAATAACTTCTTTCGATAATACATTACGACATTTAAAATTGGGAATGTGTGTTTGCAAGCTGTATTTAATGATTTTAGCATACTGTATAATGGGAATACATGGAGAGAGGGAGATATGGTGAACAAGAGAGTGGGAAGGGAATATAGAGAGTCTGCGTATTGTAGGCTTGCATGTGTGATATCTCAAAATCCTCTTTTTTTAACCACCTATTTTAATCAGATCCAAAGAAAATTAAAACTGCTATTTTATTAAATACGTGAAATGATTACAATGCGGCATGCAATGGGATCTCACCTGTAGACGAATGAGAAAAGAATGCACAGCCCGCACGAGAGAGAGAGAAAGAGAGAGATACCTAGATATGAGGGAATTAATAATCATCAGGAATCTCTTTCTCACAATGGAAGTGATTATCGCCTGGAAAGAGAACAACGGTTCTCTCTGAGAGACAGCCACACACTCTCCACACTGGAGCAGATTCACACAAGCCTCTCTGAGAGACAGCCACACACTCTCTACACTGGAGCAGATTCACACGGGCCTCTCTGAGAGACAGCCACACACTCTCCACACTGGAGCAGATTCAGACGGTTCTCTCTGAGAGACAGCCACACACTCTCTACACTGGAGCAGATTCAGACAGGCCTCTCTGAGAGACAGCCACACACTCTCCACACTGGAGCAGATTCAGACAGGCCTCTCTGAGAGACAGCCACACACTCTCCACACTGGAGCAGATTCAGACAGGCCTCTCTGAGAGACAGCCACACACTCTCCACACTGGAGCAGATTCACACGGGCCTCTCTGAGAGACAGCCACACACTCTCTACACTGGAGCAGATTCAGACGGTTCTCTCTGAGAGACAGCCACACACTCTCTACACTGGAGCAGATTCAGACGGTTCTCTCTGAGAGACAGCCACACACTCTCCACAATGGAGCAGATTCAGACAGGCCTCTCTGAGAGACAGCCACACACTCTCCACACTGGAGCAGATTCAGACAGGCCTCTCTGAGAGACAGCCACACACTCTCCACACTGGAGCAGATTCACACGGTTCTCTCTGGGAGACAATGACTGTGTTCATTTATTGTGGAATGTAGAGAAGTCGGTGGTCAGGAGAAGAAAGACATAATTAAGGTGGGCAGTAGAAACACAGTAGAAACACAGATGAAAGATGGGCAGTAGATTCAAGATTGTGTATTGGCATGTGCACAGTTAACACATCCACTGCCGGAAACGGCTTACGACGTGTTTCAAGTTCATGCGAATTCTGCCATTCCACGGCGTACGACGTTATTGAGATCATATTTAATTTTTTCGCCATGTTATTCATAATTCCCTCACAGAGCCTGGTCTGATGCAGTGGGAGCCTGCACAACTCTGCAACGCTTCAATACTGCCGCCTGGTGGATGATCGGCGAGTTGCAACCGGAAGTGGATCTCTGGAGATCTCCGGTGCATCTATCTGGCAAATGCGTCCGGCACTCGCATATTGTTGCGGGACTGTAGACACACGTCCGTGTGTAGCGATCGCTGCCATAACGCAATAATCGATACGATTTGGGCGTTTATTATGATTATACAAACCGGAAATGGATTTAGGAGATCGCTGTCAAATAAGTTGGATCTTTTTCCTCCAGTCTCATCGGCGAACAGTAAGAGGACGCTGACGTTACTTTCAGCCTGTTTGTTTATTATTATCAATGCAAACTGCTCTGATCAATATATCACCCATACTACATAAAGCATTTACTGACGATCACGGAATTATAAACGACCCCCCCCCCCCGTTCATCCGCGCATGATAAGTCATAGCGTTTACAGTTGAAATTTTTAATATAGCGTGTATCGCCAACAAACGGCAGTTGATAATATATGCCTTTAGGCCTATAGCTCACGTTCTAGGAATTACTGCAGAAAACAATAAAAACATATTTATATTCAAGACGGTATTTTAGCAATACAATTTAAAAGGTTATAGCCCTGCAAAGAAGGTAAACATCTCCATAGGCTTAGACTGGTGGTAGTGATCATACATTGATGGATAGAAGCGTGGCAGGGAATGTGTTAACACATTGGCGACCACGGTTTGCAGTGTAATATGGTTCTGGACAACCAGGGTTTGTCAACAAACCGATGTACTTTCTAACAGCTATATATATACTTTATAGTATTGCTATCTGTCCATTCTCATTGTCACTTGAGTGCATAAACCGTGCCTTCATAATGGCTTAAATAAAATAAAAATCCATCGGTTGGTTGTCATTTTATAGCGTCGTGAATATAAGCTTTATCGCAGTTTTCGTCTCGTCTTTTTTCTGGGAAGCTAGATATGAGGCTAAAGGCTAGTCACATTATATCAAACGCCATTTCTGTTGTATATATATGAATGAAATAAAACAAACTGCTTAGCATCCGGACTATTACAGAGCATCTATGGATGAAATGGGGGCGGCGGGGGACGCTGATTAATATTATTGATTAGCAATACAGTGTGCGTTCAAGTAGCCACATTCAACTGATCGATCGCTTGCGTGTTACAACACTGTCCAATCCGGCTGTAATTTGGGTGAATAGTATCCTACCGTCAGCCCATGTGATCGCCGGCAGCATTTCGTCATTATTCATCGGAATCTGGTAGATCGATATGTCCATTGGCTGATCATAAATCCCATTATTCAATTTTGAGATTTTTGTATAATGTTGCCCCTTTACATGTCTTCTTTCAAACTAGTGACAAGAAAATGTCAAAAAAACACATTTAGTTTCTTATTTTGCTTCATTTTGCATGATTGCATCCATAAATGTGCTATGTTACCGCTCATCATGCACTTTATTATTTAAAATATTCTGTTATATGTACAGTGTTATGTGTTTCATGTATGTATATATTGTACTACGGTCTGTGGGAGCTCCCCTGAAATTTCGTTGTATACTTGTGTGCAATGACAATTAAAAGTATATTCTATTCTATATTGAATTGTTACGCTTGGTACGCTTCTTTGGCATGATGGACCCAGATGGCAGAGTATAGATGAGACCGGAGACAGAGCTTGACGATGAACAGTTTACTAACACACAAGGTACATACACGCCACAGGTAACATTTTAACAATGACCGCGCACAGCAGGGCAGGACAGACAGGACTATATACACAAGACTAATTGACAAGACACAGAGGGTAATTTACAAACAAGACACAGGTGTGGTAGACAGAAACAATAGAGCACAGAGTACTGGGAAAACAATAACAAACAACCAGACTAAAACATAATTACAAACCACAGACAGGGGAACACAAGACTAACAAAGTGGAGACAACAGATAATAAACACAACAAACACAACTGACAATAAATAACAATAAGTTGGTGTGTGAGCTGATGCCAGATTGGCATCAGCCCACCGGGTGGCAATGTAGACTGAGGGTTATTGTTAATGGGAGGTACTTGTGAATATGACTGTCTGAGTCCTGGTCGCGTGTAGCTTTATGCCAAGCAAGCAGTGCAAAAATTTACCGTAGTGGCATGCAGTAATGCGCCTTTCATTTTCCGCCGCCCAGCGCCCAGGTCGCGCGGAAATAGGCTGTCTATTGCCATTCTCTTTGACAAACTCTAACCTTAACCAGCTCCTTAACAACGCCTAAACTTAACCGTTCTAACCTTAACCAACTCCGAAACAATGCCTAACCTTAACCTTAACCTTAACCATGCCTAACCTTAACCATAGAAATTATATTGCCATTCTCTTTGACAAACTCTAACCTTAACCAGCTCCTTAACAGCGCCTAAACTTAACCGTTCTAACCTTAACCAACTCCGAAACAATGCCTAACCTTAACCTTAACCTTAACCATGCCTAACCTTAACCGGCGAAAGAATACACGTTAAAAAAAAATCACGTTAAAAAATATTTTCGATGGGATTCGAACTCGCCAGCAAACAAGCCATAGGATCCACAGCCATGTGTCCTTGCCAATTGAGCTATTGCTAGATACTGAATAAGGGGCGGTGACTTATATATATTGAGCTCCGCTCGTGCGGGATCTCATGCGCATGCGCGGGCACCTCGCGCGAGCACGCCGGCGCACGCACGCACCTGAGCGAGCACGCCGCCGCCGGTGCACGCACGGTAGCATTTGTCTGAAAAGAAGGGCGCTTTACCGCACTAGCGTGCGGTGACGAATGCGGAAGCATTTTTGCACTGCTTGCTTGGCATTAACGTACAGGCGTCCTGGTCCCACAGGGCCAGGACCGGAGGAAGTGTTACAGTACCCCGCCCTCGAAGGTCGACTCCCAGGCGACCCAACAGGCCCCCCGGGAACGGGGAGGGTGGGGGGGACGGAAGCCGCATCGGCGAAAAGAGGAGGGGGGAGGATGGGGGTTCGAGGGACGGGGCCTGCGGGAACAGGAACGGGGGGAGGGGGCTGACGAGGAGGGTTGGAGCAGGGAAGGATGGGGGGAAGAGACGACGGCTCCGGAGCGCGACCTGGGGCTGGGGTCTCCACGGTGGCGAGACCCCCCGCCGAACCCCGAACCGGAGGCTCCCTGGCGACAGGACGCGGTGCAGGACCCCCAACCGGGGTCCCTCCGGCAGCGGAATCCGACGTCTTCCTCCAGGTCTGCCATGGTGGTGGCTCGTCTTCTGGAACCTCCCAGGGCGGAGGAGACCTCGACCAGGCCGGCGAGGAAGACCTGCGGTCCTGGAAACCCCTTCCCCTGGGGCTGTGGCGTCGGGATCCGCGCCCCGTCCGTGACGCTCCCCTGCGGACCAGGCGACTTCCCACCCAGGGATCCAGCACCGGGGTGGTCGCGGCGCAAGCACCCGATATCATCGGTGCCGCTGGCCCAGCCACTGCGTCCCATGGTGCCAGACCCAGAGCGGTCGCCTGGTCGGCACGCAGGACGGAAGCGCCCAGGATCCCGAGCGCGAAGCTGGCTCCGTCTCTCCTCTCTGCCGGGTCCAAGTTCGGCGCGGTCATTCTGTTACGCTTGGTACGCTTCTTTGGCATGATGGACCCAGATGGCTGAGTATAGATGAGACCGGAGACAGAGCTTGACGATGAACAGTTTACTAACACACAAGGTACATACACGACACAGGTAACATTTTAACAATGACCGCGCACAGCAGGGCAGGACAGACAGGACTATATACACAAGACTAATTGACAAGACACAGAGGGTAATTTACAAACAAGACACAGGTGTGGTAGACAGAAACAATAGAGCACAGAGTACTGGGAAAACAATAACAAACAACCAGACTAAAACATAATTACAAACCACAGACAGGGGAACACAAGACTAACAAAGTGGAGACAACAGATAATAAACACAACAAACACAACTGACAATAAATAACAATAAGTTGGTGTGTGAGCTGATGCCAGATTGGCATCAGCCCACCGGGTGGCAATGTAGACTGAGGGTTATTGTTAATGGGAGGTACTTGTGAATATGACTGTCTGAGTCCTGGTCCCACAGGGCCAGGACCGGAGGAAGTGTTACATTGAATGGGGAAGTGCCTAATTTGCATATATAAACATAAAATTCAGAAAACTTGCAATATATTTTTTCTTAGTTTATATGTACATAACAAACTGGGAAAGTTTCATAGTGATATCTATTCAAATATTTGTTTTGCCTATTAGGGGGTACAAAATGAGATTTTATGAGTTTGTATTACACATAAAACAAAAAAATCTCAATTTCTCTATAGTACCTCCACACACCAAACTGGCCACGTTTCCTCCTATCCATATACCACAACTTTCTGTTAGAGGATTTTTTGATATATCACTCATCCAGATTTTTTGAAAATGTTATACAAAAAATGTATGCGAAAAATAGATTTTTTATGACTACGGGGTCATAAAAGGTCATAAATCCCTGTTCGGGTGGCATATCAACAAATCCTCTAACAAAAAGTTCGTTTTTTAATGTAGTAACATGAAAAACCATGAGAAAATATCTATATACCTTTTGAATATACCACGCCCCTTTTTGGGTAATAAAATTATGCGACCAAAACTTTTTTTGACTATTCTAAACAATTAAGATGTTTGCAAATGATTTCATCCTTTATTATTTTTTTTCCCTATCTAGGGGGGTGGTCTCCCCTTAATGAAAGATGAAAGGTGGGCAGTAGAAACGGATCAAAGGTGGGCAGTAGAAACAGATGAAAGGTGGGCAGTAGAAACAGATGAAAGGTGGGCAGTAGAAACAGATGAAAGGTGGGCAGTAGAAACAGATGAAAGGTGGGCAGTAGAAACAGATGAAAGGTGGGCAGTAGAAACAGATGAAAGGTGGGCAGTAGAAACAAAGACGAAAGGTGGGCAGTAGAAACAGATGAAAGGTGGGCAGTAGAAACGGATGAAAGGTGGGCAGTAGAAACACAGATGAAAGGTGGACAGTAGAAACGGATGAAAGGTGGGCAGTAGAAACACAGATGAAAGGTGGAGAGTAGAAACGGATGAAAGGTGGGCAGTAGAAATGGATGAAAGGTGGGCAGTAGAAACAGATGAAAGGTGGGCAGTAGAAACGCAGTAGAAACACAGATGAAAGGTGGGCAGTAGAAACAGATGAAAGGTGGGCAGTAGAAACAGATGAAAGGTGGGCAGTAGAAACAGATGAAAGGTGGGCAGTAGAAACAGATGAAAGGTGGGCAGTAGAAACAGATGAAAGGTGGGCAGTAGAAACAGATGAAAGGTGGGCAGTAGAAACGGATGAAAGGTGAGCAGTAGAAACAGATGAAAGGTGGGCAGTAGAAACGGATGAAAGGTGGGCAGTAGAAACAGATGAAAGGTGGGCAGTAGAAACGGATGAAAGGTGGGCAGTAGAAACGGATGAAAGGTGGGCAGTAGAAACGGATGAAAGGTGGAAACAGATGAAAGCACTAGCGAGTCCCCAAATCCCTCCCATTTTATCTAGTTAAGCTGCTTCTCTATGTGTGATTGGGTTGGCTAGCTAGCGGCTAAAGCTGGGATTTATAAGCACTCTGGAGCTATGTTGTCAACACTTTTGAGGAAGTGCTGAGAGTGGAACAGCTGAAGGTCTCTGCTGTCGAAACCGCTTTCACATTATTTCCACTCGCTGCTCATAAACGTATCACAGTTGATTGTGGGCGGGTGGTGGCAGATCAGCGCTTATTCACGTCAGCGAGTGAGTCAAATGGTCAGCATGGTTCGTTTCAGTGGGGGGGGGGGGGGGGGGGGGGGTGTCTCAGCTGAACTGAAGAAACGGGACTGGGTAGAGATTTCACATCTAGTCAGTGTTGGTATAAACCACATTGCTAAAAAAAACAATGCAAACCACTGGAAAATGCCATTTATAAGATAGGGGACCTTTAAAGAAAGACTAGAATGTCTAATTGGTTCCCTTAATCTCTGGTCACCTACAGTAACTAGGAAGCATAACACCTATAGTATTACATTTGTGTATTAATCATTATCAGCTATGCCTTACAGGAATAGACCTTTCAAATGTTGTTATTTTGAAAATGACAAAAACACAATAAACACTGTCGCCACATATTATGTGAGAATAACATCTACTTAAAAATGGGTAATTGGTTCCCTGGTTACCCGACTAGTTAACATAGCCACCCATTCCATTTCCACGAACCATTATAGCCATTCTTTACAGGAATAGGCCCCACACATGTTATTTAAAAGCTCTGGCTCCTTTTGGGGAAAATAACCTCTTTCCTGTTCACTAGTCATTTTGTCCTCTACAGTGGTACAGAGACACTTTTAGAGGGTGATTATATGTTTTTAAGAGTCACATTGTGAACACTAAAGGAATCAGTACTCCCACGTCGGGGAGCTGTGGTGCGATGCTATTATTGCACTTAGTGGATAGAGGTAGGAGCTGGAAAACACAACGGTTCCATAGCCTGAAGTCGTATGTAGTACAGGTCCAAAGTTTATAACAATCCTGATAGATATTTCATTAATATAATCATTAATATCTAATATCTTCTAAGCTCTTCTATCTAAGCTCCTCTGGTCGTCTCCCTCACGCTGCATGTGGCCAGTAGAGGGTCGAGTGACGACGCCAGCCAGGAACCCAGAATACTTTGACCTGTGTGACCTAATGTGCATGCATCCTCCGGCCACAGGCCACTGAGGAGGAGCAAAGATGGACATATTATCAGATTCAGCAACAGCTCACATATAACCCCACATATGACCATATACGACCAAGCCTGATCATCTATTTATTAACCAGTGGCTCGCTAGATTTGGAACCCACATAGTATAAAAGCATGGTTGTGTCATCATTCTAGAGCCACACAGCCCCCATGGAGGGCTGTGGTCTCCAGGACTGTTCCTCGTTCTCTGTGTTCCTGTCAATAAAGACCATCGATTGACTTCACCTTCGTCTCCTGAATATCTGTCCAGCTGGCTCATCATATCAATCCAAAGAACTCAGTTTTATACTAACAATCCCACGGAAAATGAGTGTTTCACAGGTTTTTGTAATGTGTGTACTGGCGTTAATTCAGTATGATTTTGAGGCTCATTCATTTCGAGGCTCTAGTCAAAACAAAGGAAGGTAAAGAAACAATACATTTTGGGCAATAATGTTGAGGTTTGACAACGTGAGATATAATCAACATGATATGGTTTGTCTTCCGCTGTCGGGCGGCTGGTGTAGTGTAGTTTTATTAAATCTAGAGACGCCAATCGAAAGGCCGGGGTCTGCTCCTTCTTAAGACTACGATTTCTTCTTCGTCGAGTCCTTCCGGTTTCCGGTGCAATGCTTATTCCGCTAGTAACATTTACACTAATTACGCCGCGTTAAATGCGGTGACACTGTACCACGTGCAAACATATAAAATAATATTAAGTCAACAACTTACCCATAAAGAAAGCAGAACGTTGCACGACAGACAACAGTGTCGTGAAATCTGTATGTTGTTCGTGATGCCTTGCAACGAAGAACTCTCCGATGCAGAGTCATCGACACGATTAACAATGTCCAATATGTACTCGTTCATTAGATACAATGCATCAACGGCACGGTGGTGTAGTGGTTAACACTGTCGCCTCACAGCAAGAAGGTCCAGAGTTCGAATCCCGCTTGGGGACCAGGTTTCCATGGTGCCAGTTACCCAGGTGGGGTATCTCCCAGGCCTTTCTGTGTGGAGTTTGCATGTTCTCCCCGTGCTCGCAAGGGTTTCCCCCCCGATAAGATAAAACCCAATGGAAAAACATGCACAACAACAAGATCGCTAACGCTGTGGCGTCCTTGACGAAGACGGACAGGAGCACTTGGATTGGTCCCCTGGCGCGGCTCACGTTGTGCCTGTCTGCTCCCGGCTGCCCTTGGGGGGGAAGGACGACGGGATGGGTTAATCGCAGATACGAATTGCATGCATGCATCGCATGTGTGCCAATTGATGACCTCGGAGCAGGTCCTAAATTATTATTATTATATTATTTGCTGTTCCTGATGCCGAGAATTTGATGAGTGCAGCTGCCAACTTTTGCACATCCATCGTGACAAGAATAAAAAATTGTAAACACAAGCCCATGTGCGCATTGTATTCATGGGCGTCACTCGAAACTCCGAGGCACTCGCCTTCATTCAAATGTAAATTTGACTCCGCACCACGCAAGAAGGAAAAAGAGTCTCAGAACAGCATGACTTTACAAAGAAATGTTACTTTTATAGATACTGTTGAACATGCTGTAATGTACAGTCTCACATTTGGTCATTGCGGGTATCCATACATGTGTGTATATAACCTCTGCGCATGTGCAATAAACTCTCTCCCTTCCCCGCCAAGTTCATGTGTAGACGTGCGTCTTTGTTCCTGCAGTCCAACTCAACAAAAGTACATTAATAACATACCTAATAAGTATGTAGCTAGACATCCGTGTCATAAATATGAACAGTGCAACAGATACTATAACTGTTAGATTTTATAGTAAACATGTTCTTAAACATTCAAACTGTGATAATATGACGCGAAATGCCGTGTGTCGAATTTACATTTACATTTACATTTAGTCATTTAGCTGACGCTTTTATCCAAAGCGACTTACAAGTTCTGTACGACAAGCCATCAGGAAGGGCACAACTCTATCAGCTGAGCAACAATGTTCATCAAAGTGTTGAGTGCTACAGTGTAGGTTAGTTTATTAGGACAAGTGCATGACAGTACGGTTAGTTAGGGTTAGATTTTTTTTTTTTTATTGTTTTTTTTTTTTTTTTTTTATGTAATGGTTGAAGAAGTGCGTCTTTAGTCGGCGGCGAAAGATTGGACGTGATTCGGCTGTCCTAACTGGGGTGGGTAGTTCATTCCACCATTGTGGGGCAAGGACTGAGAATAGGCGACTTCTCTTTGATGACCCTCCCGGAGCTTGGATAGGAGTAGGTCTGAGGCGGCCAGAAGATGCAGAGCGTAGGGGTCTTGAGGGTGTGTAGTTAGAGACCATTGACCGGAGGTAGGCGGGAGCGGTTCCCTTTGCCGCACGGTATGCTAGGTCGAGGGCCTTGAAGCGGATTCGTGCAGCAATGGGGAGCCAGTGCAGGTCCCTAAGAAGTGGGGTGACATGGGCCGACTTCGGTAGGTTTGAGATCAGGCGGGCCGCTGCGTTCTGAATGAGTTGAAGAGGCTTAGTGGCAGTGGCCGGGAGGCCAGCGAGCAGTGCATTGCAGTAGTCGAGGCGGGAGATGACTGTTGATTGGACGAGGAGTTGGGTGGCTTCTTTTGTCAGGAAGGGGCGGATCCTTCTGACGTTGCTCAGGAGGAATCGGCAGGTTCTGGTCGTCGCTGCGATGTGAGCAGAGAAGTTCAACTGGTCGTCGAGGACAACACCAAGGTTCTTGGCGGTCGGGGACGCAGTCACAGCTGCATTCTCGACTGTGATTGAAAGGTCGGTTAGGGGGGAGGATTTGGCCGGCAGGTGGAGCAATTCTGTTTTGCTTAGGTTCAGTTTGAGGTGGTTGGACGTCATCTAGGCTGAGATGTCGGACAGACAGGCCGAGATCCGCTCAGAGACGTGGATATCTGAGGGAGGGAAGGAGAGGAAGAGTTGAGTATCGTCGGCATAACAATGGTAGGAGAAGCCATGAGACGTGATAATGTTACCCAGTGATTTAGTGTAGAGGGAGAAGAGAAGGGGTCCTAAAACCGAGCCCTGGGGGACACCCGTCCGCAGGGGGCGGGTGGCCGACAGGGTCCCTCTCCATGACACTTGGTAGGAGTGGTCATTGAGGTATGATGACAGCCATGTCAGCGCAGAGCCAGCCACTCCCATTCCTGCGAGGGCCGCAAGGAGGATCTGGTGGTTGACTGTGTCGAAGGCTGCAGATAGATCTAGGAGAATCAGGACAGAGGAGAGGCCTTTCGCTTTTGCTAAGTGAAGTGCCTCTGTGACCGCAATGAGGGCTGTCTCTGTGGAGTGACCAGTCCTGAAGCCTGACTGATTAGGGTCTAGGAGGTCATTCTGTAAGAGATAAGCAGTAAGTTGGTTGGATACAGCACGTTCAAGTGTTTTAGAAAGGAAGGAGAGAAGAGAGACAGGACGGTAGTTGCCTATGACGGTAGGGTTCAGGGTTGGTTTTTTTATGAGCGGCGTGACTCTGGCTTGTTTTAGGGAGGTGGGGACCACCCCCGAGTTGAGTGAGGAGTTGATGGTTGCAGTTAGGAATGGGAGGATGTCTGGTGCTATGGTCTGGAGGAGTGGGGAGGGTAGCTGGTCCAGCTGGCAAGTAGTCGGACGGTTCGACGTTACCAGTGTCAGGGTCTCTGCTTCTGTAATGGGAGAGAAAGATGACAGAGTGAAGGATGAGGTTCTCGATTCAGCATTTGGAATGGGTGGGGGTTGGGAGAAGGAGCTGCGGATGTTCTCCACTTTTTCCTCAAAGAAGATCGCAAAGTCTTCGGCAGAGAAAGATGAGGGAGGGGGGGTGGGGGGGGAGTGAGGAGGGAGGACATGGTAGCATGCAGTTTGCGAAGATTCTTGGCAGAGGCCTCGATCCTATGGTGGAAGAAAGAAGCTTTGGCATTAGTGATGGTTTTGGAGAATGTTAACAAGAGGTTGTGATATGTGTCGATGTCAGCAGTGAGGCGTGACTTTCTATACTTCCTTTCAGCTGCTCTCAGGACCTGTCTTTGTTCTCTCACTGGATCTGTCAGCCATGGACTGGGTGGGGAACGGTGGGCAGGTTTCTCAACGAATTGAGGTCGCTGGGCACGGTCACATAGCATCGGGCAAAAATGGGGCTAGTTTTGCATAACACGTCGGACGATTGCATACCCAAAGTAATTTGCGATTTATTATACTTCATACTTGTACTTATAGCACATGCATGAGTCTGGTCTCTTTGAAAGGAAACATTCTGAACTTTCTTTCCACAACAAAGAAGAATCACTCTGAGTGCTAATGGAATACATTTACATTTACATTTAGTCATTTAGCTGACGCTTTTATCCAAAGTGACTTACACGTTTTGTACAACAAGACAGCAGGAAGGGTACAAATCTTTCAGCTGAGTAACAATGTTCATCAAAGTGTTGAGTGTGAGTGAGAGTTACAGAGGTTTGAACATACTTTACTTCAGGTAAACGTTTTGTGTACTCACATTTCTGTTTACTTGTTGCCATATGCCTGTTTTTGAGTTCCAGCTGAGGTAGGAGCTGGAAAACATAACGGTTCCATAGCCTGAAGGCTTATCTACAGTACAGGTCAATTCGGCATGAGGTTAAATTGCCACTTTGAAATTCAGAAATTCCCTTCCTCAAAATGAGACATCATTATTAGAAGACCCCATTCAAGGTAAAGTGCCTGTGTGAACCACAGGCAAAGCTGAGGGCGATCTTTTAATAACCCATTCATTTCCCCATAACTATGGGAGACTGGTGGAGCCAGATTCAGGTCAGACAAATCATCAGTATGGCTATTAGTGACTAATGGCTAATAGTTCTATTATCAGCATGGCTGAAATGCCTTTTTAACCAATCACATTGCTTGGCCATAACTATCAGATGAACACCCCGACCCTGGCCAATCAGAAGGGAGTATTCACCCAGGCCATAGGATAAGAGCTAATATCCTGTGATATTAGGTCTACATGCACGGCAATGTAGTGTCATAAAATGAGCATATGACCATGTCCATTCTACTGGGCCACCGGGTCTATTAAACTCTCTTCTGTCTGAAATGGCTTCAGTAAAGAACCATCATTAAACATCCTGCTATAACCAGTCACAGACACACGCATACCCACACACAAACACTCACAGTCCAAGATACACACACAGACTTAACTTGCATGGCCCCAACACACACACATACACACACATTTGAGGCACTTTCACACATGCATCCGCGGGTACCTGTGAATAAACTTTAATACACATACGTGCACACAAGCAGAGAGACACACACACACACACACACACACACACACACACACACACACACACACACACACACACACACACAGACACACACAGACTGCGCAGTGGCGGCCACTGCTTGTTAACCAGAGTTGAGAGAACTTTTAGAAGTTCTAGTGCAGGAGTCAATTATAGAACAGGCCCCATGGCTCGGACAGCATTCTCATCCCTGCTCCCACCAGTGCTGAGATGATCCTACTGTGCTCAGCGGGTCGGCCTGTTGATAGTGCAATGCATGGCAACTGCTGCCATTATCTCTCTCCCTATGGGAGGAAGAACAGCAGTGTAGCGTTTGATATGCCAGATGTTTTCAAACCTATTTACGTCAAGGACCCCGGATACGCATCAGGCCACAGACCGCCATTTGGTATGCTTTTGTCCCAGGAACCCTCGTCCTGGAGAGAGTTTTTGCAAAAAATTGCGTCAGACATGGTGGGGAGAGTGACACTTGCAATCATAATAGTCATTATTCAGGGTTCGCACAAGGTCCTTAAAGTGCTTAAAATTCAATGCCTGGAATTCTTGAAAACAGCTAATTTTTTAACAAGGTGCTTAAAAAGTGCTTGACATTCAAATCAACCATTCGTATTGACAGTTTTGTTCATCCATTGTTCTGAATCAAGACGTTTAATTATTTTATTTAAAGTGTAACTAATTGTCTGAAATTGGTTTTAAGCCATAAATATTGGATAAATAGCATTTAAAAGTGAACTGTATCCGGGGAGCTCCAGTAGCTCACCACGTACCGCGAGTGCTATTTCAGCGCCGTGGACAACCGTGCTCGTCACGGATCTGGGGCTGAGCGAGTTCGAATCCCGGGCTGCAGCCGTGCCTTTCCCAGAGTGTCTTCCCCCCCATCTGAACCCTTTCAGCCTGCTTCTGTCGGTCGAACTTGACCAAGTATAAATGCGCTAAACGTATAAAAGAGCCAGGGAAATGGCCAAAGTAAAAAAAAAAAAAAAAAAAATTAACTGTATCCTTTTAAATGCCCTTTTAAAATGAAAATGGTGCTTAGGAAAGTACTTGAAAGTCCTTGAATTTCATTTTGCAATGTCTGTGGGAACCCTGATTCCTATACATTTTCACACTAGCTGCTACTGAACAAAATTAGATGTTCCTTATCTGGTTTGGGGGCCCCTGCCCCCCCTGAGCACCTGTCACCCTCTTTTACAGAACCATTGTGATATCGTATTTGATATGGTGCACTGTAGTTTACATGATCACTTCTCATGCCTTCTCATATCACTGATATGCCGATGACACTCAACACTTCCTCTCCTTTCCTCCCACAGATACTCATGTCTCTGAACAGGTCTCGGCCTGCCTGTCCCGATATCTCCACCGGGATGACGTCCGGCCACCTCAAACTGAAACGGAACAAAACAGAGCTACTCCCCTCGCCGGCTGAATTCTCCCCCACTGACCGACCTATTTGATCACAGTGGAGAATGTGGCTGAGGCTGCGTCCCCGACCGCCCAAGAACCTAGGTGTGGTCCTTGACGACCGGCTGAACTCGCATCGCCTCAACAACCAGAACCTGCGGATTCTTCCTGAGCAACGTGAGGAGGATCCATGTCTTCCTGACAAAAGAAGCCACCCAACTCCTCAGAATCAGAATCAGAAAGGTCTTTATTTGCCAAGTAGTTTTCACATACAGTACAAGGAATTTGCTTTGGTCGTTTTTCGGTGTGACACAGTAGCGGACAGACATTAACAGACAGATAATACAATAAAGAGGTGGAGTAAGATAAAAAATGAAATATGAACAAAGCTGAGCACAATAGAATATAATATGATTATGAAATAAAATAAAATATAGGCCAGGGCTGTACAACTGTAAATAAGAGGTTGAATAATATTAAATGGGATATAAACTAAATTAAATATAGCACAATAGAATCTCCTGCAATCAACAGCCATGTCTCGCCTCAACTACTGCAATGCTCTGCTTGCTGGTTTACCAGCTTTTGCCACCAAGGGACTTCAACTCATACAGAACCTAAGCAGCGAGCCTGCTCACTAATCTACCAAAGTCAGCCCACGTCACCCCACTTCACAGAGAGCTGCACTGGCTTCCCATTGCTGCACGAATCTGCTTCAAGGTTCTTTATCTGGCATACTGTGCGGCAAGGAGAACAGCTACCTCCAGTCAATGGTCTCTAACTACACACCCTTAAGACCCCTACACTCTGTATCTTCTGGCTGCCTAAGACCCACTCCTTTGGGCTTCTGGGGGGGTCATCAAATCGAAGCAGGCTATTCTGCACTACACTACACTACTGCACTATTTTACTCTGTCTATTCTATTTGACCTCTTATGCACTGTAATTTAGAACTGAACACAATTCCCACTGCGTTAAGAGCGATGCACTGCTCTGTTGTTCTATAAAGAAAACTAGAACTGAACTTTGTAAAGAAACTCAAAGTGTTAAGAGTGATGCACTGCTCTGTTGTTTAATAACGTGTTAAGAGCGATGCGCTGCTCTGTTAGGCCACCTAGACTCAACACACTGATTATTGTATTGTAAATGAGGGCTATTTTATTTTATTGAACAATTTTATTGCACTGCAGTACTGCATAACTGTACTGTCTATTCTATTTGATTGCACTTTTTTACTCCACCTTACCTTGCTGCTATCTTTTGTATGCTCGTTTTATATGTCTGTAACCAATTAATAATATGTTTTATATGTCATTTTATGATTGTTTTTTTTACTGCTGTGAAGCACTTTGAGCTGCACTTTCTGTATGAAAGGTGCTATACAAATAAAGTTATTATTATTATTATTATTATTATTATTATTATTATTATTATTATTATTATTATTATTATTATTATTATTATTATTATTATTATTATTATTATTATTATTATTATTATTATTATTATTATTATTATTATTATTATTATTATTATTATTATTATTATTATTTTCGGTCCTCGCTCCACGATGGTGGAACGGACTTCCCACCACAGTCGGGACAGCTGAAAGATGCCACATTTTCCACAATTCTTCTTCAATCAATATCTGACATTTAAAAAATAAAGAATAAGAACGAAATACTGTCTTTTACTATTATGTATTTTGCTACTAAGTAATCGACTATGCCTATACTACTACCTACTATGCTAACATGTCTATACTACTATGCACTCAAGAGTTTGACAGTGTTTGATGAACAATTTTGCTGACTTGACACTACCAGTCAAATGAGTACAGAAGAGTATAAACTAACCAAGACCTGCAGATTCCTCCTGAGCAATGTCAGAAGGATCCGCCCCTTCCTGAGAAAAGAAGCCACTCAACTCCTTGTCCAATCAACAGTCATGTCTCACCTCGACTACTGCAATGCACTGCTCGCTGGTCTACCGACCACACTAACTACACACCCTCAAGACCCCTCGGCTCTACGTCTTCTGGCCGTCTCAGACCCACTCCTATCCGAGCTCCGGGAGGGTCATCAAAGAGAAGCCGCCTATTCTCGGTCCTCGATCCACAATGGTGGCACGAACTTCCCACCACAGTTAGGACAGCCGAAACCCCACCAATCTTTAGCTGTCGACTAAAAACACACTTCTTCAAACAATATCTGAGATGAAAAAGAAACGGGGAAAAAAAACACTAACCTTCTTACTGTCCTATACTACCATGCACTCCTCCTACTATGCTAATATGTCTTATGTCTATGCACTCAATACTGCAGCACCCACGTTTCAGCACTGTTTGATCATTGTAGAGTTGTACCCTTCATGCTGACTTGTCGTACAGAACTTGTAAGTCCATTGATAAAAGCGTCAGCTAAATGACTAAATGTAAAATGTAAATGATGCTCTGCTAATATTTCACTTGGCCTCCGACTGTTCTGGCTGTCATGGCGACGGAGCTCTGCGGCTTTCTGTTCTCCTTAGTTTCTGTCACACACACTGTCATCCGTCATCTCCATTATCTTGCTCTTCCTCTAATTTCTTATAATTATCCTTCCATTTGTTTTTCATCTTCTTTATCCTCCTCTCCGGCTGTCGCTCTTACTTCCCCCCTCTTACTTCCTCCCTCTTTCTCTGTAGACCCGCTCTCGCTCGCTCTCCCTCTCTCTGTCATTACCACACTTGAAGGAACACACTTGAAGGAATAAAGTTAGATCTTAGCACGTGACTTCATCTTGTATTCATTATTACATTAATTGAAGGAAACACCAGAAGGCCCTTTAATTTTCAATTATTTAAAAAGCTTTTAAGACTGAATACAAGCTTAATGAACTTGTTGACATCATTATTTAAAGTCCCTGTCATGTGCTTGCTGTATTTTAACCATTCTCTCGCTCTTTCATTCTCTACAACTCTCTAGTCCTTTCTCTCCAGTCTATCTCACGTATAGGCCTATTTTCTGACGACGTCATGACAAAATGCACACGCATCTTTGGGGCAAAAAGGAATGTATAATCCTGGTCAGAACAACGGGGCAGACTACAATATATTTGCAATTGTTAGCCATGCTAGCGATCTAAACAATCAATCCATGCCAAAGCTAGATATGTAAAAGGTGAAAGACTCGCACTAACAGCCATGCTGATTTGGCTAAATTACATCCAGCCATTTTTCGTTTGAAACAACTTTTAGTCAGGGGAGTGCCATGGTTTCTCCATAGAGCTCCATTATACTTTTAGTCAGGGGAGTACCATGGTTTCTCCATAGAGCTCCATTATACTTTTAGTCAGTGGAGTGCCATGGTTTCTCCATAGAGCTCCATTATACTTTTAGTCAGGGGAGTGCCATGGTTTCTCCATAGAGCTCCATTATACTTTTAGTCAGGGGAGTGCCATGGTTTCTCCATAGAGCTCCATTATACTTTTAGTCAGGGGAGTGCCATGGTTTCTCCATAGAGCTCCATTATACTTTTAGTCAGGGGAGTGCCATGGTTTCTCCATAGAGCTCCATTATAATTTTAGTCAGGGGAGTGCCATGGTTTCTCCATAGAGCTCCATTATAATTTTAGTCAGGGGAGTGCCATGGTTTCTCCATAGAGCTCCATTATACTTTTAGTCAGGGGAGTGCCATGGTTTCACCATAGAGCTCCATTATACTTTTAGTCAGGGGAGTGCCATGGTTTCTCCATAGAGCTCCATTATACTTTTAGTCAGGGGAGTGCCATGGTTTCTCCATAGAGCTCCATTATACTTCTAGTCAGGGGAGTACCATGGTTTCTCCATAGAGCTCCATTATACTTTTAGTCAGGGGAGTACCATGGTTTCTCCATAGAGCTCCATTATACTTTTAGTCAGGGGAGTGCCATGGTTTCTCCATAGAGCTCCATTATACTTTTAGTCAGGGGAGTGCCATGGTTTCTCCATAGAGCTCTATTATACTTTTAGTCAGGGGAGTGCCATGGTTTCTCCATAGAGCTCCATTATAATTTTTGTCAGGGGAGTACCATGGTTTCTCCATAGAGCCCCGTCATACTTTTTTAGCACAGCAGCTTGCGCAGGTAGAAGGGAGCAACTCGGTCACATGACGCAGTTGGTGTTGCTGATTGGCTCGAACACAGTACGTTTAGGAACAAGAAAGCCATCTATGCTCTACCTTTTTTGCAGACAACACACAAGGCCAGTCGGCCAGTGCCTCATGCCTGTAGCCATCAGGCTCCTCACCCAAGGGCATGGACCGCTGCCAACGGCTGGAGAACTTGAGAACGGTTTGTGTCTGACTCTTAATTACTAAACACTGCACGGATTCTGGCACAGTGTGCTACTACTATGTATACTATTACCTATAGAATACTTGCCATTTTGTTATTATTGTGTTCTATTCTATTATTATTTTTATATTATATATTATTATTATATATATTTTTTTTTTACTGCCTGTACCTCCCCTCCCCCATGCTGCTATGACACCTGAATTTCCCCCAAGGGGATTCATAAAGTGTAAACACTTGACACTTGACTTGACACTGTACTGTACATACGATATCTATGTACAAGTCAAGTCAAGAGTTTTATTTGTCACGGCATACAAGCATACAGTGAAATGCGGGAGGTCATGCCTGCAGCGATTGTGCAATAATACAAGTAATAAGAATAAGACATTTGTGCAATAATACAAGTAATAATAATAATAATGCATAATAATGCAGGACCTGTTGCAAAGGTCTTTATTCGGCATGCAACGACACTCAATGTTTTTAGTGGTACACACAGCGGTTAGTTTAGCACACACACCGGAACACACACGCATGCATTGCCGATGCGATTTGTCTCTGCGATTAACCCATCCCGTCGTCCTTCCCCCCCAAGGGCAGCCGGGAGCAGACAGGCATCAACGTGAGCCGCGCCAGGGGACCAATCCAAGTGCTCCTGTCCGTCTTCGTCAAGGACGCCACAGCGTTAGCGATCTGTTGTTGTGCATGTTTTTCCATTGGGTTTATCTTATCGGGGGGGAAACCCTTGCGAGCACGGGGAGAACATGCAAACTCCACACAGAAAGGCCTGGGAGATACTCCACCTGGGTACCTGGCATCATGGAAACCTGGTCCCCAAGCGGGAATCAAACCCTGGACCTTCTTGCTGTGAGGTGACAGTGTTAACCACTACACCACCGTGCCGAATAAGACATAACAGGTATGTACATAAACTTTACAAAAAGCATGGTAAAAAGACATGCTAAGGTCCTGCGATTGTGCATTTCAATGTTTGCTACGGATGAGGCACTGGGTCTTATGTACACTACTATACAATACTATACTATACAATCTACAGTTATACTATATATCCTTATGCTATCTTGCTAAATCCATCATTGTGTAAAGTGACCGTTGAGTGTGAGCGTGTGCAGCATGTGTGTGTGTGTGTGTTCATGCTAAAGTGACTGTTAGTGTGTGAGCGTATACAGTATGTGTGTTGTGTGTGTGCTCATGTGTGCTTGTGTGTGGAGATTTCAAGTGTTCAAGACTCTGATGGCCTGGGGGAAGAAGCTGAGCCGAAGTCTTATCTGTCCTAGTTGCTGGTGTGCGCAGGCGTTTGCCTGACCTCAGCAGCTTGAACAGGCTGTTGTTGGGGTGGTGAGGGTCTTTCATTATTCTGCAGGCTCTGGATTTGCACCTCTTGCTATATAAGTCCTGCAGGGGTGGTAGTGCAATACCCGTAGTACGCTCAGCTGAGCGCACCACTCTCTGTAGGGCCTTCTTGTCCTGTGCCTTGCTGTTTCCATACCAGGCAGTGATGTTTCCAGTCAAGATGCTCTCTACAGCTCCGGAGTAGAAGGACTGGAGTATCTTCCCCGATACTCTGAACTTCCTTAACTGTCTCAGGTGGTAGAGGCGCTGCTTCGCCTTCTTTACGACTGAGTCTATGTGTGTTGTCCATGTCAGGTCTTCTGAGATGTGGACCCCCAGCTGCTCACATCCAGTAATTGTCTGAGCACAGGCGTATGGTATGATTGTAGCTGAGGAATGTGTAGTGAGGGTCCAGCAGTGATGTAGTTTTGTGCAGTGGCTCTCAAAGTGGGGACCTGGCGGGTTCCAGGTTCCAAGAAGATTTAAATGTCACTATTACTATATAAGTTAGCGCAAAAAGAGAATGTAAGACAACAATTCTGATGACAGGTTTGAGGTTTCACTCTCCAGGTTTCTATCTCTCCATCTACATTATAGGAAGTTATGGAACTATGGAATACATCATATATATATATATATATATATATATATATATATATATATATATATATATATATATATATATATATATATATATATATATATATATTAACTATCTCCGTTTACATGAAAATATGTGAAAACCACTGGTCTAGTGAATAGAATTTAGTACAATATGAGATAGCCAGAGATAGTGTTGTGGTGTGGTTAGGACCTCCGCCTCTGGAACAACATGTACGTACCCCTGCTGGCCTGTGATCAGATCCCACCAGAACCTCCTCTCCTGTGTCTCCTCTACTCTGTATCCATACTGACCTGGGATCAGATCCCACCAGAACCTCCTCTCCTGTGTCTCCCCTACTCTGTCTCCCTCTCAGCCTCCCTACTGTCTCAATAAATAACCTCCTCTTCTGTGTCTCCTCTACTCTGTCTCCCTAGCAGCTTCCTACTGTCTCAGTAAAGCACCTTCTCTCCTGTGTCTCCCTCTCAGCCTTCCTACTGTCTCAATAAAGAACTGTCTCTCCTGTGTCTCCTCTACTCTGTCTCCCTAGCAGCTTCCTACTGTCTCAGTAAAGAACATTCTCTCCTGTGTCTCCCTCTCAGCCTTCCTACTGTCTCAATAAAGAACCTCCTCTTCTGTGTCTCCACTACTCTGTCTCCCTAGCAGCTTCCTACTGTCTCAGTAAAGAACCTTCTCT
This sequence comes from Notolepis coatsorum, assembly GCF_963971535.1. Taxonomy (NCBI): domain Eukaryota; kingdom Metazoa; phylum Chordata; class Actinopteri; order Aulopiformes; family Paralepididae; genus Notolepis; species Notolepis coatsorum. The sequence continues at coordinate 75,713,673 of NC_140166.1, read as the reverse complement.
CCTGTGTCTCCCTCTCAGCCTTCCTACTGTCTCAATAAAGAACTGTCTCTCCTGTGTCTCCTCTACTCTGTCTCCCTAGCAGCTTCCTACTGTCTCAGTAAAGAACATTCTCTCCTGTGTCTCCCTCTCAGCCTTCCTACTGTCTCAATAAAGAACCTCCTCTCCTGTGTCTCCACTACTCTGTCTCCCTAGCAGCTTCCTACTGTCTCAGTAAAGAACATTCTCTCCTGTGTCTCCCTCTCAGCCTTCCTACTGTCTCAATAAATAACCTCCTCTCCTGTGTCTCCTCTACTCTGTCTCCCTCTCAGCCTTCCTACTGTCTCAATAAATAACCTCCTCTCCTGTGTCTCCTCTACTCTGTCTCCCTCTCAGCCTTCCTACTGTCTCAATAAAGAACTGTCTCTTCTGTGTCTCCACTACTTTGTCTCCCTCTCAGCCTCCCTACTGTCTCAATAAAGAACCTTCTCTCCTGTGTCTCCCCTACTTTGTCTCCCTACTGTCTCAATACAGAACCTTCTCTCCTGTGTCTCCCCTACTTTGTCTCCCTACTGTCTCAATAAAGAACTGTCTCTCCTGTGTCTCCTCTACTCTGTCTCCCTCTCAGCCTCCCTACTGTCTCAATAAAGAACTGTCTCTCCTGTGTCTCCTCTACTCTGTCTCCCTCTCAGCCTTCCTACTGTCTCAATAAAGAACTGTCTCTCCTGTGTCTCCTCTACTCTGTCTCCCTCTCAGCCTCCCTACTGTCTCAATAAATAACCTCCTCTCCTGTGTATCCTCTACTCTGTCTCCCTCTCAGCCTCCCTACTGTCTCAATAAAGAACTGTCTCTCCTGTGTCTCCTCTACTCTGTCTCCCTCTCAGCCTCCCTACTGTCTCAATAAAGAACTGTCTCTCCTGTGTCTCCTCTACTCTGTCTCCCTCTCAGCCTTCCTACTGTCTCAATAAAGAACTGTCTCTCCTGTGTCTCCCCTACTTTGTCTCCCTCTCAGCCTCCCTACTGTCTGAATAAAGAGAAACAAACTACTCCAGGGACTGCCCACTCTCCTTTAAAACAGATATAAGTGATGGGGGTCACAGAACACAGAGGCTGTTAAGTGGAGGTGGCAATATGAACAGCCGAAGGTGATGCATGGTGGTGTAAACATTGTAAAGTAGAACCAGACAGCAACTGTCACTTAATAAATAGTATGGTAGTAAAGATGATGGAAACCACAAGGCTTTTAGTAAACCAGACTTCACACCACAAACCGCCTGGGCCGGTCCATTATACCGGCAGCCATCAGGCTCTACAACAAGATCGGCCGGTTCTGCTGCCAGACCTATCGCTGTCACAACTCGGGACTTGAGAACTAGAGACTCACATCACCGTACCGACTATCTTGTTTCTTTGCACTAGAGACTCATAACACTGGACTCTCACCACTGGACTATCTTGTGTTTGTACTTTTTATATTACTATATTGTATTTGTATCTATACCTTATGTGTATCTATAGTGTATATAGATACTGGACTGTATATAACTGTGAAGCTATGCATCCCCCACCCGGTATCCCCCCCATACTGCTTTGACACCCGAATTTCCCCAAGGGGAAATGTGAACGGTACCCAACTGTCATGCACTCTTCCTAATATTTTTATATTGTAACGTTCGAGGTTTCAACGTTACAGACGACTCTCGAGGCAGGTTGGTAGTTCTTAGTTCACTGCTTTATTATCACGGTTCTCATTAACAGGTTGCAGTATAAGTGACTCATGTCTACCATTTCCCATGCCCCAAGAGAGTGCACGCTGGGGTGCCCCACCCACTTATACCTTCCCAGGTCAGCCCGTGCACTCTCGACTCTGTCAACCCGCGGCTGGCGCGTCCAATAGGGACACCGCCAGCGCCGGAATGGCGGAGTGTTGAGTGACAGCTCAACTGACCAACCGACCAAAATCCCAAGGTCGCTACAATATTAACAAAGATCCTGCCAATATCTGACATTAGCTACAGTAACACATAGCTGGTATGTTACAGCTGGCACATACAACTGGTATGTTATCCTTCTGCACACACAGATGTGGTAGCTTTATCCACATTTCACCTTATGGCAAAATCCTCAAAACAGAATTTGTGGGGGCGGTTAGGTGGCCGAGCGGAGATTGCGTTCGTCACCAACCCCGGAGCTGTGAGCTGTGAGCTGTGAGCTGTTCGCCTGTTCGAATCCAGCTCACAGCTCCGGGGTTGTCACCAGCTTGGCTGGCCGTCTGCACTAATACAATTGGCTGTATTAGAGGGTGGGAGAAGCTGGCGGGGTGGGTCCGGGTCGTTGTAAACAGCGACTCCTACAGTTCGGTCGGGGCGCCTGCTAAGCGCGGATAGGACTTGAGGGGGATAGTGTGGTCCTCCCACACGCTACGCCCTCTCAATGAGAATCCGCGCTGCCAGGTGAAAAGAAGCGGTGATTGGCTGGACGTGTGTCGGAGGAAGCACGTGGTAGCCTCCACTCTCCCAGATGATCTGACTGTGGGGGGTAAGTGCGCAGCGACCAGGAAGGGACTGGGAATTGGCATACGACTAACATTGGGATGGGAGAAAATCGGAGGAAAATGGAGGGGAAAAAAAAAAAAAAAAAAAAAAAAAAAAACAGAATTTGTGGTGGCTGCCGTTTCAGGACCACCGAAATGCTACTTTGTCTAATTATTCCACCCAATTGCTACTTTGTCCAACTTCTTATAGATGTTTTTGTTTTGTTTTTTAAATGTAAAAATAATATTTTCAGGAAATCAATTTTACATTTGCATTTTTCTTTCTTATATTAAAGTATATTTAGTTTTTAAGAATTGTAAAGGATAGGCAAAAATAAGCATGTGCTTCAGCCTATTCCTTTGTTCGGTCATTGAGTTTGGATTTTGTGTGTGAGCTTACTTTGAATATGTACATTTGTGATTTTTTCTTTTTTTCTTTTCCTTTTGAAAGTCCACACATGTTTTTGATTTATCTGTAAACAAAGACAGAAAATAAAACTATTCATTCATTCATTCATTTGGCAGATGCTGTGCAGACAGATAAAAGCAGGCATTTAGCAGATGCGTGTCGATGTGTCCTTGAGCAAGACACTTAACCCCTAATTGTAAAGCACAAGACACTTAACCCCTAATTGTAAAGCACTTTCGATAAAAGCACTATGTAAATGTACCATTTAAAACAGAACTATGCACAACGTTTTTTTCGGCTACGTGCCACAGTCACTTCACAACACTTGAAGTCCATCGTGACTGTGGATATACTCACGGTACCTCTGTTACATATGCATGCATCATAAAACATAATTCAACATTTTCAGGCAAGAGACAGAGAGAGATACAAAAAACAAATAGAAAGCATTTTCCTGACCCTTCAATATTCAAACCCCAGATCGTGAAGTAGGTAACAGCATGACCTACGAAGTGAATGGTCTCACTTCTTTCCCAAATTGCCTGTTTATCCCCCTATTCCTCCACTCCACTGAAAAACAGACAACAATCGTAAATGGAGATGTATTTCTTTGACTCAGAGGTTCCAATTTTGGAGTAAACAGACAGAGGTACACGGTTTTCAGATCGAGGCAGAACTTTATTCTTGTCAAACCGAAGTTTTTCTTCGTGCCGTACAGGAGAGGAGGCATTACAGTATGTTATTGATACAGGATTCACAGGAAACCCGTTGATTTCCCCCCATGCTTTAGTTTGAACATGCAGAGGACTACTGCCTGTTGTGTATGGAAAGACTGTACATGTACACAGTTTCAATTTCGGAACAACAATCCCGTTACTCCAGTCTCATGTCACAAATCACAGATAACACTACCTCGTATGAGCGCGCGCTCTGCCCGTAACGTCAGCAGCATACCATAATAGTCACACCCTATTAAATGCACCATAACCACTATCACAACAGACAACATACAGCAAAACCTGTGTAACCAGAATATAACACCCCCCCTCAAAATAAACCAACAGCATACGGGGCCAAACTCCCACCCAACCAACATTTTTCATTATCTGTGGCTATCGCCCGAGGCACCCCCCAGTGTGCAAAGAGGCCATCCAGTATACGGATCATAACGTGCAACGTCACTGTCCCCACAGGCACCACCTCCGGCCACTTGGAGTGGAGATCATACGTGCACAGCTAGTAGTGGGTCTATTTCCGATTCAGTTCTCAGTTACTCCAGCGTGACTACTGGCTGCAATGGTGTATAGAGTGCTTGGATGAGAGCCGGTTCTTCCTCGTATGACGGAACAGAGGGGGTTGGGGCTGAGGGGGAAGTCTGATCATGCGGCCATCTTTCTTTCTCCAAAGTACAAACAAAAAATCAAGAGCACTCCTGTAGTCTCGCGAGAGGTGCAGAAATGGGATGTGGAGTCAGAGGAGACGCTCCAAGCTGCGCTTGAGTGCACAGACTGGGGTGTGTTCCGCGACACAGATAACATTAATGTCTACACGGAGACAGTGCTGGACTTTGTTCGTACTTTGGTGGAAGAAACAATCCCCACTACCACAATTAAAGTTTACCCAAATCAAAAACCCTGGGTAGACAAATCCGTCCGTGAAGCTCTGAAAGCGCGCACCAAAGCATACAACGACGGCCTGGTGGCAGGCAACATGAATGACCACAAGGTGGCGCGATACAACGTAAGGAGGACAGTAATAGAGGCAAAACGGCGCTACAGGGATAAAATTGAACTCCAGTTTGAACAGGCCGACTCCAGAGCTATGTGGCAGGGGCTCAAAACGATGACAGACTACAAAGGCACCTCCCTCAAACTGAACAGTGACATCTCCTTAGCAAATGACCTCAATACCTTCTATGCGAGGTTTGATGCTGGTAATAACAACACCAGCCCACAAGCCACGGCAATGGGGGGGGGGGGTCTGCTGCTGATGGAGACTCAGTGTTCAGGGTAACAGAGCATGAGGTGAGGCGGACCTTTAAAAAAGTGAATATCAGGAAGGCAGCAGGACCGGACGGCATCCCCGGCCGTGTCCTAAAAGTCTGTGCCGACCAACTGGCCCCGGTATTCACTGACATATTTAACCTGTCCTTAGAACAGGCTGTCATCCCCACCTGCCTGAAGAAGTCGACTATTATCCCTGTACCCAAAAAATCCAAGCCTGCTTGCCTCAACGACTACCGCCCTGTAGCTCTCACCTCCATAGCCATGAAGTGCTTTGAGAAGCTAGTAAAGGGCTACATCTGCTCCTCCCTCCCCATCAACATGGACCCCCTGCAATTTGCATACCGCCCCAACAGGTCCACGGAGGACGCCATAGCCCATGTGCTGCACACAGCAGCATCACACCTGGACAAGAGGAAGGGGAACTATGTGAGAATGCTATTCATCGACTACAGCTTGGCATTCAATACCATAGTCCCCTCCAAACTCATAGCCAAGCTCAGGGACCTGGGCTTGAACTATGACCTCTGCCAGTGGGTCTTGGACTTCCTGACGGGCAGACCCCAGGTGGTGAGAGCAGGCAACTGCACCTCCTCATCCATCACCCTCAACATAGGGGCCCCCCAGGGCTGTGTTCTGAGTCCCCTCCTCTACTCCCTGTACACACACGACTGTGTGGCTCAGCGGAGTAGCAACACAATCATCAAATTTGCTGACGACACAGTGGTGGTGGGCCTGATCTCTGCAAACGACGAGAGGGCCTACCTGGAAGAGGTCAAGGTCCTGGCGGGATGGTGCCAGGAAAACAGCCTCTCCCTGAACGTCTGCAAAACAAAGGAGATGATTGTGGACTTCAGGAGATCGGGGGTCAAGGACTACAGCCCCCTCAGCATCGACGGGGCACCGGTTGAGAGAGTGAACAGCTTTAAGTACCTCGGAGCCTACATATCCGAGGACTTGACATGGACCACACACATTGACAGTGTTGTGAAGAAGGCACGACAACGCCTCTACTTCCTCAGGCGCCTAAGGAAGTTCCAAGTCAGTCAGAAGATCCTTAAGAACTTCTACTCATGTACAATAGAGAGCATCCTGACTGGCAACATCACCTCCTGGTTTGGGAATAGCACCGCACAAGACCGAAGCAGACTACAAAGAGTGACACGTTCAGCCGAACGCACAATTGGAGGGGGGCTCCCCACCCTCCAGAACATTTACAACAAGCGGTGCAGGGGCAAGGCTAAGAGAATCATTAAGGACTCCAGCCACCCGAACAACTGCCTCTTTGAACTGCTGCGGTCAGGCAAGCGATACCGGAGTCTCAAGGCGAACACAGAAAGACTCAGAAGAAGCTTCTATCCCCAGGCCATCAGGCTGCTCAACGAACAATGAACACTACACAACAACCATCAAACGCACATAGCACACACATCCACACGCACACACTCACTTTAAACAAACACACTGTAGCACCCACTCCCCACACTTTATAGCACACACTCACTTTAAACAAACACACTGTAGCACCCACTCCCCACACTTTATATTTATTGATAAAGGATTGCACTACAACTCGTACACCTTACTGTAAATTGTACCTAAATTGTACCTCATCCCATTTCTGCTTTGCACTATATAGTATTGTATATTAGTACACTGCATAGTATTGTATATTATATGGTAACTCAGTTACGTCTATTCTGCATCGAACATTGTACATATGTCTATACTGAACACTGTGACCTCATTTTCTACTTCTCATTTTCTACTTCTAATCTACATGCTATACTATGTTATTTGATACTTATCTTGTCTAGCACAGTCTCTGGAGCGTAACAGTAAGAAGCATTTTGTATAAAAGTATTCTGTACTTCTGTATGACAACTATTAAAGAAACTTGAAACTTGAAACTTGAGATGGAGTGAGAAAGGAGGTCTGCCACCACGTTGTCTCTGCCTGGCGTGAAGATGAGGTCATAATGGTACTGGCAGAGATGTTCCGCCCAGCGATGGAGTCTGAGTGGCTTGTGAGTACCCGAACCCGATGTCGAGACCACTGTGGTGAGGGCCTGGTGGTCTGTCCTGATGGCAAAATGACGACCATAGACATACATGTGCCATCGTTCGCATGCCCACACACAGGCCAAAGCCTCACGTTCACCCACAGAGTAGCCTACCGCTGCTCTCTGGGTGTCAGGGCCCGAGATGCGAAGGCGATCGGCCTCTCTGTGCCATCATGGAGCTGCGACAGGACAGCTCCAACTGCAGCAGCGGAGGCGTCGCAGGTGATGACACACACACACACATAAACACAACATGGACGGTCGCATTTTACGTAGCTCCCGTAACCAACGCAACAGAGCAACAACAACAAAGTACTTTGCGCATTTTCTACTTTCCCTCCTGTGGATTATGGATTTGTACCTGAATTCACAACTCAAGCAGCAACTCCAGACAGAAGTGGAGGATAGCGAAAACGTAAAACAGCAGTCCCATTGCGACTTCTATTTGTTAACGGGCTCGGAGAGGAAACATCCTGCCTTCGGAGCCACGACCATCCACACAGTACTTACTGCAAATCCGGAACGAAAGAAATTACCCCCGGCAGGCAAGTGTAATAAGAGATCAATGTTTTTATTATACCTGCTCATGTCGGGTGACATTCATCAGAACCCTGGTCCCGTAATGACACGGAACCAGAGACTACAGTCAAATCTGCTGATCCAAGAAGCAGCAGCCAGCACAACAGATCAACGGCTACCCACACATACTGCGGCTAACGACATGATCAACGGCAACATTCCTCCTCTGCCACCCCTGCAAAAGAACCCACGAGAGGCCACAGCGAGAGGGAAGGAACCGGGGTTCACAACCGAGGCGCCCAGCACGTCGCGGGGACAAAACAGCGAGGCATCGCTCCTCACACCGGCGCCGGAGATCAACAGCATCCACGCAATTGACGCTTCAGCCAGCAGTTGCACCAGCCGACCAGCAAGCGGCGACATACCCTCACAGAAGCCCCAGCGGACTCGGCGAGTGGCTAAAGGAAGAGCGGCGCGGGACATCGAGACCACCAAGGACCCGACGGTTAGCTTGGCTGGCCCCGCCAAGGCCGCCATGCCAGCAAGTCTACCCGGGCCGAGGCCAGGACAAAAGGCACCCCCCCTCCCCCACAATGGAGTACAATCAGACATATCTGTAATCAACCAGCCCCCCCCCCCCACATCGCGGGCTTTCACACAAAGGAATACAGACACCAGCAAAGGACAAAGCATCACCCCTCCCCCCCTCCCCACCCACGGCACAAACAGCAACAACGCCCCCCCTCCCCCCACCACAGGACAGGACACAATGGAACAGAGTTACCTCAACTGTGACGACATCAAACTTATTACAAGCAAAAATGGACTTCACATATTTCATCTGAATACAAATAGCCTGAGACCGAAACTGGCTGAAATCAAACAGTTGTTTTTAAACGGTAAGGCTAACATATTGTGTTTCACAGAAACAAAATTAGACTCATCTGTACAGGATCCAGAGATTGAAATTGAAAACTACTCAATAGTCAGGAGGGATAGGAACCAGTATGGAGGTGGCGTCTGTGTGTATATACACAAGGATACCAAATACATCAACCGTACTGACCTTAACCATGATGAAATTGAAACTGTTTGGATTGAAATCTTATTAGACAGGGCGAAACCGGTACTAGTAGGCACAATCTATAGACCACCAGAACAGAGTGGGTTTTATGACACACTTGATGGGTGTTTAGCTGGGGTGGAGGGGGTAGAAAAAATTCTTATTGGGGACTGGAACACGGATATGCTGCGTAAATCAGCACCCGTCTTCAAGGCCTTCAGTAGATTTTCTGACCTGCACGGTTTCAGCCAGCTAATCACACAACCCACAAGGGTATGCGATTCGACACAAACCACCATTGACCTCATTTTGACCTCTGACAAGTCCATGATCTCCAGTAAAGGGGTGATAGCATGCGGGTTAAGTGATCATTATATGATTTTCTGTACCCGCAAAAAGCTAAAACAGAAGGCCGGCTGTCACAAAACAGTCACATCTAGAGACCTCAAAACTTACTCTAGAGAGGCCTTTAACCTAGAACTGGGGAGCTTGGACTGGTCAGATGAGCTCAGTGGTACACAGGTTGAAGAAACATGGCTTGGATTCAAAACCAAATTCACAGCAATACTCAACAACATGGCACCGATAAGAACCACCAGGGTTAAAAATCGCGCTGAGGCATGGATGCACACTGAAATACTGGCCGCTATGAAAACCAGAGACAAAAAATGCTCTGAACTTCATAAAAGTCAGACAAAGCTTTCCAAAAGCTCAAACAGTGAACTCCAAGCCCACGTGGTTGAACTAAAAATCCAAAGAAACAGACTAAGAAATGACGTAAACACCATGATCAGAACCGCAAAAAGAAACTTCATCAACGACAAAACTGAGGAAAACAAAAACAAACCCCGCGAACTTTGGAAATTACTCAATAATCAACTAGGCTGCAGTAAAAAACTTAAAACCAGATTCTCAAACATAAACATAAAGACGGACAACACGCTCATCACAGACAAGCTGGATGTAGCCAATTACTTAAACATCTTCTTCACAAACATAGCCACAACACTGGTAAACAAACTACCCTCCCACTCAGGGCATTATGGGGTAGAACACATAGTAGCATACTACAAAAACCTAGGGGTCCACAAAGACGACTTCAAACTTGAAATGGTAACAACCGATGAGGTACTCAAAAAATTGAGCGCCCTCCAACCTAACAAGGCCACTGGCCATGACAACATCCCCTCCAAATTCCTCAGAGACGCAGCAGCCGCCATCACCCCAGTCATCACACACATAATAAACCTCTCTATAAAACAGGGGCACGTCCCCAAGGACTTCAAAATTGCGAGAGTGACCCCTCTACACAAAAAGGGCAGCAAATTAGACCCAGGCAACTACCGCCCTGTTTCTATTCTTACCTCCATCTCGAAAGTCATGGAGAAAATAGTCTACGAACAGGTCGAAAAGTACCTGGCGGAAAAAAACCTAATCTACGAATTCCAATCTGGCTTCAGAACGTCCCACTCCACTGACACATGCCTCCTCTATTTGAACGACCACATCAAACAAGAGGTGGACGCTGGCAAATACTGCGGCATGGTCATGCTGGACCTACAAAAGGCCTTCGACACTGTCAATCACTCCATTCTAATGGACAAGCTAAAAGCAATTGGTTTTGATAGCCTATCAGTGAGCTGGATGCAATCCTACCTGGAGGGGAGAGAACAGATGGTAGAGGTAAACGGTACTCTATCCCCCCCCCTCACAGTGAGCTGTGGTGTTCCACAAGGAAGCATACTAGGACCGCTACTCTTCCTAATTTATGCAAATGACATGTCGTCAGCCTGTGACTGCAACTTGTTCCTGTTTGCGGACGACTCAGCCCTGCTGGTCTCTGACAAGAACAAATTGCAGGTTGAAAAAACCCTCAGCACGGAACTAGGCAAAATCTGCATATGGCTCGCTGATAACAAACTATCATTACACATGGGCAAAACAGAGTCCATTCTCTTCGGTTCAAATAACAAACTCAGCAAGACCGACGGCTTCTCAGTTACAGTGGGTGACAATATTGTCACAAGGAAAGACGAAATTACCTACCTGGGTTCCATCCTAGAGGCAAATCTTTCCTGTGACAAAATGGCATCCAATGTAATAAAAAAAGTCAACCAACGAACTAGATTCTTGTACCGGATCTCCTCTCTGGTAAACAAGAATACCCTGAGGACTCTGGCAGGAGCACTCATTCAAGGGTACTATGACTATGCGTGCACCTCATGGTACCAAAGCACCTCAAAGGCGCTTAAAACAAAATTACAAACATCACAAAACAAACTGGTCAGACTACTACTTGACCTGAACCCCAGAACCCACCTCACCCCTGCCCACTTTGCCAACCTAGGATGGCTTAGAGTAGACGACAGAGTACAGCAACTTGCAATGGGCCTGGTCTACAAGATACACTATACGACCGGGGTGCCCATGTACATGTCAAAATACTTCCCAAAGGTCAGTGAATACCACAACCACTACACCAGAGGAAGCTCAACAAATCATGTTAAACCCAGATTCGGCTCAAACAAGGGACTAAACACGTTTCGCAATTATGCCACAACAATGTGGAACGCCCTACCCAAAGCTGTAAAGGAATGTGAATCCCTGCCCACATTCAAAACCGCCCTTAAAGAGCACCTACGGGAGGCTGCAATTCGAAACTGGCCACCGTAAATGCCCAAAACCCCCACCACCTCCTAATAGACAGTCTCCTCCCCACCGCATGTATATATTCCCTCCCCGCCGTATGTATATTCCCCTCCCACCCACCCACCCCCTCCTAATGTACAGTCCCCTCCCCATCATATGTATATACTCTGTCAGGATCTAGGGGTAACAGTACTGTATATTTGAATACCGCCTATGTCACAAATGTATCAGTACTAAATACCTATATGTCCCTATGCCATAAATGTCATGTATGTTATGTATGTCATAAATGTCTATATGAATTGAAAATGGGGGACCCTGATGGAAACAAGACAAACGTCTTTCTCAGGTCTGCATCCCCTTAACAATTGTATGTATTGAGCCGTACTGTATTGTACCCATTCTGCAATCTGTTAAATAAAGTTTTCATTCATTCATTCATTCATGATGGTGGGGCTGGAGAGGCTGACATCGGCGAGGACCGGAGGTGACGTTAACTGTGTTTTCAGCATAGAAAAGGACTCAGTGCACTGGGGTGACCAGTCCCAGGGCTCCTCCTTCTTCAGGAGCTGGCGGAGAGGTGCTGTCGTGTGTGAGTAGTTGGGCAGGAAAATGCAAGTAATAAGCAGTCATTCCCAGGAACAAGCAACCTGTGTGCTGGAGGTTGGTCCTGGAATGCGCTGTATTGCCTCGACGTTGGAAGAGAGAGGTGCAATGCCATCACCAAAGAGGTAACCCTGTGATATAACAGAACATAACACTGCCACCATGAAAAGATTTGTGGACAGTATAGACTCCATTTACTGGATCTATGCACTCACTCTGAAGGTGGGAACTTGCTGTTATGACCTTATGTTTGCCTGTGTGCTTCCTACTAAGATACTAAGATACACTACACCACTGTACCCATGTACATGTCGAAATACCACCCAAAGGTCAGTGAATACCACGACCACAACACCAGAGGGAGTTCCACAAATCATGTGCAACCCAGATTCGGCACAAACAAGGGACTAAACACATTTAGCAATTATGCCACAACAATGTGGAACGCCCCACCCACAGCCGTAAAATAATGTGAATCCCTACCCACCTTCAAAACCCACCTATGGGAGGCTGCAATTCGAAACTGGCCACCGTAAAGGTCCAACCCCCCCCCCAAATAGACAGTCTCCTCCCCACCGTATGTATGTATATATTTTCTCCCCACCATATGTATATTTTTTCTCCCACCCACCCACCCCCTCCTAATGTACAGTCTCCTCCCCATCATATGTATATAATCTCTGTTAGGATCTATGGGTAACAGTACTGTATATTTGCATATCGTATATATCACAAATGTAACAGTACTATATACCTGTATGTCATGTATGTCCCTATGCCATAAATGTCATGATGTCATGTATGTTGTGTATGTCATAAATGTCTTGATGAATTGAAAATGGGGGACCCTGAAGTAAACAAGACAAACGTCTTTCTCTGGTCTGCACCCCCTTAACAATAAAGTGTTCATTCATTCATTCATTCATTCATTCCTTTCTACGGGCTTTTTTTTTTTTTTTACTTTATTTTTTAGCGTTTATCGCTTTTCTGGTCAAGCATGACCGACAGAAACAGGTTGAATGGGATGTAGAGTAGGGGAAGACACTCTGAGAAAATACGGCGGGTTCCGGAATCGAACTCGTGTACCCCAGATCCGTGACGAGCACGGTTGTCCCCGACGCAGAAATAGCGCCGAGGTACGCGGTGAGCTACGGGAGCTCCCCCTTCTACGTGCCTTTTTAAATATGTTTGTGCACGAGCACCTGGCGTATGGGACATGTTGTCTGTAGTCGCTTCACACAGACCCTTTGCTTCAGTCATCTTGGGGTGGTTGGTACAGTGAGGGTTGTTGTTGGTGGAGCTGGGATGGTTGTTGTGATAACTCTGTGGAGTCTGGATTTATTTCCTGCCACAGCGTACAGGTCACCCGAAGGTCGAGAACACAACAACACAGGGTGGCAAGCCCTCCAGTGCAACAACATCTCTTCTCATTAAGTCCAAACTGTTCTGGCATGGAAGCTGTAACATCTGCCCTCTGAACCCATTAGCCCCATCAACCCTAACCTATTTAGCCAATCACCCTCTACAGTGGGTACACCTCCCTCCAATCAAAATGCAGCTACGGTATAAGAACAACATGAATGTAACCCTTTGTTCCCCTGTAACAGTACCCCCCCCCCCCCAGAGTCCATACCCAGTGTTACAATGCTATTTAAACGTGTAAACCACAAACAAATCAGAGAGGGACTTGTTTTGATTTATTGCTCAAATGGAACATGCTTTTAATGCAAAGAAACATTGTAACTCCATTTACATTTTCAGAGAAAGATGTAGAACTGCATGTGAAATGGCTTTCCAAAGGTTTTGACCTTGCTTGGGTGGCACGTGTTTTTATAGCACGCCGTGGAGTAAAAACATGTCCTTGTGCTTCAAAGCGATTGGTCTACTCATGATCTTCATGAACAAACTAACTGGCTGTCAATCAAAGGAGGTCGGACTAAAGACAACTTCGCCAACATAGAAAGTGAAAGTGAAAACACTGATGAGATGTTAACATTGTGAGAGCGAAACACGAGGTAGGAAATGTATTCAGCCTGTAGAATGCTGTGTTGTCGTCGAGTCACTAAAAAAGAGTCCGTGTCGAGTCCCCGTTACCCTAGTCCGAGTCTGAGTCCGAGTCCAAGTCATCAAGGTTGAGTCCACTCCACTCTGGCAGTCAAAGAGCTGATGTACAAATAAAAAAAATTCTACATTAAACATAAATGACACAGCGGTCACCATTTCAAATAGTTTATTTACTTTGTGACACAATAGCCAAAAAAATGCACTAGCCATCAATATCTTATGCCAAATGATTAGGGCCTATTACAAAAATGCAGTACGAATGCAGTCAATGCTCGAGTCCAAGTCCAAATCCGAGTCATCAGTGCTCAAGTCCAAGTCGAGTCACGAGTCCTGAAAATCAGTCATGGACTCGAGTCCTACAGCACTAGTAAAACGACCATAGAAATGTGAACATAAACAAAAGAATCACACTACTAGACATCTAAGAAGGGAGATCCCCCCTTGAATGGCGCTTCTAAGGTTTCTCTCCTCCACACTGCCTGTGGAGCATTTTTCCCTATTGTTAGGTTTTAGTGAGTTTTTCCTTACCTTCGCGTGGGGTATGTCTGGGAGTGTTGCATTCTTTCATTTATTTGCATTTATTTTAAATTTGTTGGACCTTATGGTGTTCTTGTTCTGTTCTTGACTTATTGTTATGTTTCTTCTTGACTTGTTTAAAGAAGACGTGTACGGCCCATGGGGACATTAACGTGTGTTGTCGGGCCTTACAAATAAATTTGATTTGATTTGATTTGATTTGATTACAATCACAATCAGAAAGGTCTTTATTACCAAGTAGTTTAAACGCATACAAGGAATGGTCATTTTTGGTGCGACATAAGAATAAGATAAAATGACAATACAACACTGCCCCACATGTACATGGTAAAGTACTTGAAGTGAATCTCTAATAGTACAGTAATTGAACAAGCCGGTGTTCCAAAAGATTGTTTTTTTTACTGGATTTTTCCGTTTGAAACACCAAGCCTGTTTGTCACGGCAGCGGGACGCCGTCTCTCTGACACCTAATCGTTTACCGTCAGATAATTCATGATGCTTTGCAATTCAATTACACCATTAGGAGATCTTCATGATCAGCAGGGTGCACGCTTCAATCCTCCCCGCCCAACTCAACACCTGCACAGCAATTTGCGTGAAGCGATTGTCATTGAAATTGTTATTTTTAATGACGTTCTTCCTCCCGCTCCATTAGGAGGAAGACGTGACTCACGCTTCAGTGTCTCCTCTTTCATCTGCTTTTGCAGTTTTGATTGGTCGAGGTGGTGGTGGCGGGGGGCATCTTGAATTTCATGCTCCACATCCATTCCTGTTTTGGCCCCTAGTTTAGATAAGATGAGAAGCTTTTATAGTCATTATACCGCCGTGCAAGACGACAACACGACACAATTACAACGGCACTCCCTGATGTGTTTGACAGCTTTGGGAGAGAAGCTGTTTTTCGCCGTCCACTAAAGACACACTTCTTCAATCAATATCTGAAAATGAATAAAAAAAATACCCAGATAGCAAAAAATGAGTGAATCAACGTTGAAATAGGGTTCAGCAGAAATATTGAATCTATGTTGAAGCCTGACATCTAAATTATATAGATCGTTGTCTATGACCCTAACGTTGAATCAACGTTAGGTGTCAACCATAGCTGATACTATATCAATGTTGATTCAACCATCATCTAAATGGTAATATACATGCACATTTTAGTTGATTTTATATTGAATCAATGTTAGACATCAATGTTTATTCAACCATAATCTAAATGGTAATCTACATGCACATTTTAGTTGATTTTATATTGAATCAATGTTAGACATCAATGTTTATTCAACCATAATCTAAATGGTACTCTACTTGTACATGTGTAACTTGTACATCTACTTGTAACTTGTAAAGTTAAGTAATCAATACTGATTAATGTACATTTTACATTAAAATATTGCATTACATGTTTTTTTCCTGCTGTTAAACACACTATTGTTAAATAAATAATAATAAAATTCTTATATGACCATATTTCCAAAAATGTGTGAACAAAAATGACAACATGGCTTTTAAAATGAAAATTTATTTTTTTCTAGGGTATCAGAACTTCCAGTGACTAAAACTTTACAAAAAACAAATAACAGACCTTATAACAGGCTTTCATTAACAATATAGCCACTGCCAGAATAGTGACACACATTGTGTGTGGTGAGCACACGCATTCATGCACAACGAAGACAAGATTGCAATCATTTTAACTATAAATTTATGAGCTCAAAGTATGAGCTCACTACTGACTGAAATGTCCAACAAAAAGCATCAATTGTCAAATAATATTGATCACATTAACTAGACTAGATGTTTGAGGAAATTAGAAAGGGAACAACAACTTAACCCTTGTGTTTGATCAGATTCGTATTTGTTTGATAACTTTGCAGTGATGAGCCAACATAATATGTGGCATAATCTTTTAATTATCTTGTATTTTTTTTTTTACTCTTCATAAATTGTTTATTCCACTTCAGCCCGATCATAACCACCACATATTCTTTTTTTTGTCATATTTAACAACTCTTTTCAGAAAAGTGGGAGTATTTCATTACAAAAATAATATAAAAAATTGTTATGATCAGGGCTGAAGTTGAATAAAATATTTATGGAAAAGAAAGTGGGAAATTATTTCAACATAATCTTTTTATGGAGTTTTTCAATTTAGTCCCCTAATAAGAGTATACTACTTTAGTTTTCAGACACAAGGGTTAAATATAAACAATGGCATAGGATTTTAATTTAAACACAGTGGAGCTTAGATGATCTACAGTTGTCCACGACTTATCCTCCAAGGCATCTGCTATATAATAATCTTCAGATTTACTTAAGTGTTATTAGTAGGTTACAGCAGTAAGCATTAGTTTGCTCAGTCAATTATGGCCAATTCGTTTTATATTGTTTAATACAGTTAAATAAATAGATAAATGAAAAGCAATTTTTTTTGATTACCCCCCCCAGTACCGAAAATAATACCGAACCGTGTCTTCAAAACCGAGGTACGTACCGAACCGTGGATTTTGTGTACCGTTACACCCCTAATGTTTCTATAACTCTCTCCCATATAACTCTCTCCCATACCCTTAACACCAACCGCTGAAGTGCCCTTGAGCAAGGCACTAAACCCCCAACTGCTCCAGTGGAGTTGCTCAGTGGCCAACAGTGTCAGACTGTGGTTGTACTGGGGCCTAACAAAATTAATAGTTGGTTTCAGGTTGGTTGTCAGTTTGGCCATGGGTAGGTAGGGAATTTATTTTATTTTATTTTTTTATTTTATTCTTTCCCACGGCGACTATGGATAGGGAATTTCTTTATTTAATTAAAATGTTCACAACAACATGGATGCATGTACTCTGCCAGCATGTATAATATCCATAATACTAAATGTTTGACTAAGATTTCTATGAAACTTTATTAAAAAAAAAAAAAAAAAACGTTTTGTTTTTATAATTTTTTCTAAAAACTCATAAAATATATTGGGTCGCACCTAAATCGGCAGGGTCGGTCGGCAACCTGAAACCAACTATTAATTTTGTTAGGCCTGGGCAGCTCCCAGGTGTGAATGGAACTCTGTGAATGTGAAGCAGGGCGTAGCTGAAAAAGAGCATCTGTGCTCAGCGAACCCACCCTGGGTAAATAAAGGTTAAAATTAAAAATAAAAAAAATAAACACTGCAAGAACAGGCTGAAGCATAAGTCATTCAAGTAGATGCCGTCCATGGAAGAACAGTGTCCAGGGTAATTCCTTGTACTGTATGAACCAGGGAAACAGTGTGCTGGGGTACCCCAAGTTTGACTCTGGTTCGCTTGACAATTAAGTTTGGGTCACTTCGGTTCCAAGAACAGGCTGAAGCAGCATATTCAAGTAGATGCCGTCCATGGAAGAACAGTGTCCATCAGGGTAATTCCTTGTACTGTATGAACCAGGGAAACAGTGTGTGCTGTGCTGTGCTGGGGTAGCTGTGCTGTGCTGGGGTACCCTAAGTTTGACTCTGGTTCGCTTGACAATTAAGTTTGGGTCACTTCGGTTCCAAGAACAGGCTGAAGCAGCATAAGTCATTCAAGTAGATGCCAGGGTAATTCCTTGTACTGTATGAACCAGGAAAACAGTGTGTGGTGTGCTGTGCTGTGCTGGGGTACCCTAAGTTTGACTCTGGTTCGCTTGACTTAAGTTTGGATCACTTCGGTTCCTTGAGATGCCTCCCTCCCGGTCTGGCGCATAACGAAGCCACTTCTTGACAGTTTCGCTGTAGTCCTGGTCGGTCAGCTTGGGGTCAAACTGTCGAGCAGCAGCTGATAGACACAAAAATAAAAAAGGGAGGAAGAGAGGTGGGTGAGATGATGTACGATGATAAGAGCACCCGGCCCTCACTTCACACGAGTGCGATTTTTTTTAATCACTCAATTACTCACTCTGTAGGTCTACAGTAACAAGCTACAGTCAGCATCCAGTTAGACTGGACAGGAAAGAGAATTAAGCAATCGCCTAGCCTGACACCATCTAGGCAATACAATGTGTATCCATGCACTTCTAGATCTATCACAGTGTTTAGAGGGTCTATCACACCCTCTAAACACTGCTAGACCCTCTAAACACTGTGACAGACCCTCTAAACACTGATAGACCCTCTAAAGACTGTGATAGACCCGACAAACACTGTGATAGACCCTCTAAACACTGCTAGACCCTCTAAACACTGTGATAGACCCTCTAAACACTGCTAGACCCTCTAAACACTGTGACAGACCCTCTAAACACTGATAGACCCTCTAAAGACTGTGATAGACCCGACAAACACTGTGATAGACCCTCTAAACACTGTGATAGACCCTCAAAACACTGTGATAGACCCGACAAACACTGTGATAGATCTATCACAGTGTTTAGAGGGTCTATCACAGTGTTTGTCGGGTCTATCACAGTGTTTGTCGGGTCTATCACAGTGTTTAGAGGGTCTGTCAGTGTTTAGAGGGTCTGTCCCAGTGTTTAGAGGGTCTATCAGTGTTTAGAGGGTGTGATAGACCCTCTAAACACTGTAATAGACCCTACAAACACTGTGATAGACCCTACAAACACTGATAGACCCTCTAAACACTGATAGACCCTCTAAACACTGTGATAGACCCTCTAAACACTGATAGTTTACAGTGTTTGTCGGGTCTATCACAGTGTTTAGAGGGTCTGTCAGTGTTTAGAGGGTCTATCAGTGTTTAGAGGGTCTATCACAGTGTTTAGAGGGTCTATCAGTGTTTAGAGGGTCTGTCAGTGTTTAGAGGGTCTATCAGTGTTTAGAGGGTGTGATAGACCCTCTAAACACTGTGATAGACCCTCTAAACACTGTGATAGACCCTCTAAACACTGTGACAGACCCTCGAAACACTGATAGACCCTCTAAAGACTGTGATAGACCCGACAAACACTGTGATAGACCCTCTAAACACTGTGATAGACCCTCAAAACACTGTGATAGACCCGACAAACACTGTGATAGATCTATCACAGTGTTTAGAGGGTCTATCACAGTGTTTGTCGGGTCTATCACAGTGTTTGTCGGGTCTATCACAGTGTTTAGAGAGTCTGTCACAGTGTTTAGAGGGTCTATCAGTGTTTAGAGGGTCTATCACAGTGTTTAGAGGGTCTGTCAGTGTTTAGAGGGTCTGATACAGTGTTTAGAGGGTCTGATACAGTGTTTAGAGGGTCTATCAGTGTTTAGAGGGTGTGATAGACCCTCTAAACATTGTGATAGACCCTATAAACACTGCTAGACCCTCTAAACACTGTGATAGACCCGACAAACACTGTGATAGACCCTCTAAACACTGATAGACCCTCTAAACACAGTGATAGACCCTCTAAACACAGTGATAGACCCTCTAAACACTGTGATAGATCTGTCACAGTGTTTAGAGGGTCTATCAGTGTTTAGAGGGTCTATCACAGTGTTTGTCGGGTCTATCACAGTGTTTGTCGGGTCTATCACAGTGTTTAGAGGGTCTATCACAGTGTTTAGAGGGTCTATCACAGTGTTTGTCTGGTCTATCACAGTGTTTAGAGGGTCTGTCACAGTGTTTAGAGGGTCTATCACAGTGTTTAGAGGGTCTATCACTGTTTGTCGGGTCTATCACAGTGTTTAGAGGGTCTGTCAGTGTTTAGAGCAGGGGTGCCCAACCATTTTTGAACCAAGATCTACTTTTTAATTTACCACCTAGCCGAGAGCTACCAGCCAAAATTGTATATTGTAAGCAGTCATTTAAGGCTTTATAAAAGCAGCATAATGAATACAAATCTGTCAGTGCCGAGTCCGACCTCATCTTAAATAACAAACAGCATTGCTTGTTGTAGTTAACAAGGAGAGGCAGAGTTGATTTTGCAAAAAAAAAAGAAATAAAAAAAAAGAAATTATAATCTAATTTTATTAATCAAGATCTACTTGAAATCAGCCCGCGATCTACCCGTCGATCGCGATCGACTGGTTGGGCACCACTGGTTTAGAGGGTCTATCACAGTGTTTGTAGGGTTTGTAATCACTCGTTTAGCATTTCAAATATTTAAATATTTAAATAAATAAAACTTACATCAGCAGTTTCTCCGTAGGCTCCTTGAAGTACACCATAAGGAGTCTTCTCCGAAGCCTCTGGATCATATCTGGCCAGAACTTCCCTGATCTCCGGGTTGTCCAGTTTCTGGCAGAACTGCAGGATGGTCCGTCCTCTCTGACCCAGGGCATCTTGGATCTTTTGAAGGGCATCGGTGTCTGTCAGGAGGCCAAAGTGGGAGAAAAGCCCAGTGTGAGCGAAGAGAAAAGGCCATTCCTCTTTGAGCTCCACCATCGTTGGTGCAGGCATTTTGTTCAAGTACCGCTGCAGGATGACGTAGGTCCTCTCCATCAGAAGTTCTGCTCTCTGCCCCACCCATCCCTTCCTCTGTGTACAGACATACAAATACATGTAATGAGTACCCAAGTAACAACAATTAAATTTGATGTCGCCACCTCTGGGAAATTGAGTGGCAAACCTTTAATTTCATGCTATCTCATCATTACTCATTCTGAATATTAAGGTGGCCTTTTTGCTTAATGTGGGATGTTTATTCATGTGTCAATTGACCAAAAGTAAAGTAGATTGCATGCCTGAGTAGATGTTCCGCAGATCCCTTTTCAAAGCCCCCAAGGCTTCCTGTCTCCCCGTCCGGTATGTCTGCTGGGCCCCACCTCACACACCTAGGTTTAGGAAGGAATCATAGGTTAACTCAATACTATTGGGGGAAATTATTATTAAATTATATTTTACAAATCGGATACATAATTTAAACATTCAATCCAAATAACCTAAGTTAGTCTAGCATGGCAGTGTTTTGCCACCCGTACACATACCCGTATTGGTTGACAGGACTTCTCATCAGCCTGGACTCTCCTGCCACTCCAGTGTGTCGTCTTCCCTCTCTGCGGCGTCTAGCCTTCTTTAAATACAAGGAGACTAACACTAAACAGCAAAAAAAATGTATGATGCTGTTAAATGATAAGTTCACAATTTGACTGTAGACCCCTCTACCATGAACCTGAAACACAGAACCAATAATTTCACTCATCACTGCAGTGTTGAGCTTACTTCTGTTCATCACATATGGGACATAAGATCTCTCCCTGTGCAAGCTGTGTAAGGATGATGAACCTTCAACCTATTAAAGAAAAGAAAAGAAAATTAGAATCAGTGAAGCAAATGTGACCACTGTGTTTCTGTCCTGTGTGAATAACGGACACGGGAGTCGAGATGGATGGAGCACTTCTCTTTTACTGAGCTGTGAATGGGACACACAACCAGCAGGTTAACCTGTTTCACCCAAGTGTTGCATAAAATGTGCGTTTTTAATATCAAACGTATTCAAGTATTAACATCACTAACATGTCACAAAAGCATGTAGAATGTATATTATCATCAATACGTTAGTTTAGCAATAGGTTAAAAGTGCCATTAGATAGATTTTACTTTTCGATTGGCTGAAGTATATTCCGAGAGGGCGACCATTTTGGAACTTTTGAACCGTGGGAATTTTTCTGAACTACACTTCCTGGAAGATTATAATGGGATTCAAGGTTCAGAGTTCTGTATGAATTATTTCAATAACTGTTATTATTCGGGATAATAAGCCACAAAAGGTAACGTTTGACAAATTTTAAAACGCAGTATAGTTTCTCTTCCCTATACTATTGTTAACATGTAGGAACAATTAGATCTGAAATTAGTTTCAAAACGGTTGCACTGTGGGGAAAATTTAAAAGTACAGTAGATTACAGTAGATTATTATCTGTTATTATGCATGCCTGGTGATACTAAATCCAAATTGAACTCAGGCATTTGAAAGATTTTGAAAGATTTGAAATATGAAATATGAAATATGAAATATTTGAAATATTATTATAGAATATGATGCTTATAAATTAGCTATAATAAGGTAATTTATAAGCATCATATTCTATAATAATATTTCAAATTGCATTGGTACGGATGGGAGAATTCAGTACTGTATCTACAGAACCTTCGGTTTAATCATCTTCCCTTTATTAATTTCCTTCGATTTTTTTTACACATGATCTCAAGAGGGGACTGAACGAGATCAGTGGCAGTTTTTAATGTTTGGTCATTATTAGCATGGTGTTATTCACTGTCAAAGATGCAAAGAAAAATCATAATTCATATTCTCCTTTGTTTCATCACAATTTAAGCAAGCCTGACACAATATTTCTGACACTGTGAATACATTCCCTGAGGTCCATAGATGTCCCTAGATACCAAGAATATGCAAATTAACCTTTTGATTTTGATTACAGTATTTTATTGTGAAATAATAATTAAATTATGTGAAATCAAAGGATACTGTATGAATGTCACTGTATAACAGAATTAGTTATCAATAACATACCTGTATAAAGGTTGTTGCAAATATTTTTTCCCCTCATAAACATACCACTATATACATTCATTTCTTATATTAGTTTTAAAATGACCATTTAACAGTGCTCTGAAAATGCTCTGACAAGATCATTCACTGTTTTAAGCACGAACACATAAGGAAGGGAGGGAGAGAGACAGGCCCTGCATTAGGGCTGGGCGATATGACCAAAAATGATCGATAATTATCGTCGATATAATGTATGTCAAGTTTAATTAACTTATTATGCTGCTGCGAATGTCTCGAGTCGAGTTGATGTCGTCATCAGTCCGCGCACGTTAGAAGTTAGCCGACAAGCGGAATATCTCATGGCAATGTAATAAATATGACACTAAAATACTCTCTTCCGCCACAATATATTGAAACGACGTCCACTGTATACCACACACTACTATGAACGTGGCCTCAGAATTCACCCCGCACACATACTCTGCACGTAAATATATAAAACGTCGCCGTGCAAGCTAGTTAGCCTAGCCAGCCTGTTGTCTTATTATGCTGCTGCGAATGTCTCGAGTCGAGTTGATGTCGTCATCAGTCCGCGCACGTTAGAAGTTAGCCGACAAGCGGAATATCTCATGGCAATGTAATAAATATGACACTAAAATACTCTCTTCCGCCACAATATATTGAAACGACGTCCACTGTATACCACACACTACTATGAACGTGGCCTCAGAATTCACCCCGCACACATACTCTGCACGTAAATATATAAAACATTGCCGTGCAAGCTAGTTAGCCTAGCCAGCCTGTTGTTCCTAAGCGGTGTATTCCATGACAATGTGCTCAATATGATACTAAAATACTCTCTTCCGCCACAATATATTGAAACGACGTCCACTGTATACCACACACTACTATGAACGTGGCCTCAGAATTCACGCCGGACACATACTCGGCACGTAAATATATAAAACATCAGTAGGGAGCAGCTAGCTTAGCACAAGGACTGGAAGCAGTAGGAAGCAGCTAGCCTAGCTTAGCACAAGGGCTGGAAGCAGTAGGGACCAGCTAGCCTACTAGCCTAGCTATTAGCTTCAGCTAGGAGGCACGCATAGCGGTTAATATAACATTCTCTACCATGAAAAAACAAACACACCACTACTCCGCTGGCGTTTGCAATCGAAAGCATACATACAACATACAACATAATCGACATTATTGCCATGCAGTATACTCACCAGTCTTAACGATGCAGAGAGAGACATGAGGTACGTAGCTGCCAGGAAGCTGCCGCACAGGTGCATTCTGGGAGGCGGGGCACAAGCGCAGTGCAGTCTGGGTGATGAGACAATGACGACAAACAGCATACGTTGAACAGCATTTCGTTGATTCAACATTTATTAGATATTGGCATTTCAATCATTAAAATGCAACCACAAAACAATATTGATTCAATGATATGTTTTCAACATTAGTCAATTGCTTTAGCGGTTAATGAGTGATTCAACATCAATCGTCGACCTTAACCAAAAATCAAGCATTGTGACCATAAATCAACATTGAATTAACACCTTTTGCTATCTGGGTACTAACCTCCTTACTGTCATTAGGGATGGCCCTGGGTACCGAATCCGGTACTTTTAAGGGTATCAACTGAATCACGTCGGTACTAGAGATCCACCGGTGCCACATTTCGGCAATGCAAAAAAAGGGAAACGTTACCCTTATATATACAAATATATACAAATTGTTCTAAATAAATAATAATGATAATAAATCATTTGAAGTTTGGACAATTTTTTTTACAACTGAGGTAGGTAGATTACATTTTTAGAGACTAAACCATTGGGTACAGGTATCGATTCACAGGTACAAGTACCGGTTCAAATGTGAACGGTACCCAACCCTAACTGTCATGCACTCTTCCTAATATACTAACATACACCCAACACTGTAGCACTCAAGTCTGAACACTTTGATGAACATTGTTGATCAGTTGATAGAGTTGTACTCTTCATACTGACTTGTCGTACAGAAGTTGTAAGTCGCTTTGGATAAAAGCATTTAGCTAAATGACTAAATGTAAATGTAATTGCATGTACTGTCCTGTATCGCCTGTGGGAGGGGAGGAGTTTGAAGAGGCAGTGGGGTCAGGGAGGGTGGGGTCAGGGAGGCTGCTGGAGGCCTTGCCCCCGACATCAGGCCTGGCAGAATGTCCTCGACTGCCAGCAGCTGTGTCCCAATTATGTCCTGGGTCGTCTGGGTGACCCTCTGCAGAGCTCTCTGCTCCCTGCTTCTAGTTTTAATGAAGTGGTCTGAGCAGCACATCTCTGCAATGACCTTCGTGGAGGCGACAGTGGCTCGGGAGGTAGAGCAGTCGTCTGGTAATCCGGAGGTTCCCGGTTCAGGAGGTTCCCCGTTCTATTCCCGCTCCTCCCAAGCTGCGTGTCTAAGTGTCCTTGAGCAAGACACTTCAAATCAAATGTATTTGTAAGGCCCGACAACACATGTTAATGTCCCCATGGGCCGGACATGTCTTCTTTAAACAAGTCAAGAAGAAACATCACAATAAATCAAGAACAAAACAAAAAACACCATGAAATCCAAAATAAAATGTAAAATAAATAAATGCAACACTCCCAGACATACCCCACGCGAAGGTAAGGAAAAACTCACAAAAAACCTAGCAATAGGAAAAAAGCACCATAGGAAATGTGGAGGGGAGAAACCTTAGAAGGGCCGTTCAAGGGGGGGATCTCCCTTCTAACTGCGCCCGATGAGCAGGTTGGCACCTTGCACGGTCGCCTCTGCCGTCGGTGTGTGAATGTGTGAGTGAATGGGTGAAATGTGAGGAACAAATTGTAAAGCTTTGGATAAAAGCTGTTATATAAATGCACCATTTACCAAAAAGGGCCTAACTTGTACCTTGTACCTAGTCAAGAATAATTAACTGCCACTCAAACATTGAGGGGAGACTCAAAATGAGCGTCTATCCCCAGGCCATCAGAATGCTCAATCACTCTATGCAACACTAACCCATCCATCTACATTCAATGCACACACCTCCACATGCACACACTCACTTTAAACATTCACCTTTTTAATCTATTTATTACAAAAGGATTTGCACTACATCCATAAATTTAGCATTTTGAAAATTTTGCATTTTTGTCTCTCATTATTGCATTTTGTACTTCATTCTGTACTTTAGGTTGTATTTTAGTTTGTATATTGTATATTTTGTATAGTGTTTGGACTTTATTCTTTTGGCTTTTTTACAGTATGGAGCACAATCTCAGGAGCCTCATACAGAACCAAGAATTTCACTGTAATGAACATGTACTTTATACGTATAATTTGAACATTATCAAATTATCCTTGTTTACCTTTAATGTCAAGAATAAATTAACTGCAACTTAACACATTGGTTCCCAGCCGGATATGGCGATTTATCGCTTGGATGCCAGCACGTTAATCAATGGGAGGACGAGCACATTATCATATATATAAGATATAACATGTAACTGAGGGGTACAATTCCCTGACTGTATTGATAAGTATGGTATCATTAAACCACTACCGCTTTATGTACTTTAACTACTGGCCACACAGTACATGATATAGATATGATGAACACTTTCCCACCTGATGAAACCAAGTCCACACAAATGTATCCGTCGAATCTTTAATATATAGCAAAGGGTATATACAACGTTCACGTAATGACATTTATGATTTGAATGCACTTGTAAGGCAAATGAGTATTCGTAGGCAAATCAACATTGAATGTCCAATCTCTGGTTACGCAGGAAGCAAGTATACAACCTGGTTCTTTAGGGAACTATAGCGATGGTACTTAATGATTATAGCTGGATACACTAAAGGGGGTCCCGCTGGTTGTAAGTCAGTAGGGGGGGGGGGGGTTAGGAGAGCCGCTGGCGATATCCCATCTGGCCAACGATTTCTTGGGAGAATTCAGAGTGCTGAACACGGTGCCCACAGAACCTTGGTCCACAGATGAATACAGTTGGGCCCTCTTGTAGACGGTAGCTGCCGGTCCACAACGAAGAGACGTGAGGCGACCTCACTCGGGTTAGAGCGCCGTCTCACCTGGACTCCTCTCGGGGGTAGTTCCAACACGTACCAGTGTTGGCTGTTATCCATGGCATAATCAAAGCACCCAAAGCAAGTAGATAATCCAAGCCGTGTAGGGCTCGCCGTCGTCCGGGTAAGGTAATCCAATGTGCAGGTCCACTCGTCCTTGCCCAGAACTCCTCGGATGAAAGCACCACACGTGGTCTGCCCAGCCTGGTTAAGACTCTAGATAACGCGAGGAAAACGATGGGGGTACTGCTCACTTTATAACTCTAACCGAACGATGCACCATACATAGACTATTATTAACTTAATAGAAATACGTCCCACTCGACGGTATAGTGCCAAACTATGACAATTCAACTATTAATCCACACGATGTCTCAATGCCATTCTGAGGCCAAGTTGACCATACTGCACCACACGTGTATCGTGGGTGAGGCTTAACGTCTTGCCACTAGGTTGGAGGGTAAAGAACTAAGGGCTAAGGGAAGTTCTACTTTACTTGCGCCATATATATATGCGCTGTGAACAAATAGTACCATTCGTATTTCGGCAGACGTATTCCTACGCGGAACCGGGGCTAGTAACGACATGTTCGTCGGCACGATTGAACTTGAACCAAGGGGCTTGGCTGCTGGCGCCAAGTTCTTGTCCAATGAGAGAATGAAACTATTATGGGCTGTTAGTAGACCAAAGGGATATTCAGTGTATATGTACAAGGAATATACAAGCGATATCAAACGATATACAAATACTATTAAATATATATCCATAAATAAATATATATATTCGGTTTAATCTGATCCTTCACAACAGCCGCACCCTAATTAGTCCCACCTAATTAGCTAAGCAGAGACAGATTGACCGCACTGTCTACCACTCAAGGTCCGCTGTAAGGGTCAGTCAACTCACAAAGTCATGGGGTCATGGTCGTCATCGATAGTGTCTGGGAGTCTGGGCAGTTCTATTAGCCTCGCCACGGGTCGTGTGTAAGTTCGCCCTTGGACGAGCACCTCAGCTGCTCGGACCTTGCCATCGGCACCGGTGATCACTTTGCTTACGCGGCCAGCCGGCCACATAGCTCTGGGTAGTGACTGGTCGATAATCATGACGACTGTTCCTTCTGTCAAATTGTCTCTCTCTTTTACCCACTTCTGGCGGGTCTGTAGAGACGGTAGGTAGTGGAGTAGAAAGCTGTTCCAAAACTTGTCAGCTAGTACTTGACTGTACCTCCACATTCTTCGGCCGTTCGCTTCTTCAGGCCTGTACATTGTCTGGGGTAGCGCGGGGTCCAGCCGCCCAATCAAGAGTGTGTTGGGGGTGACTGGGTCGACATCTGCTATATCACTGGAGACGTAGCCGAGGGGCTTGGAGTTCAATACTCCCTCGATCTCCGTGAGGACTGTCATTAGGACTTCTTCCGCCACAGTCTGGGCCCCAAGCACGGCGTACAGGGCTGTCTTTATAGAACGTACTTCTCGTTCCCAGGTTCCACCGAAGTGGGGTGCGTTCGGGGGATTAAACTGGAAGTCAATCTGGGATGGAGCGAGGTGGGTCTTAAGTTCTGGGCCCATAGCTTGGAAGCTCTCTCTCAGCTCTCTTTCTCCGCCTTTGAAGTTTGTCCCGTGATCAGACAACAATGTAGACGGTTTTCCTTTCCGCGATGTGAATCTTCGGAAGGCCATAAGGAATGAGTCTGTGCTCATGGTTGGAAGGAGTTCGATATGTATCGCTCTGGTGGTCATGCATTTGAATACAATACCCCACCGCTTCTCGGTTCCTCTTCCTTTCTTTATATACAACGGGCCAAAACAGTCCATGCCTGTGGAGTGGAATGGCTTGTCGCCGAGTCGGAGGCGACAGGGAGGTAGGTCAGCCATCCGGGGTATGCTGGGCTGCGCGCGCCACTTTCGGCAGTCTAGACAGGTTCGCTGGAAGCGTCGCACTGCCTCTCTCCCTTGAAGTATCCAATAGCGACGTCTGATCTCCGCGAAGACTCTCTCTGCTCCTGCGTGGTGTACATCCTCGTCGTATTTCTTTATGATCAGCTCTGTGACCTTGTGTCGGCTGTTCAAGACTATCGGGTACTTAACGTCATCCGGTAGATCGGGGGCTCTCCGCAGACGACCACCCACTCTGATGAGATTATGGGCGTCACTCTCGGGTGCCAGGTGGAGCAGTCTGCTGTCTGATGGGACGGGCTTTCCTCCCTGTAGACAGTCTAGCTCATCGGGGAACGAGTCTCTCTGGGCTCGTTGTAGTAGAAGAAGTTCTGCTTCTTCGTAGTCAGCTGCTGAAATGTCAGTGGTGGGCTGAATCTCTGGGTGATGCCACAGGAATGTCTTTAGTTGCGCACTCTGTAGGGTGAGGCAATCATCTATGTTGGGGTCTGTGGAGGCGACTGTGCTCAGTCCACAGAACATAGGTTTCTTGTTCTCAGCCTCCTCTTTACTCGCCTCCCGTGGGGTGGGCGTAGGCCACTCTCCTTCCGGGAGCTTGAGGAACTCTGGTCCGTCACTGTAGATGTTGTGACGGGTGAGGTCATCTAGGGACATTCCCCGGGTGATGACGTCAGCTGGGTTGTGTTTGGTGTCCACATACCGCCAGCTCGCTGCTTCTGTTAACTCTTGAATCTCGGTGACCCTGACTCCCACGAAGACTTTGTATCTGCATGAATCAGACTTGATCCATGTGAGTACTGTCGTGGAATCTGACCACAAGATTGTTCTGTGCACCGGAATGGTGAGTTCACGTTGGATTAACGTGGCTAGATGCGCTCCTGCTAGGGCTGCGCAGAGCTCTAGACGCGGGATAGATTGTTGCTTTCGTGGGGCTATTTTTGAGCGAGCCAGGATGAAAGCAGTGTGTATCTCTCCTCCCTTCTCTTGGGCACGCAAGTAGGCCACAGATCCATAGGCTACTTCGGAGGCGTCGCTGAAGACGTGTAGATCCATCTTGCATGTCTCTGGCCTCACTGTGGGTGGGAAGTAGCTGCGGCGTATATTGACGCCTGGGAGTGAGCGGAGCTCCATCTCCCACTCTCTCCATGTGGAGGCAAGGGGTGCGGGTATTGGGTCGTCCCAGCCCTGGTCCTTGTCCCATAGTGCTCGTACAATCATCTTTGCCCTGGTGGTGTAAGGTAGAATACATCCCAACGGGTCATATTGTCTGGCGAGTGTTCTGTACACACTCCGTCTGGTGGTCGGTATCGCCGTCGACCTTCCCTGCTCCGTGGTCAGGGGTTTGTGTCTATAGTGGAGCGAGTCTGTTTTGAAGCGCCAGACTAGTCCTAGTGTCATTTCTTGGGCTTCTCCTGGGATTGTCGCCATCCAGGTCTCGCTGCTGGCAGCCTTGTCCGCGGGGGAGAGGCTGCGCAATACGTGCGGGTCGCTGCTGGCCCACTGCCTGAGATCAAAGCCGCCTTTGATCAGGGAGGCGCGTAGCTTGAGTAGGAGAGCCTCGGCTTCTTCTTGGGTCGAAACGCTTTGTAAACAGTTGTCCACGTAGAAACTGTTCTTCACACTGTGTCGGACCTCTTCATCTGCTGCTGGGTCCTCTGCGACGTGTTTCTGCAGTGCAAATGTAGCACAGCACGGGCTGCATGTGGTTCCGAAGGGGAGGACTTCCCATTGGTAGATGGCTGGGTGCTCATCTCCGATCCTCTCTCTCCATAGGAACCGCAGTAGGGGCTTATCCTCCTCCACTAGTCTCACCTGCAGGAACATCCCTTTGATATCCCCGCTGATAGCCACCTTGTCCTGGCGGAAGCGTAGTAGCACGCCTAGTAGAGAGGGGCCGAGTGTGGGGCCGGGCAAGAGCTCTTTATTCAGATTCTGGGATCCGATCTGGTAGCTGCAGTTAAACACAATGCGATCCTTGCCGTTGTGGTGGACCTTGTGGTGCGGCACGTACCATGATTCGGTCGTCTGATCGGCCTCTTTAATGTCAATCTTCATTACGTGTCTCGCTGTGATTAGCTTCTCAATCTCAGCGCGGTACACACTTTCTTGAGCGGGGTCTTTGGCTAGGCGCCGCTCTGTGTTCAATAGATACCGCTCCGTAGCTTCTTTCGTGGCGTGAAAGGTGGGCATTCCCTCTCGCCTCAGGAGTGGAGTTGCGTATCTCATCACTCCGCCGACTGTGACTCTCTTTGTCCCTTGCTCGAGGAGGTTTATGGCGTAAATGTCTTCTTTAGAACGAATGTCTTTCTTTTCGTTCTTAAAGGGCATTGTCTCTAGTGTCCATAGCCTCTCGACATGCTGCAGGAGAGTGGTGTCTTCTTCTGTCACTCTGGAGTGGAGGCAGCTAGTGGCTGCTGTTCGGTTGAGAGATTTAGCGAGGGGGCCTTGTAGTGTCCATCCTAGGCGGGTCTCGACTGCTGCAGGACAGCCTCTGGGTCCTGTATGGACCCGGTCTATCGGGACTATGAGGTCTGCATGGTCGGAGCCTATCAGCAGGGTCGGGGTGGCGCCGTCTATGAGCGGGATAGGTAGTTGACGCAGGTGCACATATTTATCCATCAGCTTGGCGATGGGGTAGGTGTACTGTGATAGTCCTATTTCTTGGCTGGTGAAAGCATTTGTAATCCTATACCGTCGCTCTGGCTGCCCGCTTGCTGCGATAGTGAAGGAGACATTCTCGCCTTTTATCGTCTTTAAATCTCTTCTTATTGTCCGAATCGTCATTTGGTTCTCGCTCCCCCGCAGTCCCAGCTGGGCCGCAGCGGACGCGAGCAGAAGGGTCTTCTCTGACCCGTCATCAAGGACGGCGTAAGTGTCCATGACTTTATCTTGGTAGCTCAATGTTACACGGACTACCTTTAAGAGCACTTGGGCGCCGCTGCTGCTGGCGGGGTCAATGTACATGACACTTGCCTTGGTGCTGCTCGATGGTGCAGGTGCAGGCTTTCTTCTGTTACTGTCGTGTAGGACATCTAGGTGGGCTCCGTCACACCGACTGCACCTCTTCTTTAGGCGGCACTCGGCTGCCATGTGACTGCGCGCACATCGGTAACAGCGCCTGTTGGACTTTATCCATTGACTCACTTCTTCTGCATTCATCTTTGTGAACAGGTCACATTGTGACAGCCAGTGTTCCTTCTCGCAGTACGGGCACACCATCTTCCACTTCTCTTTTCTCGAGGGGGTACTGTGGTTCTTACTGCTCGGTACTGATTCTGATTGGTGCATGACAGTCACCGATCTTCTTCCATTGTTTATTCTCCTGGGTCCCTCTCTGGAGCTTGGTGTGCTCCGCACGAACGTATCCAGTCGTAAGCTGCTGACTTCTCTCGCCAGGAAGTCGGCTAGATCGAGGAGGGATGGTTCGGGACCGTTAGGATCACGGTGGTCTCTCTGCCGCCTAAAGCGCTCTTGTCTGGCGGGTGGCAGCTTCTCTAAAATCCTCTCGACGTTAGAGTTGGCGTATAGCTCGTGCATACCCTTTTCTCGTTGCGCTCCCAGCATCCCTACCAGGGACTGCACTTTTATAGACAGGTCGTCTAATGAGCGATTGTCTGTTGCTGGGGGTAGGCGGTCAATATGCCTTATCTCTTGGATTACGTAATCCCATATACGTCCATATCTCTGGTCCAGCGCTGCTAGAGCCGCGGTGTATGGGGTCGTAGAGGTGGCATAGGCTAGCGCTATATTGTGCGCTCGGGGTACTTTCAGGTGCTTCAGTAATATTGCATACTTGTGACGTTCATCAACAACATCCACCATCATTGTCTCTAAGCACATTCGGAGCTCCGTGTACTGTGCCCGATTCTCATGGGTGAAGTCTGGGATGGTCGGTGTGGCAATGTATGACGCCGTGGATGGCTGATACATCGGCGAGCGTTGGGGGAGAGGCCTCCTAGGCGAGTCTCCTCTTGCGCCTCTCTGTGGGCTGGTACCGGCAGGGTACCATGGCCCGCTGGTCCAGGTGCTATTCCTCGGGGCTGGTCGTGCGTCGTGCTCACCCGTGAATAGAGTCGGGGGTCTGTAGCGCAGCGCCGCGGGGGTATAGCCTGGGCTGTACTGGACCTCCTGGTCCGGTGGAGTACTGTGCTGTCGTCGGGCTTGGTTCTCCTCCTCTCCCTCTTCTTCTTATATCAGGTCCTCTAGATCCTGTAGTCGTTTATTTAGCTTCTCCGCAGTGTATGCTGCTCCTTCCTTGTAGCTGGGTCTCGCTTGGACCGGTCGGGGAAGGGGGTCTGCGGGGGGTATAGGCTTGGTCTGTTGGTCAAGTTCAGGGTCGCTTGCTCGGTTAGGAGACGCTGCCCTTGACTGTTGTCTCGACGAGTTCCTTGAACCCCTGGCGGAGGGAGAGGGTGTTGCCTTGAGGATCAGCTGCTCCATTAGTTGCGCTTGTAGCTTGTCGCGCTCGGCTTGTAGTCTGTCGCGCTCGGTTTCGCGCTGGATGAGAGCGAGGTCACGCTCTGCTTCTCTTTGGGCACCGGCAGCGGCACGCTGGGTGTCTGCTCGGTCTCTTGCCATATTCTCTTCCGTCTGAAGGCGTCTCATCTCCAGGCGTATGCGCTCTTCTTCGCTCCGTTGCTGTGTCTGGAGTCGATCGCGTTCACCCTGAAGTCGATCGCGTTCACCCTGGAGTCGATCGCGTTCGGTAGAGGCTGTCAGGCTGACGAGGAACGCCTGTGATAGCATCCTCTCCGCTTCGCTGGGGGAAGACGGTTGTAGAGGTGAGCCGCTCCTGGCGGTACTCGTTGGGGAGTCCTGGAGCTCTATTTCCTCGGCGCTCTCCTCCTCTTCTTCCGTGCAGAGTTCTCTCTCTGTAGGGTTGTCTTCCTCCCGGGGCTGGTCGGGGACTACTTCTTCGGTGTTGGCGGGGGGTAAAGGCATGTCAGCTCCCTCCTGGTCCCCACCGTGAGCTTGGTCAGTTACATTAGAACCCACTAGGGCCTCTGTGGTCGGGGTAACCTGGTCGTTAAGGTCAGACATAATTTTACTTTCTACTTTTACCGCGTTTACCGTTTGTAGAAGGCTAGGTAGTTGACTGACAGCGTAAGCCTCTAAGTACGGAGGTGGCTGTCGTCTGCGCCGCGGGCGTTCTACGTTAGGAGGACCGTTTCGTGGAGTGTTCATCATAGGCCATTTCAATATTAATAACACTATATTAATATTACACTAGTTACCCTCCGGCTCGAAGGACCAATTGTAACTGAGGGGTACAATTCCCTGACTGTATTGATAAGTATGGTATCATTAAACCACTACCGCTTTATGTACTTTAACTACTGGCCACACAGTACATGATATAGATATGATGAACACTTTCCCACCTGATGAAACCAAGTCCACACAAATGTATCCGTCGAATCTTTAATATATAGCAAAGGGTATATACAACGTTCACGTAATGACATTTATGATTTGAATGCACTTGTAAGGCAAATGAGTATTCGTAGGCAAATCAACATTGAATGTCCAATCTCTGGTTACGCAGGAAGCAAGTATACAACCTGGTTCTTTAGGGAACTATAGCGATGGTACTTAATGATTATAGCTGGATACACTAAAGGGGGTCCCGCTGGTTGTAAGTCAGTAGGGGGGGGGGGGGTTAGGAGAGCCGCTGGCGATATCCCATCTGGCCAACGATTTTTTGGGAGAATTCAGAGTGCTGAACACGGTGCCCACAGAACCTTGGTCCACAGATGAATACAGTTGGGCCCTCTTGTAGACGGTAGCTGCCGGTCCACAACGAAGAGACGTGAGGCGACCTCACTCGGGTTAGAGCGCCGTCTCACCTGGACTCCTCTCGGGGGTAGTTCCAACACTTACCAGTGTTGGCTGTTATCCATGGCATAATCAAAGCACCCAAAGCAAGTAGATAATCCAAGCCGTGTAGGGCTCGCCGTCGTCCGGGTAAGGTAATCCAATGTGCAGGTCCACTCGTCCTTGCCCAGAACTCCTCGGATGAAAGCACCACACGTGGTCTGCCCAGCCTGGTTAAGACTCTAGATAACGCGAGGAAAACGATGGGGGTACTGCTCACTTTATAACTCTAACCGAACGATGCACCATACATAATAGACTATTATTAACTTAATAGAAATACGTCCCACTCGACGGTATAGTGCCAAACTATGACAATTCAACTATTAATCCACACGATGTCTCAATGCCATTCTGAGGCCAAGTTGACCATACTGCACCACACGTGTATCGTGGGTGAGGCTTAACGTCTTGCCACTAGGTTGGAGGGTAAAGAACTAAGGGCTAAGGGAAGTTCTACTTTACTTGCGCCATATATATATGCGCTGTGAACAAATAGTACCATTCGTATTTCGGCAGACGTATTCCTACGCGGAACCGGGGCTAGTAACGACATGTTCGTCGGCACGATTGAACTTGAACCAAGGGGCTTGGCTGCTGGCGCCAAGTTCTTGTCCAATGAGAGAATGAAACTATTATGGGCTGTTAGTAGACCAAAGGGATATTCAGTGTATATGTACAAGGAATATACAAGGGATATCAAACGATATACAAATACTATTAAATATATATCCATAAATAAATATATATATTCGGTTTAATCTGATCCTTCACAACAACATATATCTTAAATTATGGCTATGTGTCTAATACACCCGTCGCTTATCAATGACTTGCTTGCAGTCAACATGTATGAAACGGATTGTTTTTTCATCAGTATATTTACGTTTTATACCGTTTTTAATATGAGTATAGTTTTGGAGATTTCTAGAAAGAAAAAAAGATTCCGCGAAAATAGCCATTTACTGGGATACACAAAACACGTTGTCATTTTCCGGCTGATTTATGAATAGTTTTCAAATAAACACTAGATTATCGAGAGTATTTGTGTTCTTATGCACGATACAAAAGCGGGATTAAAAATAATGTATTCGTGCTGCGCTCAGCGCCTAACGCCACACACACACACGTTGTGAACGCTGTGAAAAACAACTCTGATTAACCCAAAACTGGTAACATAGATTCCTTACCTCAGATCAGATGTTCTGCAAAAAGATTAATCCAATTCCTGATCGCCATTCCAAATATTGATCGCGTTTATTGATCCAACGTTATAGTCCAAAACGCATAATCGAAAGCTGCTCCGAGCCTCGCCAGTGAATCTGGTAACAGACACTGCTTGCCAGAGATGGGGAAACCCTGGACCGGAGTTTTTCTCTGATGCACTTTTTCACTCAATCCAATCCAATGATGTGCATTACCATCCGGGAGACAATAGGGGGTGGTATTTGCCCTTTTCGAGCTCAGAGCCATTCCCAATGATAACGTCAGGCTGGACGGATGAAAAATGAATGGATATCACTAATAAAAGAAATAACGATTAAATAACGAGAAATCTCGTTATTGGCAACCAACGCATGGCGGCCAATAACGAGATCGCTCATTGTTGGCAACCAATGTGTTAATGTTTAGGGGATGATGGAAGGAAGCAATCAAGGCTGTTTATTGCTTAGCAAATGGGGAATTAATGTGTTGCAGGAGGACCAAAATATAAATATCTATTTAAAAGCCAAAGCGTGTTTCTTTGTTAAATGTAAAGAAAAAGAAAATAATAATAATAATTAAAGGAGGGGTAACCAAACTGTTTGACATGGAGGCCAATAAAATAGATGCAACAACACTAACTGTACTTGACACAAATCAATAATAACGTATAACCTTTTTTAGGGGCGACGGTGGCTCAGGAGGTAGAATGTGTCAAAGTGTCCTTGAGCAAGACACTTAACAACCTAACTGCTCCCAATGAGCAGGTTGGCACCCCTTGCATGGTTGGCTCCGCTGTCGGTGAGTGATTGGGTAAAAATGTGACATCAAAATTGTAAAGCGCTTTGGATTAAGGCGCTATATAAATGCATTTACCATTTATTTTTAAACAACCCTGTCAACCCACTGTCACACAATTATCACCAACCTTGCCAACTGGGAAGGCTGCCAATAAGTACAAAAATACATTTCAAGAGAATCCACAGATGAAGACTGGGGTATGAAGTGACATAGGTTAAGGAATATGGTAAGTGCTGCAAACTAAATACTAAGCACTAAGATAAAAGTATCTTGCCTGTGTGGTGTAGTCTACAGGCTTGATGTATATGAACAACTCGCACATGTTTCGCCTCTTTGCACACCAGCGGTTATTGTAATACATATGCATTATCATTGTTATTGTTATTATTAAACTGTTGGGCAAACGTTTGCCCAAATTATTGACGGTTTAACCTTTCACTACCAAATGGTTAACCATTTCACTGCGACAACACAGGTTAACCCTTTCACTGCCACACGACAAAGGGTTAACCTTCTGTAGTGTGGTAGTGAAAGGGTTAAAGTAAAATGTTTTCACAACCCCCAGAGGTTTGGGTTTAATGGTTTGAACCAAACATCATTATAAAGCCTCAGTGTATATGAGACACACGTGGTGACACCCATACAGTAGGTAGAGGGGAGTTCAAGGACCCCAGTTCTCCACCAGTGTCCATTGAAATCAACCTGGTTGAATTGACCCAGATGGGGGACAGCAGCACTTGCAGGCTTCTTCACGTGCGTGTGTAGGCATCGCTGTGCCATTCTATTTCTTTGCTTTGTTTTTGTTCACTGGCACTGTTGCACTGTAGCTGATTGATTGATTCTGAAGCCATTGCAAGTTCCATGTGTGATGGAAACAACAAGCAAACAACAAAAAAACAACAAGCAAGCAAACAAACAAACCAAAACAACACTGCACTCACTCACTCTTTGAACCAGACGGTGGAGCCTCACAGTCGGAGACGGTCCTCACTCAGTCAAAAGACAATATTGTGGTTACTTCATTTAACATGTTTCTAATAAACACGCATTAGCTAAAATGCTAATTAATTAATTCAGTGGTAGAGGACAAATATTCATGTATTCATATTCATACGCATTATGCAGACGTGCAATGTGTCTTCTCCATTGTGCAGGTGACATTTGTGCTACAGTTGACAGGGGAGGATGTTTTTTTTTTCTTTTTCAACATTGCAATTGAATGATTGATTGCTAGTCTCTCTCGCCCTGGAGACATCTCAGTGATCATTTGTGCCCTGCATAGTCAACACACACACACACACACACACACACAGGTCAACATAGATCCCACACCATCGACTGCCTTTCACTTAGTGCTGATGGAAACCCGACACAAACTAAAGGTTTTTGGTCGATGGCATGGCAATTACCTCAGGTCTCTCCGAGTTTTATTTAGACTAATGGGGTTGACCGGTGTCCTTGGCGGAGGTTAGTAGGTCAGTCCCTAATTTCACGTGTGCTGACTGACAGGGCGGTGCTCAGGAATTTTGGGATGCAGGGGCTCAGGCAACAGCATGCCGAATTAACATCCAAAGCTGATACAATACAATGAGTGTTTTTACACATGTTTTTCTAATGTTTATCGGTATGCTTATCCAAAATGGCCTAAATCTTTATTTGTCATCAGATTAACACACACACACACACACATGCGATGGGCGACCCACAGAAACACACACACAAACATGCACTGAGTCGCTGACGAATGTTCTCTGCACCTCCCATCCCATCGTCCTCACCCCCAAGGGCAGCCGGGAGCAGACGAGGGCTGCAGCGAGTGCCGCGCCCGCGGACCAATCCAAGTGCTCCTGTCCGTCTTCGTCAGGGACGCGACAGCGATAGCGATTTGTTGTGCATGTTTTTCCATTGGGTTTATCTTATCGGGAGGGGAAACCCTTGCGAGCACGGGGGGAGAACATGCAAACTCTACATAGAAAGGCCCGGGAGATACCCCACCTGGGTAACTGGCAACACGGCAACCTGGTCCCCAAGCGGGAATCGAACTACGCCACCGTGCCGCCCTCTCTTAATTTTCAATCTTCAGGCAGATTTTCTGAAAATATGGCTGCAGCTTAACAGGTTAAACTAACCCTGGAGATGCTCATAGCAGAGCAGTCCTCTGGGCAAGGTAGTTACTTTAGTTTTTGCGGAGATAACAAAAGCGATCTCTGTATGTTCAATGATTCTAAGTTGCTAAATGTTACACTATAAAAACGAACAGTGTTGAAGTCAGAGGTTCTAGGTAGGATTGTTAGTAACTGTCTAACTGCATATATAACTGTTTCCACTAATAACTGTCTAACTGCATATATAACTGTTTCCACTAGAGGGCGCTCTAGGCGGAGCCACTCAGGGATACCACCAGGTGGCGAGTATAAATAGAGATGTCTCCTCCCATTCTTTCTTTTCCCCCACCTACCTCTCACGAGAAGGATTCATGTGTTACTACTCTGCCATGTGAATAAATAAACCATGCCAGTTAAGGCTCAAGATAGAAACCATGCCTCTTGACCACATTATTGTCGCCCTATAGCCTGATTCTGTCAACAGGTTATGGGCCCAGATCACGCCGGGGGCGAAATAATAAGGGTAGCAAGTTTAGCTAAAGTATAGGCTAGGTTAGCACTGGGAGTACCGCGTGGCTAGACGCTAGGCCAACAGGAGCTAAAACTACGCCCACCATCAAAGAGCAACATGAAAGCCAAGAAGTCTCACAGGAGGGTCAAGAAGGTAGCAGCCGGGAGTCACTGGAAGGTAGCAGCCAAGAGCCCCGAGGAGGCGGCACCGGGGGAGACGGAGCATGCTGAGCACAACGGAGGCGAGGGGGAGAACCCCATCTTAGAACGCGTGGCGACCAGAGGGAGGAACAAATGGCCCTCATTCAATGGGAAAGCAGAGAACTACGAGCTCTGGGAAGAGCGCATGCTATGCTGCATGCACGGTGCGGGACTGAAGGAGACGATCCTGGCAGCCCCCACGGGAGACCTGACGGCGGAAGAGCAAGCCCTGGACGACCAGCGTAACGCAGACGCGTACTGTGAGTTAGCGCCGCTGCTCGACGACACCAGCTTGGGGCTGATATTCCGCGACACTAAAGACAAAGGCCGAGAAAGCCTGGAGGTATTGAGAGAGCATTACATCGGGCGAGGAAGACCCAGAGTCATGGCCCTCTACATAGCACTGACGACCCTGAGGAAGGGGCACACCGAGACTGTGACCGAATACGTCAACAGAGCGGAGCAAATCACGACGCCATTGAGGAGTGCCGGAGAAGCACCAAGCGATGGGCTAATGATGGCGATGATGATGAGAGGACTACCGGAGCTGTACAAACCATTCACACTCCTGGTAACACACGGTTCAACGGACATGACGCTGGGACAGTTCAAGGCTAAGTTAAGAAACTTCGAGGCCTCAGAAGATACCCACCCAGCCGCCGCGGAGACGGGAGAGAGGGTGACGCCAACGGAAAGGACCAGGCCCACGACGGAGCTGGCGTGTTGGCGATGCGGAGAGAAAGGCCATCGGAGAAGTAACTGCATGAGGACTGTCTGGTGTGGCTCCTGCAGATCCACGTGGCACGCAGGCAGAGCGTGCATGAAGAAACGCGACCAGGGCGCGCGACACGCGCATGGACAAGATGGCAGTGATGGTCGGCGTGAGACGGATCGAGGCGACGACTGGAGATTAGCGGAACGAGAGGGCTTCATCCCCAGGGTGCAGACGGCGTACGTCACCAGGCCAACGCAGCTGCAACAGGCCCAAAGTAAGGGACTGATCGTGGACACAGGTGCGCCGTCCCACGTCATCAACGACAGGAGTCGGTTCAAGAACTTTGACAGAACTTTCCACCGGAGAGACATGGCATGGAGCTGGCAGACGGAAAGCGCACCTACGAGTTGGCGAAAGAGAGAGGAGACGCACAGGTATGCCTCACGGACAACGGGGGGCGCCGGCGTACAGTGACGTTAAAGAACGCTATCTATGTACCATTGTTCCCACAAGGACTATTCTCTGTAATAGCTGCTACTGCGAACGGTGCCAGAGTGTTCTTCATTGAAGGTAAACATTTTCTTGTAGAGCCCAACGGTATGCGATTTGACATAGAGGTGTATCAGAGAATGTATTACCTGAAAACAGAGTGTAATGACAATGATATGTGTAAAGTAACCGTCAGCCACGATATTCAGACATGGCATGAGATTATGGGTCATTGTAATTACGAGGATTTACTGAAACTGCAAGCAGTTACAGAGGGCATGCACATTGAAGGTGAAAAGCGTAGACCTGATAAAGAATGTGTTGTGTGCATAAAGGGGAAGTTTGCTCAATCGAGAAACAGAAATCCCACAGAAAAAGTAAAAGTACCACTTGCGTTGGTTAACACAGATCTTGCCGGTCCAATAAGAAATTAGTCCATAGGAGGCTTTAGATATGTACAGTCTTTTACAGATGTGTGCACAGGGGCAGTGTTTGTTTACTTTCTTAAAGTAAAGAGTGACACACTCCAGGCCACGGAAAAATTCCTGGCGGACATAGCCCCTTATGGTACCGTAAGATGTTTGAGGTCCGACAACGGAACCGAATTCACAAACAGAGTTCCAATCACTGTTGAGGAAGAACAGGATAAGACACGAGACGTCATGTCCATATTCCCCACACCAGAACGGAGTGGCAGAGAGAGAATGGCGCACTCTTTTCGAGATGGCTAGGTGTAAACTAGTAGATAGTAACTTACCTAAGAGCCTATGGCACTATGCGGTGCAAGAAGCCGCTTACACCAGAAACAGGTGCTTCAATAAGCACACGGGCACCACCCTGTATACAGCACTGACAGGAAAGAAGTGTTATCTAGCCAGAATGCACCGATTTGGATCAGTGTGTTATGCGTACCTGCAGGACAGAGGAAAGCTTGAGTCCAGATGTGTAAAAGGACTCTTTGTAGGGCATGGCAAGGGAAGCCCCGCTTTCCTGGTTTATTATCCTGGTAAAGGGGGAGTGCAGAAACACAGGCTAGTCAAGTTTGTCACAAAGACAACATGTGAGGGCGAGACACAGACAGAGGAGCCAGAGCTGGACTCCAGAGAAAGGTGTGTAGAAACAGAGACACATCAGCCCAGTGTACTTAGCACGGTCGTGCAGGCAGACAGTCAGCCACCCCCAGAGGGCGACGACGAGGAGCACCCGAGGGTGACGTCAAGTGCCCCAAGCAGTGGCAGGTATCCCTCAAGGGAACACAGACCCCCCAAAGTATCTGACAGACTATGCTCGGAAAGGGAGTGACGAGGAGGACAGTACACCCACCACCGTTGATTACTGCTAGAGGGTAGTTAGTGGGGTACCTCAGACCTTTAAAGAGGCCATAGTGTCCCCTGAATCAAGTAATTGGGAGAGAGCAATGGATGAGGAGATGAGGTCCCTAGAGGACAACCACACCTTCACTCTAACCAAGTTACCAGAGGGAAGACAGACATTGGGAGGAAAATGGGTGTATTCAATCAAGGAGGGTATTGAAGGCCACAATAAGTACAAAGCAAGGTTTGTAGCTAAGGGTTACAGTCAGAGGGAGGGGATAGACTACGGTGAAACATTCTCCCCCACAGCCAATCTGACGAGTATAAGGGTAGTGGTGCAGAAAGCAGCTGAGGACAATTTAATTTTACATCAGATGGATGTGAAAATAGCCTATCTACACTCACCCATAGATAGGGAGATATACATGGAACAACCTGAGGGTTACGAAAAGAAAGGAGAGAAACTAGTGTGTAAGCTGGAAAAATCCATTTACGGCCTGAAACAGTCTGGGCGAAATTGGAACGAGATGCTTCATACATGCCTTATCGAAGATCACTTCCTACAGAACCCAGTAGACCCCTGTGTTTACTCGAGGGAGTCAAAGGAGTCAGGAAAAGTGATCATCGTCATTTGGGTGGATGATTTGATCATAGCAGCAGACAACGCCAGAAGCCTAGCACAGGTGAAAGAGATGCTCTCCACCAGATTCAAAATGAAAGACCTTGGGAGGTTAAAGCATTTTATAGGTATGGACTTTGAACAGTCTGCCAATTGTGTAAAAATATCCCAGAAGAGGTATGTGGAAAAGATCCTGAAACGTTTCGACATACAAGAGTGTAGATCAAGGGAAACACTGTGTGATCAAATCAGGAGGATGCTCAGAAACTGACAGATGTAAAAATGTACAAAGAAGCTGTGGGTAGCCTCATTTATTTAACAACATGTACCCGCCCTGACCTATGTTTTGTAGTGAGTAAACTGTCACAGCATTTCGCTGACCCCACAGAGGAGCATTGGATCACAGCAAAGCATGTCTTTCTTTATCTTAAAGGTACAGCAGACAGACAACTGTGTTTCAGAAAGAGCAGCGAGGGTCTAGGACTTAAAGCCTACAGTGATGCGGACTGGGCAGCTGACACCACAGATAGAAGGACTACCACAGGATATTGTGTGAGTTTGAACGCAGACAGCTCACTGGTTTCGTGGAAAACAAAGAAGCAGCCCACCGTGGCTCTATCAACTTGTGAAGCCGAATATATGGCTCTAGCTATGACAGGGCCGCCTCAGGGGGTGTGCGAGCAGTGCGGTCGCACAGGGCCCCGCGGGAAGGGGGGCCTCGCAAACAAATAATAAAAAAAAAATAAAAAAAAATGTATTTAATTTTTTTTTATTTTTTTTATTTTTTTTGCGAGGCCCCCCTTCCCGCGAGGCCCTTTTTCATCACAGACCTAAAATCTAGTTTTGCTTATATGCTTATATATTTCACATTAGACACGTTTGTAGAATGTGTCTGACTTGTTCCTGGGTCTGCAGTCCTGCAGACATACTCACTATTGGAGCTCAGCCTCTGGGGTTCTGCAGCAGACATACTATTGGTTTCAACGAAGGGAGTGGTTTTACTTACATCATGTGTAGTACGCCGGCGTGAGTCAGCTGCGTTTGACTATTTCGCGCGTGCAGCTTTTGACTATTATGCTTAGTTATGCCAGCCAAGACGAAGAAAGAGGTCGGTCATTATCAGTCGGTCGGTCACCAAGGAACGTTGACGAAAGGCCTCTCGCTAGCGGGACAAATGGCCGGAGCCTTGTCATGGTATAGCCATGATGATGTCGGCTAGTAGCTAGCTTAGCTAAAGGCTAACTAGCGTTAGCTAACCTATTCAGAGGAGCGAGGCGAGGCGAGTGGATGTCTTTTCAAAAGAAGGAGAAGAGAACTTGTGAGCAGATAAATCTGTTAGGCAGCAATACGCCGAAAGGTGTCCAGTCTGCCGGAAAGTACTCGAAGAAGAAGAAGAAGAAATTACACCGTGGGCCAAGAAAGTCTCCTTCCAACTTTACCATTGGCGCCGCGTTGATACTGCGTTATGGTGAGTCAACCTATGATTATATTCCCGCCGTGGACCTAACCTATCTCTCTTTCTCTCTCTCTGGAGCCAAACTGGTCGACTAGCTAATATAGTACTACTAGTAGCTAACGGTGTGTGCCTGGTGAGAGCACCTGGCTGTATGTAGCCGCATAGCTTGCAGAACGCAGAAGCAAGCTATGCGGCTACATACAGCCAGGTGCCTGATTGAGCTAACTGTTAGCCAGTTAGCTGTTTAGCGTCAGCTGGGAACGTTCGTTTGA
This sequence comes from Notolepis coatsorum, assembly GCF_963971535.1. Taxonomy (NCBI): domain Eukaryota; kingdom Metazoa; phylum Chordata; class Actinopteri; order Aulopiformes; family Paralepididae; genus Notolepis; species Notolepis coatsorum. The sequence continues at coordinate 75,669,310 of NC_140166.1, read as the reverse complement.
TGCTATCAGTTAGCCTTGAGAATAGCAGGCCCTGGCACTCTGACTACGACATCATCTTTGACAGAAGATGTAGTCGGGCCTGCACCATGACAAGGCTCTGGCCATAGCTTATTTGTCCCGACAGCGAGAGGCCTTTCGTCAACGTGGAGACCTGTGTTGCGGCCTTTCGCCCTGCGTTCCTTTTATGCAGGTAAGATTAATGAAAATGTCATGACATTACCCCACTCTTCCTTCCTTCCCCTCCCGAATGTTTTGTTAATAACGATGTTTTTTTCCAGGCAAAACATATGCTACTTCACAACATTTGGAGATACGACATGTGCTGTGTGTGAATGGTCGTTTGTGTAGCTTGGGTAGCGTTGGGCCGTTGGCCAAAGCTGTGTGTGGCCTGGTGTCACAGTACCTGGCTAGCCTATTTAGCTGATGTTGGCCATTGGCTCCTTGCTGCTTTGGTTTCTCTGGTATAGACCCTCTTCTTGTTGGATTTAAGTGTTGATCTTTGTCCTTTTGGATCTCTCATACATGCTCTAGTCTCTCTCTAACACACACACACATGACAAACACAAATGTTCTCTCTCTCTCTCTCTCTTTCTAACACACACAGTCTGCCTATGGCGGCCTTTCTCGATGGCTAGGCTGTGCTCAAGGATCTTCAGTCACAGTGCTCAGGTATTCTGCCACTGTGTACTCTCTGTTTAGGGCCAAATAGCATTTCAATTTCTTTCCAATGTGTGTCTCTCTCTCTCTCTCTCTCTCTCTCTCTCTCTCTCTCTCTCTCTCTCTCTCTCTCTCTCTCTCTCTCTCTCTCTCTTGGATTTAAGTGTTGATCTTTGTCCTTTTGAATCTCTCATACATGCTCTAGTCTCTCTCTAACACACACACACATGACAAACACACATGTTCTCTCTCTCTCTCTCTCTTTCTAACACACACAGTCTGCCTATGGCGGCCTTTCTCGATGGCTAGGCTGTGCTCAAGGATCTTCAGTCACAGTGCTCAGGTATTCTGCCACTGTGTACTCTCTGTTTAGGGCCAAATAGCATTTCAATTTCTTTCCAATGTGTCTCTCTCTCTCTCTCTCTCTCTGTACACTGTCGCGTTAAATCTCGCACAGGGCCTCGCATTTCTCCCAGGCGGCCCTGGCTATGACCATACAGGAGTGTATTTATCTGGAACAACTGCTCGAAGGGATGGATACCTATGTATATAAGAAGACTGTTGTTTACGAGGACAACCATTGTGATTGCTAGAAACCCTGTGTGCCGACAGAGATGTAAACATGTCGATATAAAATACCATTTCATCAGATCTGTCATCAGAGAAGAAAGGATGACACTGATGTATTGGCCAACGGACGACATGGTAGCAGACGCTATGACGAAACCTGCTTCCAAATTGAAATTGAAGAGATTTGCAGAGGCCATGTTTGGTGTGTTGATATTGACTGCCATATTCTTTTGATGTTTTTGGAGTATATTATTTCCTTTGTAAAATGTCTTTCGAAGAAGTTACCCAGTATGCTAATACAAACCTAAGTGGGAGTGTTGAAGTCAGAGGTTCTAGGTAGGATTGTTAGTAACTGTCTAACTGTATAACTGTTTCCACTAGTACCTGTCTAACTGCATATATAACTGTTTCCACTAGAGGGCGCTCTAGGCGGAGCCACTCAGGGATACCACCAGGTGGCGAGTATAAATAGAGATGTCTCCTCCCATTCTTTCTCTTCCCCCACCTACCTCTCACGAGAAGGATTCATGTGTTACTGCTCTGCCATGTGAATAAATAAACCACGCCAGTTAAGGCTCAAGATAGAAACCATGCCTCTTGACCACATTATTGTCGCCCTATAGCCTGATTCTGTCAACAAACTGGATAGTTGATTATAATAATAAATATGTCACTGTGTGTGTGTGTGTGTGTGTGTGTGTGTGTGTGTGTGTGTGTGTGTGTGTGTGTATGTGTGTAATGTGCTATAGGCCAGGGGTCCCAAACTTTTCAGGCCGCGACCCAAAGAAAACGGTGTCACCGAGGTAAAAAAAAAAATTATTTTAAATGGAAATGTATGGTTGAAACATGCAAACGTTCAAACGCGCACACACTAATAAGCATTGGAGGCTTTTAACCAGGGCCGGACTGGGGAAATCATTCAGGCCAGGAAATATAGCCCCAGTCCGGCCACTTTTTAAGCAGGGGGTCTGGGGGTCCCCCACCAGGATTTTTTTGTTACAAAGACTTCATTTCCTGCATTCTGGTGCAGGAATATTTTTTATTTGTACCCTTTAAATGCCAGTGTTTGTGATGGCATCACAAATTACTGTTAAAAAACAGGCTAGCATATGTATGATTAGCAACAACACATATTATGGATTTTCAGTTTTTTGTAATTGATAAATACAATATTTTATTCAACTTCAGCCCTGATCATAACACCACATATTCATTTTATAATTTTTTTTTAATTTTTTTTGGTCTTTTTCCCCCTCCATTTTCCTCCGATTTTCTCCCATCCCAATGTTAGTCGTATGCCAATTCCCAGTCCCTTCCTGGTCGCTGCGCTTTACCCCCCACAGTCAGATCATTTGGGAGAGTGGAGGCTACCACGTGCTTCCTCCGACACACGTCCAGCCAATCACCGCTTCTTTTCACCTGGCAGCGCGGATTCTCATTGAGAGGGCGTAGCGTGTGGGAGGATCACACTATCCCCCTCACGTCCTTCATTTTATAATTCTAACCCTTTAAATGCCAGTGTGTGTGATGGCATATATTTGCAATATATCAAATGCAAAGTACATTTTTCTGGGGGGGATTATTACAGGCTAGCATGTGTCAATGATTAGCAGTTTTTCATAAGGATCCCGCCTCCACCAATCACATGCGGCTCCCTTTGTGTGTGTGTGAGAGCAAGAGAGAGAGAGAGAGAGATAGTTCTCCAACTTGTGTAAGTTGCAGTGATCTCCTGGTTGTTCCCCACCTAGGTTATCTAACTATTGCGCTGGTGCAACTAGAAACACTGGCCTGGCCTGCTTCTAAATTCAGTGGCCTGACCGCAATTTTTTTATTTTTTTTTTATCATCTGGCGACCCCCCAGCACCCCCTGCCGTTTTATAGTTCCAACGTGCCTGGGTACAGGTCGTCTTTTCCATTTATTTTCTCCTCCGAGTGCTTCGTTTACATGTTAAAATCACAATGATTTTCTTCTGGGGGACAATGCCCACAAACCTACAGGTTCGTAAACATGTCACCTTTTCACCTCTTATCAGTTTGCAGGTCTGATTATATACTGTAGTTACTGAAACTGATTGAATATGGCACCGCCCCACCTAGAATAATTTTCACCACTGGTTCTTGAGTTGAGAACCTCAGTCGTAAAGAAGGCGAAGCAGCGCCTCTACCACCTGAGACAGTTAAGGAAGTTCCGAGTATCGGGGAAGATACTCCAGTCCGCGTCTATATTAATCCCAGCCGAAGAGTGCAAGAGCGCTTCCGCATTTTGCCCTGATTGGCCCCGGTACCGCCCTCCAAATGCGCATTTTCTTTTCCCCCGCTCAGACGCCGAAATGGAATACATGTATATTATCGCAACGCGATTCACTCGCAACGCCATAACGTTTTCCCTGTACATTGCAACGTTAACACAACGCAGCTGTCAACTGTACTTTACATATTATCCAAACAAGGACCACATGTACTTTACATATTATGGAATACATATCAATCAATCGCGTACCTCTTAGTTAGCTCAGTTAGCTGCATGTTAGCTCCATGTTAGCTCAGCAGTTAGCTCATGTTAGCTCAGTAGTTAGCTTCATGTTAGCTCAGCAGTTAGCTCATGTTAGCTCAGTTAGCTCAGTAGTTAGCTCCATGTTAGCTCAGTAGTTAGCTCAGTTAGCTCAGCAGTTAGCTTCATGTTAGCTCAGTAGTTAGCTTCATGTTAGCTCAGTAGTTATCAATCAATCAATTGTAGCGCTGGGATAAAGCAGTCGGAGGCGGTGTATCGAAGTTGAACCTAATTCCTTTATTCAACAGCAGCATAACAACAATGTCAACGTAGTCGAATCGATAGGTAGAATGATGTATCGAAGTTGAACCTAATTCCTTTATTCAACAGCAGCATAACAACAATGTCAACGTAGTCGAATCGATAGGTAGAATGAACGCTCGAGGCAGGAAGTGCTACACACAATATCGTCCGGGGGGAACTACTATTCCCAACAACAGTTCTGTGTGAATTATGTACAGTCACTACACAATCAATCAATCAATCATGTACCTCTTGCACGGCCGCGGCACGGCGGCTGGCGTGGCTGAATAACAGTAGCAGTGATCGCCTGCTGCTTCCATCGCGTGTATATATATACCGTATTAGTATTAATAGCATATAGCAATAGCAATATATAGCAATAGCAATAGCATATAGTATGAATGTGATTGACCAGCGTTAATGTGTGCTAATATGGCTTTAATATGGCGTTCTGGCATCTGTGATTAGTGTTGAATGGGGCTCTGAACCGCGTCGAACCAAGCGGCGACCTCATGCGCGGCGAGCACCTGGGCGAAGGAAAAAGAAATGCGCATTACCGTACTGGCGTATGGCGAAGAATGCGGAAGCGCTCTTGCACTCTTCGGCTGGGATTAATATAGACGCCTCCAGTCCTTCTACTCCGGAGCTGTAGAGAGCATCTTGACTGGTAACATCACTGCCTGGTATGGAAACAGCACGGCACAGGCAGTGGCGTCGCGTGGGTAAAATAACAGGGGAAGCCAAAAAAAAATTATTAAAAAAAAAGTATTAAATATTTTTATTAATAAATTTATTTTTTTTTTTTTTTAGTCAAGCAGTCACCATGTACACTACAGTATGGCTCGGCGGCCAGTCAAACTTTCTTTTTATTTATTTAACAGATTGCAGAATGGGTACAAATAGTACGGCTCAATACACACAATTGTATAAGGGGATGCAGACCAGGGCCCCGTTCCCCGTACCTGGCTAACTGAGTTAGCCGGATAATTTTCAGCATAGCTTGACTTAAGCCAGACATTTCCATTCCCCGACGTCGGATTTTCTAAATCGCCATGGTAACAGATCAGAAAGTTTGAACCTGGTCGAGGGCAGGGTTAAGTTCAGTTAGCTGGATGAACCATGGCCACGCCCCCGCAAAGAAATGCCAGCTCGCTTCCTGAAATATTTCTCACAGTATAGATCCCATTATGCCATTCTGAATTATGTTTTTGTGCTTCGTTTGAAATGTAAAATAATAGGTCTACCTAAAATGCTGATAATAAATCGTATTCAGCCTATGAATTTACTTTGTCCTATATAATGCATGTCATATTTATACGGATACGGCGCTCGCGACACAGTTATTTTAATAACGGACTAAACGGATCATTGCAAATGTGAATCCCGCAGGGATATTTTAATGAATGAAACCTATCGGGTGTTTGGCTCTGATTAGTTTAATATTCTTCGCTGTGTATTTGCTTAACGGAGCACCCGGATGCGTTTCATTCAAGCTGAAGCTTCTATGCGCGGATTGTGGATATGAATTATGAGGAATCCGAATCTGTGGAGTATTTAAAGAGAGAAAGACGTTTGTCTTGTTTACATCAGGGTCATTAATACTGCTGGAGCATTGGTTCATTTTTGGTCCGATTTTTCCTTGCATGATTTTGCGCGCCGCGTGGGAGCAAATTCGAGACACATATTCAGTTGCAAAAAGGTGTCACACGGTCTCCTCTATGGCCGTGAATACTTTCACGTTGATCGGAATCACGGCGCGCCCGTGGGACACTTTTCCGTTTCGGCGAGTTTATTCCACGCTTTCGGCTTTCCTTTTCTAAGCATTTTCGGGGCTACATGTGAATGACTAAAAGTTGCGGGACGCCCAGATATGATATGAATTGAAAATTGGGGACCCCGATGGAAACAAGACTAATGTCTTTCTCAGGTCTGCATCCCCTTAACAATTGTATGTATTGAGCCGTACTGTATTGTACCCATTCTGCAATCTGTTAAATAAAGTTTTCATTCATTCATTCATTCAGATGTTTCCACGATAGAAAGCTCGCGTGGATCCCATAATAGGCTCACTTAATACAGCGTTTTTAAAATCACACGACATTTTCAGGGTCGCAAGCCGACCTTTTCCCCTCGTTTTCGATGATGGAAGTGATTTAGGAAAAGCTTCGGCACGCCGAGAGGTACCCATGGATTTAATCTCGCGAGGATCGGGGCAATATTCGGCCCGTGGAAGCAGTCACGGGTTAATACAATTTTCAGAGTGCAGAGGGGAGGTGTGCAGAGGGGATGCCAGACTAATTATTCTGCTCACAGCCCCGTTTTAAACATTTAAGGTGTGGCAGTCAGCTCGAATCTGATTGGCTAGTATCGGTTTTGGACTCTACATACATGAATCACATGGTTGAGGCTGGAGAAAGACACCTACCCCCTGCCTCTCCTCTAGCTGCAGTGAGCATAGTGAGTCTGACAGTGTGTTAGAGAGAGTGAGAAGGAGAAGAGGGAGACATTAAAAAAAAAAAAAAAAAATTATAACAGATGAAAAAGAATGTAAACTATATTAAATTTTTTATATATATATATATATATATATATATATTTTTTTTTTATATTTCATATTTGATATTAATTCATATTTTGATAGGGAGGCCTGGCTTCCGTTGGCTTCCATAAGGATTCGCCACTGGGCACAGGACAAGAAGGCCCTACAGAGAGTGGTGCACTCAGCTGAGCGTACTACGTATATTGCACTACCACCCCTGCAGGTCCTATACAACAAGAGGTGCAAATCCAGAGCCTGCAGAATTAGAGAATATCTAGACAGCGCCTCTATTAGACTAGGCAGAATTTCAGAAAATGTGCTTGTATAAAGTGCTGAAGGCATTTCGTGTTTATTTTTGGTACACAACATTTCTAGGGGTATTAAGGGGTGCTGAATCCAAATCTGCTGTATACCAAGCTCAGAAATGTCAAATAAGGCCTCAAAATTGAGAAATCCAACATGGCCGCCAGCACCAGGCCCTCTCTCCACAAAAACAGGTGCTAAACCCACAGTTTTTATTCTACTGACATGAAACTTTGCACAGAACATCTGCACCTATGGAGGAAGAAAGTAGGAATATAGCTGGGGTGAAACCATGAGTAACAGGGTGTTTTTGACTGTCTAACTGTAATCTTTGTATAGGCGAGGATACAACAAATTTAATTTCTTCAGTGTTTGCAGGAATACTACAGCAATATGGTAATAACTGTACAGTGTTGGACACCAACATTTGAATCCCCCAAGTCTTAGCTTTCTTCAGGTACCAAGTTTATGCAAGTAGCTCTTATAAATCTGGATATATAAGTATTTTAATGTAAGCATGCTGTTTTAGGCGAATTTTCCAAAAATAAATGGTGGGGCTTAATGAGTTAAGTGTGACTACACAAGGTACAAACCTGAATTAAATGTGCTTTTGTAAGTTTTCTTACATACTGTACATCAACAAGGACGTAGTCACACCAGAGATTCAAGAATCCATACTTGGCGCAGAACACCTTGGACATGTTTGTGGACAAACGTTTGTGTGAACCTCCAGATAGTGACCAGCACCTGAACCTGAAATTACCCATTCGAATGAACAAAGCCAAGACATTTGTCTCTTTGTATGAAGTTGTGCAACTTTCCAAGAACAAGCAAAACACCATCAAAGTGGACAGGCAGATTCTACAAAGGCTCATCACAGCTTACAGAGCAGGTCGTAAGGTAGACCTTGACAATATCCTCCAGCATGAGCTCATGCCCATCCCGCCATCTCTGGCCACAACTAACGGGAGTCTACATTCCACCAACAAGTCTGTGTTAGCAAATATACTGACGAAACAAGTTAAAACCCCTGCAGATCTTACCCTTCAGGGACCCAGCTGCCTGGTCATTGATGGCCAAGCTCTGGTAATGGCACTCGGAAAGCCACCTGACACTACAACATTTGGTGACTATGCCAACAAGTTCACTGACACCATGTTGAAGATGGGAGCAAAATACCAGAGGGTAGAGGTCGTCTTTGACAGATACCATGACCAATCCATCAAAACAGGCACATTCTGAGAAAAGTGCTGCCAAACTTCTACCAGCATGTGACTTGTTCTACCAGAGGCGGGAATATTTTAGACCATTGCTACTCGCAATGTAAGAGCGGGTACAAATCACATGCTGCCAGTCCTTTCGGCAAGTCAGATCACGACGCCATCTTTCTTGTACCGCAGTATAAACAAAGTCTCAAGCGCATTCCTGTAGTATTGCGAGAGGTGAAGCGCTGGACGGTGGCGTCGGAGGAGACGCTCCAAGCTGCACTAGAATGTACAGACTGGGGGTGTTCCGCGATAACACGGATAATATTAATGACTACACGGAAACAGTGCTGGACTTTGTTTGTACTTTGGTAGAAGAAACAATCCCCTCTACCACAATTAGAGTTTACCCAAACCAAAAGCCCTGGGTAGACAAATCCGTCCGCGAAGCTCTGAAGGCGCGCACCTCAGCATACAATGCCAGGCTTGTGACAGGCAACATGAATGACCACAAGGTGGTGAGATACAATGTTAGGAGGACAGTAATAGAAGCAAAAAGGCGCTTCAGGGATAAAATTGAACTTCAATATGAACAGGCTGACTCTAGAGCAGGGGTGGGCAACTTTGTATATGGTGAGGGCCACAAAATGTCCACAATCAATCTGGGGGGCCGCATTGTTTATCGGCAGTCCCGCCAGTAGTACCCCATCACTCAAATAGCCCATAATAGTCACAGATGTGATAAATAAGGTATATAAACAATTATAATTTGTTGTAACTTTGTTTTTATTCCATTTCAAATGCATTTAGTAATGCAATTTCAACTTTATGAATTTATAAACAGCTGAATTTAAAAGTATTGCTGTGACCCCAAATATATACAAAAATGATCAATTATAATTAAGGCTTCTAATAAAATAAATGTATGAACTTAAAGCCCACTGCTCAACAAACACAAAGCAGCATTCCTGCTGCATTTCACTACAACAGTAAATCAAAAGTGCAATAATAAATGATTTTGTTAAATGTATAAACTTTTATCCTGCTACTAAACAAAACATTATAACACTGAAATGCATGTTATGGATATGAAGCACTCAGGAATGTTTTGTTTAGTAGCAGGATACAAGTTTATACATTTAACAAAATCATTTATTATTGCACTTTTGATTTACTGTTGTAGTGAAATGCAGCAGGAATGCTGCTTTGTGTTTGTGTTATTAGTGTTATCTGAACACTACAAAAGTAAACAAGTAAAGTGCAAGTAAAGTAAAGTGCAATACTACATGCCTCCCATTGACTCAAACTGGCATGACATTCACCCTCGCCCCACAGTGGGTCAATAATGGTTATAATAATAATAATAATAATGGTCCCCTCTCTACACCTCTCCATCATCTCCCCCCCCCCCTCTCTACACCTCTTCATCATCTCTCCCCCCCCCTCTCTACACCTCTTCATCATCTCCTTCCCCCCCTCTACACCTCTTCATCATCTCCTCCCCCCCCCTGTCTTTAATGAGACACTTGTGGTCTCTCCATTTGGCGCACAATAGCAGGAATGTCAACTTCAATGTTTGTGCATGCAATCTGTATCAGATGAAATAATGTTTCATCCGACAGCCTGTTTCTCTCCTTTGACTTGATGTGCTTCATGTTTGAGAAATTGCTCTCACGTATGTATGTGCTCCCAAACATACTGGCCATAGAGAGGGCAAAGTCCCTGAGGAAGCGGGGCTCAGGTAGCAGTTTTCAAAACGAAATTCCCCTCTCATTTCTCTTTGCTTGAAAAAAAGGATCTGACTGTAGCTCGCACAGTTCAAGCTGCAACGGTGGGGGCTGCTCTGACACCGTAGCGGTGAGGGGGCCGGCAAACAGTGCTATCCGTGACTGCATGCCGTTGAAATCTTCAAACCGATCATTGAATTGCATTTGCAGTGTTTCAATGTCACTCCTGTACTTTCCGACGGCTCAGCCATCGGATTTCTGTGTGTAGCTGCAAGTCGCCATAATCAGTGTCCATCTCTTCCAAAAAGGAGACAAACTTTCTATGGTTTAGTGACCTGTTGCCTCCACGAATTAGATTGGTAACCTTGGTAACCAAATCCATAACATGGCTGTATTCAAGCTTCTTGGCACAGAGAGCCTCCTATATCAGATAAAAAAAAAGAAAAACGATTTAACGACTCTCGCATATAATTTGACTACACTCGACTCGCATTGGTCATTATAGTGACGCACAATAGATGGAAATTATGTTAGCGAACTTACCTGATGTATAATGCAGTCCAGCATTGGACACTCAACGCCACTCTGCCTTAGAAGCCCGGCGAATCCATCGGTAACAACAGCCGACAGTTTATCAAAACCCCCATATTGCTGCACGGCACTTTCAACAGCGTTGAATATGTGCACACTAGGGCTGACCCCTATTAGTCAAATAGTCGACTAATCGATCGAAAGGAGCCATAGTTGACTGCCAACTCTTCTTAGTCGAATACAATACAACAAAAAAAAAAAAAAAAAAAAAAAAAAAAAATGTAATATTGGCCTGGGGCCGCATGGAACGTCGGTGAGGGCCGCATGCGGCCCGCGGGCCGCCAGTTGCCCCTCCCTGCTCTAGAGCTATGTGGCAGGGGGGGGGGCACTGCTGATGGAGACTCAGTGTTCAGGATAACAGAACATGAGGTGAGGAGGACGTTTAAGAAAGTGAATATCAGGAAGGCAGCAGGACCGGACGGTATCCCCGGCCGCGTTCTAAAAGTCTGTGCCGACCAACTGGCCCCGGTATTCACTGACATATTTAACCTGTCCTTAGAACAGGCTGTCATCCCCACCTGTCTGAAGAAGTCCACCATTATCCCTGTACCCAAAAAATCCAAGCCTGCTTGCCTCAACGACTACCGCCCTGTAGCTCTCACCTCCATAGCCGTGAAGTGCTTTGAGAAGCTAGTGAAGGGCTACATCTGTTCCTCCCTCCCCATCAACCTGGACCCCCTGCTATTTGCATACCACCCCAACAGGTCCACGGAGGACGCCATAGCCCATGTGCTGCACACAGCAGCATCACACCTGGACAAGAGGCAGGGGAACTATGTGAGAATGCTATTCATCGACTACAGCTCAGCATTCAATACCATATGTCCCCTCCAAACTCATAGCCAAGTTCAGGGACCTGGGCTTGAACTATGACCTCTGCCAGTGGGTCTTGGACTTCCTGACGGGCAGACCCCAGGTGGTGAGAGCAGGCAACTGCACCTCCTCATCCATCACTCTCAACATAGGGGCCCCCCAGGGCTGTGTCCTGAGTCCCCTCTTCCACTCCCTGTACACACATGACTGTGTGGCACAGCGGAACAACAACACAATCATCAAATTTTCTGATGACACAGTAGTGGTGGGCCTGATCTCTGCAAACGACGAGAGGGCCTACCTGGAAGAGGTTAAGGTTCTAGCGGGATGGTGTCAAGAGAACAGCCTCTCCCTGAACGTCAGCAAAACAAAGGAGATGATTGTGGACTTTAGGAGGTCGGGGTCAGGGACTACAGCCCCCTCAGCATCGACGGGGCACCGGTTGAGAGAGTGAACAGTTTTAAGTACCTCGGAGTCCACATATCCGAGGACTTGACATGGACCACACACATTGACAGTGTTATCAAGAAGGCACGACAACGCCTCTACTTCCTTAGGCGCTTAAGGAAGTTCAACGTGAGTCAGAAGATCCTCAAGAACTTCTACTCATGCACAATAGAGAGCATCCTGACTGGCAATATCACCTCCTGGTTTGGGAATAGCACTGCACAAGACCGCAGCAGACTACAGAGAGTGGCCCGTTCAGCCGAACGCACAATTGAAGGTGGGCTTCCCACTCTCCAAGACATTTACAACAAGCGGTGCATGGGCAAGGCTAAGAGAATAATCAAAGACTCCAGCCACTCAAACAACTGCCTCTTTGAACTGCTGCGGTCAGGCAAGCAATACCGGAGTCTCATGGCAAGCACAGAGAGACTCAGAAGGAGCTTCTATCCCCAGGCCATCAGGATGCTCAATGAATGAACAATGAACAATAAGCAAACCATCAACACACCCACAGCGCACATGCACTCACTTAAATAAACAACACACTGTAGCACCCACTTTACCACTTTAGACACACTTTACACTTTATATTATTGGTAAGGAAATCGCACATCATTCTCATTCCTTATTGCACCTCACCACTACAAGGTGGCACCACAAGCTAAGCTATACCTCACCATTTTTGTACCAGCTGTACATACTGTATATAGATACACTGAACAATTTTGTTGTTTACACTTGTTTACGTACTTGACTTCTTGACTTTCTATTTTATACTTATTATACTTATTTTATACTATCTTGTTATTATCTAGCACACTCTCAGGAGCAACACAGAAATAAACATTTCATGCAAAGTATTCTGTATGCTGTATGACAACTAATAAAGAAACTTGAACATTCACTTATATTGATATGGTAAAATAATTCTTTTATTGTATTATATTATAATCTATTCTATTCTATTCAGGAAAAGTGGCATTGGATGAATCATGCAACTGCAAGACACCTGCGACACCAGCCTGAATACGATTGATGACTGACAATAAATTACTGTACCTAAGCTACTGTACGCATATTAAGGACTATCTAATTTGCATAAATGGCATGTTGATAAAAAATTCAAGAGAAAAGAGTTTGATGAATAAATCCATGACCTGGGATCATCCTGCTTTTCTTTCTTATTTGGTTGATGAGTTATGCATCAATAACAACCACAGTTTCTGCTATAAATATGAGTTTCAAGCAACATTTTCACAACTGATCTAAAATCAGGATATGATTTTAAATTCCTCATACATGTATGCAAACATATAAAAACACATTTCATTCATGTTTCTACCTTGTTTAGTAAAAAAGATATGCACTTAAATAGATTTCAGCCTGGCGCTGGCGGCCATGTTGGATTTCTCAATTTTGAGGCCTTATTTGACATTTTTGAGCTTGGTATACAGTAGATTTGGATTCAGCACCCCTTAATACCCCTAGAAATGTTGTGTACCAAAAATAAACACGAAATGCCTTCAGGGTTATGATTTTCTGAAAATGTACCCTGTCTATATAACAGACGGTCCTGCACAGTAGCGCAGCGACCGGAACAGGAAGTTGAGACGCTACTTGTAAATACACCTGCAGTCGTCCGAGACTTGTTTGTATATTGTTTTCTTCTTTTATTAAACTGGATGGAACAAATGGAATATCGTTCTTATTTATATACAAACATCTGGATGTAGTCCAACGGATATGATCAGTGGACTGTGGATCAGAGGAGGACGACGAGGTGCGCAAACAGACCACGGAGAAAGTCGGATAGTCGATGGAGCCGTCGGCAAACAACACGGCACCTTGTCGACTTAAAGGACCAGGACACTGTTAACGTCGACAATTGGTATGGATTTTCTTTTGCTTTCATTGGATTATAGTGGACTTTTATTATTAGTTCCAACGGAAGATGCCAAAAGGGATTATTTTTTTGGAGCTACAGCTTTAGTCTGAAGTAATTTTTATACATTGGAAGCAAGCTATTAATTATTCATCCAAATAACTGACAATGGTGCTTATAAATGCAGAGTGCCCTATTGAGGATTGTGACTATGTAGCTGAGCATGTAGCGGCGGCCGTGGTGGCGGCCATGTTAAGTGTACACGCCACTATACATGTCGCAGGCGCAGCCCCCTGGGCGCCGGGCGCAAATGCTAAAATGGAGAAGCTAAAGCGTCCCTCCATAGCACTGGCCGGAACGGGCGAGGCCTGGTCATACTTCGTAACCCGCTGGGGTGAGTATAAAACAGGCACCAAGCTGGTCGGGCCCGACATAGTTTCACAGCTACTGGAGTGCTGCGAGGAGGATCTGAGGAAGGACCTCACACGCGCGGCAGGCAGGAGCCTAGCGGGCAACGACGAGGAGGACGTCCTCGCTGCCATGAAGGCACTCGCCGTTCGCGCAGAGAACACCATGGTAGCTCGGGCAGCCCTGTCTAACATGCGGCAGGGTTATGAAGAGCCCATCTGGTCGTTCCACGCCCGCATCAAGGGGCAGGCGGACACGTGCAAGTACCAGATGAAATGCACTAGGACAGGGTGCGACCAAGTCAACGACTTCACGGAAGAGATCCTACGTGATGTGATTGCCCGTGGCATTGCAGATTTGGAAATACAGCTCGACCTGCTCGGTGAGAAGAACCAGAACATGCCACTAAAGGACATGATCGAGTATATCGAGGCTAAGGAGTCTGGAAAGCGCTCGGCATCGCGCCTGCTTGACCCTCAGAGCACGGACACGGTCAGCAGTTCGTACAGGCGGGTGAGACAACAGGACACCCGTGCCAGAGGAGGAGCCAGGCTAGAGAAACCAAAGGCCAAGCCCGAAGGGGTATGCATCCACTGCGGCGAGGTGGGCCACGGCAAAACACCCCAGTGGCACGCCAGACGTGCCGAGTGCCCAGCATACGGTAAAAAGTGTCGGAAGTGTGGCCGCCAGAATCACCTCGAGAGGGCCTGCCTGGGTGGCCGATCAACTAGGCCCCCACCCGGAGAGACTGACTGGACGTGTGACGAGCAGACAGCAGCATTCGTTGAGCTATGCACAATCAGCACAGATGGCGAGTTGCGCACGGTTCCCCTCGCTCACCACCTGTACGATGTGCGACAAGTGGATGAAGCGTGCGTCCAGCCCGCAGCCATACGTCAACCTCACTCTCACCACCGAGCACGAGGATTACAAGGCTCTGGGTTTTGACCTCCTAAAACGCACCCGTGCAGTATCCCTGCCTGCTATGGCCGATACGGGATGCCAAAGCTGCCTGATCGGCATTAAAGTCGCTCAACAAATGGGCCTAAGCACAGAGGACCTCATCCCCGTATCCATGACCATGAAAGCTGCGAAGGGAATTCGGATCCTCGGAGCTGCGGTAGTCAGATTCTCCGGCAACAGTGGTGACGCTCGAAGGTTGGAGACACGGCAAATCGCGTATGTGACGGACACCTCAGACCGCATATTTCTCTCCCGCGCAGCCTGCGTGGACCTGGGAATGATCTCCGCCCAGTTCCCAACACTCAGGGAGGTGAATCTGGCGACATCAGAAGTATGTGACTGCCCGCGGCGTGCAGAGCCGCCGACCAGGCCAACCACACTCCCCATGTTGGCGATCGAGGCTAACAGGAAGGCGTTACGGAGACACTTGTTAGAACTGTATGCTCAGAGCACATTTAACACATGCCCCCACCAGACATTACCGAAAATGACCGGCCCACCACTCCGCCTCATGCTTAATGAGGATGCGACACCGGTTGCCTGTCACACCCCCATCCCCGTTGCCCTACACTGGCAAGAGGAGGTAAAGGCAGGCCTCGACCAGGACGTCCGCCTCGGCGTGTTGGAGGAAGTACCAATCGGTACACCGGTGACGTGGTGTCATCGCATGGTGATCTGCGCGAAGAAGACAGGCAAACCGCGACGCACTGTCGACTTCCAGGCCCTGAACAAGTATGCACTCTGCGAGACCCACCACACCCAATCTCCATTCCACCAAGCGAGATGTGTGCCTAACGGGAAACTCAAGACTGTGTTCGATGCCTGGAATGGTTACCACAGCGTCCCAATACACAAGGAAGATCGCCACAAGACGACGTTCATAACCCCATGGGGCCGCTACCGGTACCCGTCGGCCCCGCAGGGGTACATGGCATCGGGGGACGGTTACTCGCGACGGTATGACGAGGTTGTCGCGGACATAGGCAACAAAACTAAGTGCATAGACGACACGCTACTATGGTCAGATACGATTGAGGAGAGCTACTTCCAGGCGGTCCAGTGGCTGGACATATGCGGCCGGAATGGAATAGTCCTCAACCCGGAGAAGTTCATTTTTAGCGCACCCACGGTGGACTTCGCTGGCTTTACAATCACCATGACTGACGTGCGACCGTGCAGTCGCTACCTGGAGGCGATACACGACTTCCCACAACCACGTAATGTCACGGACATCAGGTCGTGGTTCGGGCTGGTCAACCAGGTGGCCTACGCCTTCAGTATGGCCAAGCGTATGCAGCCATTCTGGAAGCTCCTGAAGAGTGGAGAACGCTTCGAGTGGTCCGCGGAGTTGGAAGACATATTCCGTGAGTCAAAGGATGTGATCATCGAAGAAATTGAGCATGGTGTCCGCATTTTTGACAAAACCAGGCCAACATGTATCGCCACGGACTGGTCAAAGGAGGGCATTGGATTCTGGTTATTCCAGAAACATTGCCGATGTATGCCAGTCAGATCCTTCTGCTGCACTGATGGGTGGAAGATAACCCTGGTTGGCAGCAGATTCACGCATGCGGCGGAGTCCAGGTACGCGCCCATAGAGGGCGAGGCTCTTGCGGTCGCGGACGCATTGGACAAGGCACGCTACTTTGTGTTGGGATGCGAGGACTTGATTGTAGCGGTAGACCATAAGCCGCTGCTGAGACTCCTTGCAGACAGGGCGCTCGATGACATACCAAACCCCCGCCTACGGAACCTCAAGGAGAAGACCTTGCGTTATTGTTTCCGCATCGTGCATGTCCCGGGCATGAGGAACAAGGCGGCGGACGCCATGTCACGTAGGCCGGTTGGCACCACACGGCCATCACTTATGGACCTTCCGGATGACAACGCCCACCTTCCACCCAGTACGCACACTGATGTACTGTCCTTCCTACGCCAGACCGAGCCAGGGAATGACGACGACACTGAGGAGGATGACCTGGCATGGTGTGCTGCGGGCCTTGAATCATTGCGGTCAGTGACATGGGATCGTGTCAGGGAGGCCACCAGCAGCGATGGTGAGATGCGCACCCTGGAAATGGCGACGGACGGCATCCCCGACTCAAAATTCGAGATGCCGACGACGATCCGTGACTTCCACCAGTACCGTGAGAACATCACATCAACTGATGGGGTGGTCTTGTACAAGGACAGGGTAATTATACCACTCTCTCTCCGCAGTGAAGTGCTGAGCGCCCTACACGCTGCCCACCAGGGCGTATCGATGATGACCGCCCGCGCAGAATCCTCTGTGTTCTGGCCAGGCATGTCGGCTGACATCAGCGCCACTCGGAGGAACTGCGAGCACTGCCACCGGATGGCACCTTCACAGCCTGGAGCGCCGCCAACCCCGCCGATCCCAGTTGTTTACCCTTTTCAGGCGGTGTGTTCGGACTTCTTCATGCACAGGGGCGTGCACTACCTCGTGACGGTGGACCGGTACTCAAACTGGCCGATCATGGCGCCGCCGGCCTCATAAATCACCTACGTCGGGCCTTCGTGACGTACGGGACGGTTAGAGCTCACATCGGACGGGGGCCCAGAGTTCACCTCCACCGAGACCAAGTCATTTCTATACAGATGGGGCGTACACCACCGCCTCTCATCTGTGGCCTTCCCCCACAGCAACTGCCGCGCTGAGATTGGGGTAAAGACAATGAAACGCCTTATCACTGACAACACCGGCCCAAAGGGGGAGCTTGACACAGATGCTGTGCAGAGAGCGATCCTGCAATATCGTAACACACCTGACCCTGACACGAAAATATCTCCGGCAATGTGTGTCTTCGGCCGCCCGATACGTGACTTCATCCCGGTTGTACCTGGGAAGTACAGACCACACGAGACCTGGCGTGAGACACTGACGGCAAGGGAGGAGGCTCTCCGCAAACGCCACATCCGCACAGCGGATGCCTGGGCGGAGCACACAAAACGCCTCCCGCCACTCATGGTAGGGGACATGGTCCGTGTACAGAACCAGACAGGGCCCTACCCCAACAAATGGGACAGGACTGGCAGTGTTGTGGAGGTACGTCAGCATGACCAATACGTGGTCAAGATCGACGGCTCGGGCAGAGTCACACTTCGGAACAGGAGGTTCCTGCGCAGGTTCAGCCCTGTTCGCAACAACCTTCCACCTCCTCGATGAATTTACGACGACCTGGCGACCCGTGTCACCGTACCACCAGCACTCGTTGTCACACCACGTCTGCCTGACCCCAACTGCGACCTTGTGTCCCCCACATCGCCACCGGTACTCACGTTGGCGAGCCAACCCCGGCGTGGGACGCCGCCTGCTTCGCACAGAGTCCTTCAGGCGTCTCCACCGGCACCTTTGGACCCGGGAGCCGATCCCCCGCCGGGGCCCACTGTGTCGTCCCCTGCACCTAGGGCGGACTTGCGCCGATCCACCAGGGCGACCAGAGTGCCTGCCTGGCACAGGGACTATTCCATGGGCTAGTCACATAATGGACACATGATTTATAGTCACATAGCCTGGGTGTGGGTTAAATAGGTATTTGTCCACATTTGTGTGTTCGTTTATTATTATTTCTCAGCCTTTACACAGTATGTTAAAGACTCTGGGGGAGATAGAGAATATCTAGACAGCGTCTCTATAACAGACGGTCCTGCACAGTAGCGCAGCGACCGGAACAGGAAGTTGAGACGCTACTTGTAAATACACCTGCAGTCGTCCGAGACTTGTTTGTATATTGTTTTCTTCTTTTATTAAACTGGATGGAACAAATGGAATATCGTTCTTATTTACCACTCACCATCCCAACAACAGCCTGTTCAAGCTGCTGCTGTCAGGCAAACGCCTGCGAACACCAGCAACTAGGACAGAGAGGCTTCGGCTCAGCTTCTTCCCCCAGGCCATCAGAGTCTTGAACACTGAACTCTCCACACACACACTAGCAGTCACTTTAGCATGAACACACAAACACATGCTGCATACGCTCACACTCAACGGTCACTTTACACCTGAAAGGCACGTTAAACAAGAACGGGAGTGGTTATTTTATAGTAAACAGATGGATATAGCAAGCTAGCATTAAGACACATAATATAACTGTAGATTAGTATAGCATTGTATAGTAGTGTACATAAGACCCAGTGCCTCATCTGTAGCTAACAGTGTAGTGCACTATCGCAGGACCTTAGCATGTAAACTTTATGTACATACCAGTTATGTCTTATTCCTTGTAATATTGCACAAATGTCTTATTCTCATCCTATTCTTATTGTATTATTGCACTCGTTGCGGGCAAGACGCCCTGCATTTCACTGTATACTGTGAATAAAACTCTTGACTTGAGTTGGTAAAGTAATGTTAGTTAAAAAAAATCTGCTCCTATTGTCCTACAGTTAAATAGGGAAGTTACTTTAGAAATAGTCAAAACTCCATCTACAAATAAGCTAGCAACCACTCTTCCCAGAATGATTCCTCCAGCAAGAAACACCATCCTTCTATGTAAGGCAGAGATGCACAGCACACTGATCGAATTTGATCAATCTGCTCATACATCTGTGAAGACATTGAAACAAACAATACCTTTGACTGAGAATTTAAATCTTTACAGCAGTATAGTTTACTTCAGAAGTATGACATGGAAGTGAAGGAGCCTGAAACCTGGAA
The DNA here is from genome assembly GCF_963971535.1 of Notolepis coatsorum. NCBI lineage: Eukaryota > Metazoa > Chordata > Actinopteri > Aulopiformes > Paralepididae > Notolepis > Notolepis coatsorum. The sequence goes on along the minus strand of NC_140166.1, from coordinate 75,649,733 downwards.
GTGGAACAGATGACTGCAAGATTGCAGATAGTAAAACTTGTAAATGTAAAGCCACAAATGCTTGTTTCTCTACTTGTTCGAACTTCAAAGCACCAAATGAATTACAAGACCCAAGAACATAATTTAATATTCTCTTCACTTTTATTTCTCTCCATAACAAATAGCAGAAACCACTGACATTTGACTGAGTAGTGGTCGTTGGGTGGACATGGCCATGTGGGTGGAAGTGGGGATTGAAGCTAGATGGTACTGGAGGGTGCCATGTGACGTCTTTGGGGGTTGTCTGGTTTAAGGCTCTGTTGTGGTAGTCATTGGCTCTGAGGGGGATGAAATGGATTAAAGGGAGGGAATAGATAAGGATTCCAGGCATAGCCATGTGGGTGGAAGTGGGGATGCAAGTGAGATGGTACTGGAGGTTGCGTTGCAGTCACTTCAGGGGTCGTCTCCTCGGTTGTCGAAGGCCCCGTTGTCAAAGGCTCTGTTGTAGTGGCCATTGGCTCTTGAGGGGGACGAAAGGGATTAAAGGGAGGGAAGAGATGAGGATTCCAGGCATGGCCATGTGGGTGGAAGTGGGGATGCAAGTGAGATGGTACTGGAGGTTGCGTTGCAGTAACTTCAGGGGTCGTCTCCTCGGTTGTAGTGGCCATTGGCTCTTGAGGGGGACGAAATGGATTAAAGGGAGGGAAGAGATGAGGATTCCAGGCATGGCCATGTGGGTGGAAGTGGGGATGCAAGTGAGATGGTACTGGAGGTTGCGTTGCAGTCACTTCAGGGGTCGTCTCCTCGGTTGTCGAAGGCTCTGTTGTAGTGGCCATTGGCTCTTGAGGGGGACGAAATGGATTAAAGGGAGGGAAGAAATAAGGATTCCAGGCATGGCCATGTGGGTGGAAGTGGGGATGCAAGTGAGATGGTACTGGAGGTTGCGTTGCAGTCACTTCAGGGGTCGTCTCTTCGGTTGTCGAAGGCCCCGTTGTCAAAGGCTCTGTTGTAGTGGCCATTGGCTCTTGAGGGGGACGAAATGGATTAAAGGGAGGGAAGAGATAAGGATTCCAGGCATGGCCATGTGGGTGGAAGTGGGGATGCAAGTGAGATGGTACTGGAGGTTGCGTTGCAGTCACTTCAGGGGTCATCTCCTCGGTTGTCGAAGGCTCTGTTGTAGTGGCCATTGGCTCTTGAGGGGGACGAAAGGGATTAAAGGGAGGGAAGAGATGAGGATTCCAGGCATGGCCATGTGGGTGGAAGTGGGGATGCAAGTGAGATGGTACTGGAGGTTGCATTGCAGTCACTTCAGGGGTCGTCTCCTCGGTTGTCGAAGGCCCCGTTGTCAAAGGCTCTGTTGTAGTGGCCATTGGCTCTTGAGGGGGACGAAATGGATTAAAGGGAGGGAAGAGATAAGGATTCCAGGCATGGCCATGTGGGTGGAAGTGGGGATGCAAGTGAGATGGTACTGGAGGTTGCGTTGCAGTCACTTCAGGGGTCATCTCCTCGGTTGTCGAAGGCTCTGTTGTAGTGGCCATTGGCTCTTGAGGGGGACGAAAGGGATTAAAGGGAGGGAAGAGATGAGGATTCCAGGCATGGCCATGTGGGTGGAAGTGTGGATGCAAGTGAGATGGTACTGGAGGTTGCGTTGCAGTCACTTCAGGGGTCGTCTCCTCGGTTGTCGAAGGCCCCGTTGTAGTGGCCATTGGCTCTGCAGTGGTTGCTTCAGTCGAGTCTCGGGGACACGAGAGCGTTACTGGAATCCCCTGCCAACGCATTGGCAAAACATGACATCCATTCTGAAAGGGCAAATTACCATTAGAAAATCCATTTCACGGGTAAACTAACAAATTCCAGACAATTAACATTAAATAGGTTTACATCTAAAAAGAGTCATCGCACTTTTGACTAGTAAGCCGAATAAAACAGGCTAACGAGTTACCTCTTGCATCATATTGCAGCCATTGTACGGAGCCACTAAAACCAGGCCCATGGTGTTCCTGTGCATAGAGTAGCCACAGGTTGGAGGCACCTGGAACAGAGGCAGTGGAGGCGCATGTCCTGTTAAGAATGAAAAGCTTATTGGTGGAGAAAGACATTGTTGCAGGATAAACATGATGGCAGCCACACGTCTTGAGCATCTATAGCACCAGGTAAAGCGGTCTTACCTCGGTCCAGCTGGAAGTACGAGGCTCCTGGTCCCATGGCTCTGAACTGCATCTGGTCTCCACCACATTGCAACGAAGGACCCATGTGCAGCCACTGCTTTTCATGAGAATGGCCATATGCTTGACCTTCCGGCACCTCTAAAAAAAAAAAAAAAAAAAAAAAACAGAACAAATTATGCAAGAATTCACATTAGTATGTCTACTCCCAAAAAGTAGCATGGCAATTTGTGGCAATTTTATTTTACCATGGTACCAGCCATTGCACCAATGTTGTATTCAATACCATGGTATAAATTTAAACCATGATACTGATGGTAATACCATGGTCCACTTGCACAATGTGCAGGTGGCATATCCGGTTACATCTTCCAGTCCCATCATAATACATAGACTTTAGCAACCTCTCTCACGTCAAACAACTTTATAGTCACTTCTTTTTTAATTAATTTTAGAAATGATTTAATAAGCAAACGTTTGTAAAGTGCGTTTGTCAGCGGGGTCTTTTAAGGTTTTGGGCTGCATTTCATGTACAAAAGTTCAGTTAGTTATAATGCAGCTTTGCAGAATATAAAAAGTGGGTCTAACAGATGCCACGTCGACACGAATTGAGTTAAGTCTAATTTCATGCCCCATAACAGATTAATGTATGGGATTTAGGCAGAGCTAAATGCAGCTAACTCTTAAGGTGGAGCCACATTAGCATTTAGCTCTGCCTAAATCCCATACATTAATCTGTTATGGGGCATGAAATGAGACAACTCAAATTTTTATCGACATGGCATCCGTTAGACCCAAAGTTGCTTTCTGTTAATCTGGTAAACTGTTGGTTGTATTGTATTAGGTGGAGGTAAAATGCTAATGTGGCTAACAGTAAACTTTTGTACATGAAAAAAACCTTAGAAGACTCCGCTGGCACACACTTTACAAAATAATTCTTAAGTAATTCAAAAAGAAAAGTGATGATAAAGTTGTTTAACCGACAGGAGAGAAGTTGCTAAGTCTATGTATTGTGATGGGACCAGAAGAAGTCTACACTAGGGATGTCCTAGCCCCTTTCGTGACTTTCGGTTTGCAAGCCTGTGGCTTTTGTGACCGGAGTCACTTGCCCACCCGCCCCGATCACCCAGTAGCGAAACGACCAAGCGTCGTCAAGGGGCTCGCGGTGTGTCAAGAATACATCAGATCTGAATTTCCAAGATACCCAGCGTACAATATGGGTCTAACACAGCTTCACGATGGGGTCTGGAAGCTCGGAGTTGCTAATAAACAGTTTAAAACATTGTTACTCGACGAGTGGTATTTACAGACCGAACGTCCATCTCCGCCGTTGGTGTCACAGCGCATGCGCACCATGCCGCGTTCACGTTACTGGGAAGAAGCGGAAGAACCAGAGGACATCTCGTTGCTACAACTAGGAAGCCTTCACGCTTTGACTCTATATATATCTATGGATGAAACGCCCACATCCATACTTCCGCAATTCGTGACGCGAAGTGGGAGATATGGGGTCTATAAAAGAATCCCATATGTCCTAGTAGGAATTACCACTAGGAGGCTGACGTGAATGGTTTTTCCCAGTCGGAAACTGGTTCTTCCGCTTCTTCCCAGTAACATGAACGCGGCATGGTGCGCATGCGCTGTGACACCAACGGCGGAGATGGACGTTCGGTCTGTAAATACCACTCGTCGAGTAACAATGTTTTAAACTGTTTATTAGCAACTCCGAGCTTCCAGACCCCATCGTGAAGCTGTGTTAGACCCATATTGTACGCTGGGTATCTTTGAAATTCAGATCTGATGTATTCTTGACACACCGCGAGCCCCTTGACGACGCTTGGTCGTTTCGCTACTGGGTGATCGGGGCGGGTGGGCAAGTGACTCCGGTCACAAAAGCCACAGGCTTGCAAACCGAAAGTCACGAAAGGGGCTAGGGATGTCCCGATCCGATCACGTGATTTTCCGAAGATCGGGATCAGCAAAAATAAAAACAGGATTTTTTTTTTTTTTTTATTCAACAAACATGACCATGTTCACGTCTTAAACTCATACTGAGGCCTTAGTTTTGGTTTTAAATTGCATATCATTTATTTATTGTCACACAGAGCAGAAGAATTTTGCCAACACAAACCAATAGTATCCAGCTGCAGAACGGCAGACCAGCCACACTCCCAGACCAAAACGCATTTCCTTTGATTTAATTACATCAAATGATTTATGTCAAGGATTGCAATGCCTCGCTTGAATGAAGTTAACTTTTCACCTGGATAACGGCAACATTCAGGGTGGTGTAATGTGAGAAATTGGGATAAATAAAATAGAAAATTATAATTTTTTTTGATCGGATTGGGAAAGATCGGTATCGGTAGATACTCAAAATCACATGATCGGGATCGGATCGGGAGCAAAAAAACATGATGGGGACATCCCTAGTTCTAGTCTACACGTTGGGAGATGTAACCGACTGGATATGCCGCCTCCACATTGGTCTATAGCATGAATGAGAGAAACAGGAGAAAATTCTGTACCTGGCCCATCTGCTTGATACGAGTCACCATGCAGGGATCCACTGTTTTGTTTGGCAGTCTTGACCAAGTCCAGGTCTCTCCCATCAAAGAGAATCCTCCTCGTTGTGGTCTTACTGCCTGCCACATTCTCATCCAATTTTCTCAACCCAAAGCCATCTAGACATGGGGTCAACAAACATAAGAGTAAAAGAACTGCCACAACTAGAGATGTTGTGCATTTTCTTTCCTCTATGTGCGCCATGTTAAAGACAACCACCCAAAACACATGCAAAGCAAGTGCTGAGTCACGGCTATTAATAGTGGGTACGTTTTGGCACCAGGTAGACACATTCTTAAATCAACCAATCAGATCCTACCTTCAATATGTGTTAATTGAGAAAGCAACAGGTGTACTCAATTATAATCAGCTGACTTGTGCTCTAGCCAGCATGCTGTCAAAAGTCCTAGAAAAAAATCCTGCTGGATAGATTAAATTAGTTGACTAACTCCACACATAATAAAGCTATGGCACTGACTTGGGGATATATGTTTAAAAAAAATTATAAACAAATATAGATGTCAAAACTCATCAGTTCTTGTGTAGTTTATTGATGCTTCAAAGCCTCTGATCGTGTTAATCATAGAAAGCTGTTTGTTAAACTTATGAAAGAGGGGTGTCCAAATACATTGTGAGAATTCTGGCTCATTGGTTTGACCATCAGAATATGCAAGTATAATGGGACAATAGTGTCTCAGCCCCATTTGGGGTTAGCAATGGTGTCAGACAAGGGGAACTTTGTCCCCAGTTCTTAATCTATATATGGCTGATCTGTCCAAGCGATTGAAAGTCTCTAATACTGGGTGCATGATTAGTAATACTCCATCAGAACACTGAACACTGAACTCTCCACACACAAGTACACATGATCTCACACACACACACACACACACACACACACACACACACACACACACACACACACACACACACACACACACACACACACACACACACACACACACACACACACACACACACACACACACACACACACACACACACACACACACACATGCATCAATCGCTCACACACAAAGGTTACTTAAAAATGGAACGAGGAAAATAAGTGTCACTTTAAGGAAAGAACCGATGTGGTTCTTGTATAGTTTAGATATAGCAAGTATAGCATAAGGATATAGAGTAAAAACTGTATATTGTATAGTAGTGTGTGTCTTACATCTGTAGCTAACATTGTATTGCACTATCTCAGGACTTTAGCATGTCTATTTTATCATGCCCATTTTATGTCTTTTTATTACCTGTTTTTTATGTATTTTATTATTAGTATTAATGCACAATCAAAGTGGGCATTGGCCACCCGCATTTCACTGTATGCCCTGGTATGTATGTGACAAATAAAACTCTTGAATCTTGAATATACTCTCTAGTCAACCATCTAATATGCAGATGATGAGTGTTGTCATGTTATGTAGAACCAAAAAAGACAAATGTCTACAATTCTCTGATTTCAAATGGTCTCATAATAATTGTGATAAGGTCAAATATTTTATTACAGAACAAATGACAGATGATGGCGATGATGATATTTATAGATAATACTGTATGATGTATGCCGCTTTATACTGCCACTCTATACTCCACACTTTCAAAATGACAAAAAAGCAATCTTACAAAAAAAAGTAGCTTATAATGATGCCATGAGGATATTTAAGAGACCTGGATGGTGTAGTTTGCAAGTGAGATGTGTGTGGCTGCAGGAGTTAATACTTTCCAAGTCACTTTTGAGAGGTACAGGGAAGACGAAGGAGGTACAGGGATGAGGAAGGAGGTACAGGGATGAGGAAGGAGGTGCAGGGATGAGGAAGGAGGTACAGGGATGAGGAAGGAGGTACAGGGATGAGGAAGGAGGTACAGGGATGAGGAAGGAGGTGCAGGGATGAGGAAGGAGGTACAGGGATGAGGAAGAAGGTACAGGGATGAGGAAGGATGAAGGAGGTACAGGGAAGAGGAAGGAGGTACAGGGAAGAGGAAGGATGAAGTTATAAGCTATAACTATACTAAACATATAAACTATAACAATACACAACGTATATTCTATCTATACAAACTATACAATACAAGGTAGGCCTATATGTTAGCAGCAGTGTGTGCGTGTAATAAGTGTGCTTGTGTGTGAATGCTTGTGTGATCATTTGGAGTCTGTCCGTCAGTAAGCCTGGTGAAAGGAGCTGTTCAGTGTTCTTTTGGATGTGGACCTGAGACTGCAGTACCGTCTGCCAGACGGCATGAGGTCAAACAGTGTGTGGTTTGGGTGGCTCTGGCCTTTCAGGATCCTGTGTGCCTTGCTGACGCACCGCTCTGTGAATATACTGTCTATGGTGGGTAGCTTGCATCCGCAGATATTTTTGGCTGTACGCACTATACTCTCTCCAGTGCTCGCCGGTTGTTATGGTTGCCGGGGGGCCTTTTTCACCATGTGGCCGGTGTGAACTCCCCAGTCCAGCTTCTCTGTGATGTGAACTCCTGAAGCTGTCGACCCTCTCCACTGCGACCCCGTTGATGTGGATGGGGTCACTTTGCCAGGTTGGAAATGGCCTTCCAAATGGGTTTTTGGTTTTTTGAAATCTTCGCAGCATGTGGTGCATCTTTTCAATGGGGGCAAATATTTGCCTTCTTGGATCGAGATATACATCTTGAAACAAACGTAAATTAGGCCTAAACCTAGAAGACATTTTGAATCTTCTGTCCTGGATTGATCTTAATCTGTGTTCATAAAATCACTTAAATTCGGCTCTACAGTACTGTACATGACATAACCTAAGGCATGGTGTAGAATAGGCATAGGCCTACAATAACTGACTATTGAAAATGCCAAATGTCTCATCCAACATTACAAAACAATCTAAAAATGTAAATACTGTAAAGACTGAGCATGATGTATTGTCGGGTAAACAGACATTAAGATTATATAAATTTAATTAAAATGGTAAAACAATGAGTATTAAATAAGCATTTACACTGAAGACAGTAGGCTGCTGCTGATTTAATGTAGCTGACCGCCAAATATCGACTTGCTTTTAGTATAGTATAATTAATGTGCTGGCTACAATTAATTATAGTCACTTAAGTCAACAAATAATATGAAACACCACTGTGATTGATTGAATGAAAATTGTATTAACAGATTGCAGAATGGGTACAATAGGCTACTATTTTGGCATGGATTAGGCTAATTAGCTTTAACAATCCTGATTCCTGAGCCTATTTTATTCAAAAGTAAGATATTTATTTACATGATGTGGCACAGGCACTAACGTAGCGTGGACGTGGAGAGAGGTCTGGCTATGCGAGACACTCACGTGTACAGTAACAACAGCTGATACTCGTCTTTTCTATAAGAGGTATCCAAATGAACGATAATCCTAGCTGCGTGTTCACAGAGTACCATGCCACCTCCAGTTAATTCCCCCTTAAAGATGAATGTCACTGGGCAGTTTGGGTTCTGGATATTTAACCAATTTAACCAAAAATACCCAAAAATAATCGAATCCAAACGATACCCAACCCGACTATAAGAAAAGTGTGAACATCCGAACTGTGCTCCTTTGTGTGCTCCCTAAATGTTTTTATTTAGGTGCACAGGTGCTCCTTAGGGGAAAAAAAGTAAGTAGTTCCACCTCTGTTCATTCTGGTTCAGATAGATTATGTCTGTCCAGAGGTAGTCTTGTGTAGCCATGCATACTGTACCTCTCTCTGTGCCAGCGTCGGATAGAGGTCTGGCTGAACCTATTACAGTATCATTCCAATATAAAAGAAAAAACCCTCTGGCTTGTTTGTATTTCTTTAAATCAATCACAATCCTCCAATCCCGAGATGCAGCGACGGTGCCCTTGCAGAGTGGCTCAGGAGGTAGAGCAGTCGTCTGGTAATCCGGAGGTTCCCGGTTCGATTCCCACTCCTCCCGGGCAGCGTGTCGACGTGTCCTTGAGCAAGAGACTTAAACCCCTAATGGCTCCCGATGTGCAGGTTGGCACCTTAGTTTATTTGATTTATTTAGCACATTATTTAAAAACAGTGCTAGGAGGGAACGAAGCCCAAAAGCCTTGTACAAAGTTCCACTCCCGTCCCATCAATGTCCATAATCAAATATGAACGAAAAACATGGTCAAGAAAACCCCCTTGCATGGTCGCCCCTCTGCCATCGGTGTGTGAATGTGTGAGTGTGAATGGGTAAAAATGTGCGAGGAACAAATTGTAAAGCGCTTTGGATAAAAGCTGCTATATAAATGCAGCCATTATGATTATACCCACAGTCTCAGTCCTGTAATCCAGACTAGTCCAGAGCTAATCATCCTCTTTCTCTCAAAGTCAGCCGTGATTAGTAGTCGTCCTTCTGTAGCTTAACTAGTGACATTGGTTTTGTGGCTTGACGTTTAAGATGGAGCTTTTGAGATGCCGTGCCCCATCACTACATCCAGCGGTCGCTCCTCACAGAGTCATAGTGATACTGAATCATTACTGCCTCCACCTGAATAGAATAGAATAGAAATACTTTAATCATCCCGAGGGAAATTTGACACTACAAATCGCTCAGATTTAACATTTAGACATTTAGACAGAACAAAGTCATGAATAAGAATAACAAAACAAATGGCCTAAGAATAAGAATAGAATAAAATATACAGTAAAAAAAATATAGAGAAGTCAACAGTAAGTGTAATATTGAACAGTGTTGTTTTAAAAGTAAAAGTCCAGGAAGATGGCATAACTGTCACCCTGTGCTCAGTGATGCAGTGAGGCACGTTGATGCATTGTAAAGTCTGATGGCTGTCGGAATGAAGGAATAGCGGCGCGTTGATTGAGAGACACACCCCGCTGTCGTTAGCCCACAGCCTGCTCACGAGTATACTCAGCTGGTGGCACTGATTGCAGAGGAGCCCCTGCTGTAGACTGACTGGTCCTCTCTGGCCCCTGCTGTAGACTGGCTGGTCCTCTCTGGTTCACCAGCCCCTGCTGTAGACTGACTGGTCCTCTCTGGTTCACCAGCCCCTGCTCTGCTCTGCTCTGCTACTGCGGTAATCATGCACCATTAACCTGGCAGTGCTGTTAATGAGGCATTAACGATACTGCGCCCTTGCAGTAGAGGTGCGATTTTTTTTAAGAGCTGGATCTGTATACAATTCTAAAGTGTGCAGTGTGCAGATAACAGGATGCGCAGTATGCAGATATTATTACACTATATAAAATATAAATAACAAAATGGCTATGTACAGTTCCAACAAGAAGATTCGCAAGTATGTAATGTGCAATGAGCAATGTGCAATAGTGAGTTCTCAGTGGTGGTATATGTATCAAGGTATGTTTAGCAGTTTGTTTTTAGAGTGAGACATTTTTTACATAATGGCATGTCGTTTCAAACAGGCATTTCTAATGCTAACGTTGTGGGCAGCAAGCAGGAATCCCTGTTTTTATGGGTTTCAAACCAAAAAGATTGAGAACTGTTGCGTTTCCCTGGTAATCATCAATAATGAAAGGTAGAATTAATCTTTCCGAGGTTTATTCAAAACTGAATCAAGCAATAGTACAAACAGAAAAAATAAAACGTTGCAAGGAAAAAGTACATTGCAACGGGCAGAATATACATCCTGCATTCTGCCAAGAACAGAGAATACAAGCGTCCTATATATTGTCACTAAGCCAATGGGGCGACAGCAATCCGGAGGTTTCCCGGTTCGATTCCCGCTCCTCCCGGGCAGCGTGTCGATGTGTCCTTGAGCAAGACACTTAACCCCTAATTGCTCCCGATGAGCAGGTTGGCACCTTGCATGGTTGCCTCCTCCGTCGGTGTGTGAATGTGTGAGTAATGTGTGAGTGAATGGGTAAAATGTGAGTAACAAATTGTAAAGCGCTTTGGATAAAAGCGCTATATAAAAAAGCAGCCATTTACCATTTACCAAATGGCTTCTTCAGAAAATAGAATCAGTGGAACATGGTTATAGAATATTTAATTTAGAATAGCAGACTTAAGGGATCTAGGATTACAGCTGAGTTCAACAGTTCTAGAACACAGACTCTCCAAATGCACCCAATGTACAAATGGGGACGAAGGGACATTTATGCACATGTATTGGGACTAGGGTGACCAGGTGTCCCCCTTTTGGTTGTACTGTCCCACCATTTGACCAAATGTCCTGCGTCCCTCATATTGAGAGGATGTCCCTCTTTTCGAAGCCAAAAAAAAACATGCGTCTAAAAACCCCTCCCTACAGACAGTAAACGTAGCAACCCGCCTCTTGTCCACACACATTGCTCTGATTGGTTATAGTACTTTAGCGCGCTGCTTGCCTGCTTGTGACGTGACTGAGACTGAGTCGTGACGCTACCTCATATCGCAGATCTGATTGGTTATAGTAATTTAGCGTACTGCTCTGCTCGTCAAGGCGCTCCCATAGTCCAGCAGACTGTACACAGAGCAGACTCCGCGGACGTCCGCGCGGACTCTTGAGCTTTGATCTCAGCGGACAGCAGACCCACAGGTGGGAAGCTCCTATTTTCTGACGCGCGGACATCCGCGCCGCTGACTTGGTGTCACACAAAACGCTGCTCGGCGTTTTGGTTGACATCGAACTGCATTTAATGTGACGCCGATCTGCATTTTACTCTGAACACTCGCTCTGTGCCAAGAGAGATGTTTGAATGGCTTTTCTAAATGAAGTGTGTAAAATTGCCAGTCTTATTTCGAAATATTGGAAACGGAGATAACATAGAATGTTATCTCCGTTTCCAATATTTTGAAATAAAACTGGTGCTTTTATTTCATGCAATGCGTGTCTTTTCAGCACCACGCGCTGTCCACCTCAAGCCTATACGGTACATTGCATCTCGCTGCCTATAATATACCTGTTATTCAAGTGCGTAAAACTGCCCGTTTTATTATCGAAATATTGGAAACGGAGATAACATACTCTTTATTTTGACATCGGATGACGACGACATGACAGAAGTTGAACAGCGTGGGGACAATTGTGTAAACTGCCGCGTGACATGTAGGAAATTGGTCCGCGGAGGTCCGCTCGACTATGAAGGCTCAAAGAGTCCGCGCGGACCTCCGCGGGGTCTGCTCTGTGTACAGTCTGCTGGACTATGGGAGCGCCTTGAGAGTTGAACTTGTGACGCTACCTCATATCGCAAATCTGATTGGTAAAAAAAAACACAACAACATTACAAGCGAACTAGTTCAAGATGGAAAGCAGTAAAACGAAACGGACCTGCAGTTACAACCAAGACTGGCAAACGACACATGACTGGGTGAGGCAGATGGCAGGCAATCCGCAGCAGGCTTTCTGTGTTTTGTGTCATAGTTCATTGAGGAGAATACGACTTGAAGCGCCACAGTGGACGTGAGTCTCACTTGAAAGTGGCTCACCAAAAAGAAACATCCAGATCTATGGATACGTTTCTTTTTAAACCAAACAATGATAGCCAGACGGACAAGGTCACTGCAGCTGAGATAACAAGTGTCTATCACACAGTTAGGGTGACCAGATGCAAACACAAGACATTCCTGTCAAGTGATGACGTTTGAATATTTAAAACAGATGTTAGGTGGTATTTAATTTGTATTTATTTTGATTTAACCTTTGATTTAAATCTATTCAGTGAAGACCATGGCAGTTATTCTAATAAAAAAATTTACATTATCTATCTGTCCCACCAAAATCTTACTGTTGTCCCACTTTGTCCCACCAAAATCTTACTGTTGTCCCACTTTTGGACTTTTTGCATCTGGTCACCCTAATTGGGACTGCTCACCAGTTAAGGCATTCTGGAAAGATGTGACCCAACAAATATCAAAACTCGTATCTTGGAATATACCTGTACACCCCTCGGTATTGCTGTTGAATGATGTTTTTGAGTTTGCAGTGAATCCACAGCTAAAGAGATTGGTTTTATCGGGTATCACAGTAGCCAAAAAGCTGATCGCATCACGCTGGTTTCAACCGGAAAAAATTTGCCGTAAAGTTTGGTTTCTTACATATCTCGATGTAATTTACCATGAAATATCTACAGCAAGAATTCTGGGTCTCAATGAATCCAAAATGTCAATGTGGTTAGAAGTGGTGGAGAGAATAAAAGCTAGCTTATAATGGTAGTGTCTGGTTAGGTGCAAGGGATAGTGGAGGTACTTCTCAAGGTGGGGTCCGGGAGGGGGGGGTTCGAGCTGAGCATATGTGTGTAGGTTTTTTTTTTAGATAACAGGTATTATGGGTATATCTTATATAAAACAACTAACTAAAAGGTGATCTCATTGGATGTGCCCTGACAATTAATGCTTGTATATCTTATCGTGTGTTGTCATGTTTGTTTATATGTTTGTTTAAAAAATAATAAAAAAATTAAATACAAAAAAAAAAGAACACAGACTCTCGTCTCCTGACAACAGGTGGCTGTGGAAGGTGGAATTTGATGATATTCCCTGTTTGAGCAGAAATAGGATTGCCAGCTTTAACACAGTAAATAACAGTACATTGTAGACACTGTTTAAGTCATTTTACATTAGATAGAGTTATAGACAGATAGACAGATAGAAAGATAGATAGATAGATAGATAGATAGATAGATAGATAGATAGATAGATAGATAGATAGATAGATAGATAGATAGATAGATAGATAGATAGATAGATAGATAGATAGATAGATGGATAGATAGATATGGTAGATTTATAGATATTTTTACATTAGCAAAAAACAGAACCACTGATCCAAATAATACATAATTGATTACACGTTTCAGATTTCATCATGATTGGACGAGCTGGTGAGGTTTTTGTGAGAATGGCACCACCTGCTATAGTAGGACAAACACATGTCTCAAGTTTGGTGCAAATAGGGCAAAGCGTTCACAAGTAACGCATCACTTCCTGTTTACCATGTTTTTAGTAACGCATCACGTCCTGTTTGCGTGAATACTTTCGGCAACCTGCCCTTGCTTTGATTGGCCAGCGTTGGCCAGCGCTCTCCTTCGTGAATACCAGCCCTCTACGCATGTTGTGGTACCAGAAAGGTCACGTGAAACACTGCAGACCACTGATTGGTCAGAAGAGAGACACGTCACTCGTTGGTAGGCTGGTAAAGCTATGCCTCCTAAAATGTGAATCGGAAATACAGAAATACCGGCTACAGGCTTTCCGGTTTCCGGGCACCCCCTGATCTGTTTATAGTCCCCAGCTAAACAAACAACAAGCAGGTCTGTCAGCCTGTCGAGGGAGGCGATAACTAGGTTGTTTCTGGGGGGAATACATTTTCATGAGCACCGTGTCGTGATTTCAGGGGCGGGACTTCCTACCTGATTCCCACTTTCGGCCGTAGTGCTTTACCAGGCTTTATCTCTCGAGATAAAGCTGGGAACGAGGTTAACTCGTTGGAGAGTCTGAACAAAAACAGAAAGCCGCCATCTTTAATGTCTCGCATAGGATTTCATTTGCAGCAGGAACAAGTGCAATAAACAAAAAAGGATACAGTCACTGTGTATTCTGCATCATTTATTTATGAAACAAAACCGACATCAACACATTTGTAAAATGTTTTATTAATGTACGCTGTCCCCCTTGATCAAATAAAGTAAACCTAAACCTAAACAGTTTAACCTTCTAACTGTTCAACTATCTAAATAATACAGTTATACTGACGTGAGTCTCTAGATGCCACACAGCATTCCGTGACATCTGGTGAACGACCTAGGAAGAGTAGGGGAAAAAGTAATTTCAAAAAGGTCGGAATGGTGGAAAATCCATACAGCAGACTGCAAAGGTCATCATGGCAAATTACTTGTCCATAATGAACTGCACCTCTGGTTATAATTATTGTGACTGCCCGACTAAAGGATTAGGCTCATTTGAGAATTAAAGTTTTGGCCTAGAGGAAAGACCACAGGGTCACCAGAATCAATATTTGCATTTTTGTAATAAATAAATAAATAGATAAAATGGTGTTAAAAAGTTTACTTAGGAAATAAAGTATTACATTTATTTTATTTAATCATGTCTTTCATCATGAAACGTGTGTGGGGTGCAGATGCTTACATAGGACCTGTGTCTGTTTGGGTGTATGGCCATGCGTTTAGGACCTGTGCCTGTTTGGGTGTAGGGGAGAGTGGGGTGAGTAGTGCCAAGGGGCATGTAGTTCCACCCCTGTTATCTAGAAAACCATAGAAGAAGTTGGTCATGTGACAACATATTTTTGAAGAAGCATCCATTTCACTCAACCTGCAGAGAAGGGAGACACCTGGCTTGAGAGGTAAGCACATTTAACTTAAAAAAAGTTTTTGCCCTCCAAAGTAAAATTTGTATGATCAAGGTTTTTTGATTGCTGTGTTTGAACAATTATAGACAACTTTTAAAACAGTTCACACATGTTTTAGTGCTTTAGTAAGCTACACCATAAGTCTATACAGTTAGCATGATGCTAGCTCAAAACAGCTGGGGGATGCTTTTTTTTCAAAATGGTAGGCTTGGGGTGATTTGTGCCAAAGGGCCTGGGTTAAGTTGTGCCAGATATTCTCTTTGTTAAGTTGCCCCAACTTATTTTATTAACTATATATATTACTTTATTGTATTTTATTGTTATTGTACATTGCATTCTTGCATTTGATCACTAAAACTATGTGATATTCTTAATTTTAGACCAAAATCCATCATGCCACGCAGATATACAAATGGAAGACAGAGAAGTTGGAAAGAGCAGTGAAAGAGGTGCAACAGGGGAAGACTATACATCAGGTTGGAAAGGAGATGAAGATCTGCAGGATGCTTTTACCGCTTTTGAGATTAAAATGATCTGTTTTACATAAAATTATCAATGGCACAATTTACCCCAGCGTATTCTCTCTAATGTCACAACTTACCCCACACCGGGGGCAAGTTGTGCCACAAAACCACTTTTTTTTCTAAAGCTATATTTCTGAAACAGTTTATTTAAGATCCAAAGTGATTGTCCCCAGGGATGCACAACATCCTAAACTATATGTACATATTTTAGTTGGGGGCATTACTGTAATCCCCTTGCTTTAAAGGCACTTTAAGTAAAAAGTGGAACTACTCACCCCACTCTCCCCTATGGCCATGCGTTTAGGACCTGTGCCTTATTGGGTGTATGGCCATGCGTTTAGGACCTGTGCCTGTTTGGGTGTATGACCATGCTCTGGGATGTGGTCTGGATTGGTTTGTATGTACAGTATAGTATGTGTTATATGCCTCGGACGACCATCTTCCTAGGTCTTTAATTATGGATTTGGGGAGACCATTATTTGCTGCTGTGGTTGCTGTTCTGAAAGAAATGGCAGAGTATGAGTGAGCAGGGAAGCCGGCATGGGTTAACATAGTTTTTAAACTGTGTTTTTAAAAGACCAGGGAACCAGGGCTCGAAGGGGTCAGCCCTCTCTCTGCGAGGAAGAGGGCGTCTCGGCTTGAAGATGGTGGGAGTGGGCGGTGGTTTTTAAACTGTTTTTAAATGACCAGGGAACCAGGGCTTGAAGCGGTCAGCCCTCTCTCTGCGAGGAAGAGGGCGTCTCGGCTTGAAGATTCAGATTCAGATTTGTATTTGCCACATGGAAGCAATACAATCATACAGTTTTCATTCAAATCATAAATAACGTTCTACCATGGGCAAAAGGAGCAGGGAGAAGAATAATTCTTATAGTTACCTGCCCCTTATTCCTAAACTAAACCAGTATTACTTCATGGTCGGGGTACAACCTAATTTACACAAAATAATAATTCATACCATATACAAAGAAACAAACAATCCACAGATTAAAAAAAGAAAGAAAATATCTCACTATTCAGATTCACATTTGAATTGCATACTAGCTAAATATTTTCTTTTTATAATTATTTTTGAATTGACAAACACTATTACATCCCTTAAGCTCGCTATGGAGAGAATTCCACAACGTTACACCAATAACTGAAGGACACATCTGTTTAAGTGTGGTACGTGCAAACTGATTTTTAAAATTTTATTTCCTAAACTCATGTTCTAAATGAAAAAGATTTTGTAACTTTTCTGGCAGTGTCTTATATTTCTTGCCCTAAACATAATTAACACTGTTTTAAACTTAACCATGTCTTCAATATGATGGGAGTGAGCGGTGGTGGACTTTCTTTTCATTCTTTATTGTTTTCTTAGTGAGGCAAAGTGGGGATGGTATATTGAACACAAAGATAGAATTCTGTGTTGGTCTGTTTTACTGTATCTGATCATAATCATGTGGCATCTGAATTAATTATGGTGAGGTATACACGGATGGCGAGAGGCGCTGAACTGAGGAGGCGGTGGTTAATTCCGAACAGCGGTGTAATCCAAAGAAAGCCAGGGTGAACATTGTGACTGGAAATAATGTGAGGTGAGAATAAACCTGTGCATAGGGATGGGATGCGAGACATGTGCTGGAGGGGGGGGTCTGGTGTTTCTTGATGTTTTTAAGAAGTAGAGTAGTTGTGTGCGTGGTTGATGCATGGGCAGGGTGCACCGTGAATGAGTTTATGCATGAATTGTAACCCACTTGTGGTAAATATTGAGTTGAATTTCATAAATAACCTTGTATACTGGTTAGCAGAAGTGGTTGCAGGGCTAAATAGATAAAGGTCACACCTAATGTGACCAGATTAGTACTGTATGGTAATAAGGCCCAAAGGGTCAAAGCGTATTCACACCCCCCCACCAGAGGACATCATGCCCGCCCCCCCTCGTGAGACAAGACCCAACACAGCGACCACACGGACAGGGGCCCCCAGCAGAACCCCTCTGTGCTCAGCGGGGGACCACACGGACGTGGGCCACCGACGGGCCCCTTCTGTCTCTGTCCCATCACGTCGCCACAACCCAGGGGGGGGGGGCTGCCAGCGCCCACAGGAGATCGCCCACAGGAGACGCCTGATTGGATCAACTGTAATAGTGAACTGAATTCTATTATTGGCTAGAAATTATAGTATATAGGAGGACCCTAAATGATAATTCGGGAGCCCTCAGACCAGACACAACCCCAGGGGTCGGTTGGGCTCCACCGCTCCTTCCACGAGAGAGACTGTGCTGCTTTTTATGTGAGTAACTCATGGACCCTTGGTTGGTTAAAATAGAATGTAAAGATACTTATCTTAGAAACCAGGCTTACTCATATAAAAAAGGGGCCTACAGTAAACTATGTATGTTCAAATTATGTTAACGAGTGACTGTTTTATGTACATGTTGGGGTTTGAAGATGCAAACCTGATTGTAATTTCTGTACACAAATAGCCCTGTTAATGTTCTCTGATAAATCTTTTGTATGTGAAAGGCAACCTTCTATTCACTCTTGGCCCTGGCTCAAATAAATCAGTTGAGTTGAACTACAGTTCTGGTTTGTCTGGCGTACACGTTTATTCCTCATCTGCTTAAGTCAGATGAGGAGATCAACAATTCTATCAAGTATGATCCCTTCCTCCTCCTTCCAGATAATCAATCTCATTGTATTGTACTACAATAACCTCAAATTATTGTAGAAGTTCTGTGGGAATTTACCACAGAAATGGTGCCGTTCTTCCCACCCTTTGTGTCTCCCCCTGAAAAGGTGCGGTAGGGTCTTGTCATATCAAATCTGGATCTTGCTGTGTGTTGGGGACACGGGGCAAAGAGCTGGGGTGTTGCTGCGTTTGGAGTTATAGACGAGGGGCTTGTTGTCTGAAATGGAGGAGAGAGAGGGACAGGATGAAGGTTGGTTGTGTACGCCACTGGTTGGGACCCACGGTGAATATGGCTTTTGCATGCAGGGTTGGGGGAGCGGTGTCTTAGGTTAGGATGTCCGGAGGTATGAAGATCGCGCTTGTTGTGCAGTGAACATGCAAACGTGGGCTTTTTATGTTTGTATGTTTGTTCAGACACAGGAGGCCGGTCTCGGCCTATGCGGGCCACGGGGGTTGAGTTGGGACTCGTATGGAATATACTTTATGAACTATACGGGGGGGGGTTGCACCAAGAAGAGATGGCATGTCGTGGGATTTTGCGTATTGGTGGCGCACAGACTATCTGATCATGATGTAATGGTGGTGGCGTCGCATGACGGCAGATAAAAGGCTTTTCTGGCTAGGGAGCACGGTTATCTGGTGTGTACGACAGGGGCGCGTTCTGAGTATATAATTGCCCGAAATTGTTCTCAGGAAGGGGGCGCGGGTAAGTTGGGGAGATTTGATTGTTCTGTAATGGAAAGAGAGCTGTGTCCGATGAGCGTTATGACCCTGCTTATAGTCACAGATAGCGGGACAGGGACCGTGAGTGAGGGCGGTATGGGCATAAATGCGTCGGGCTCGATGTAAAGAAGAGCTCGGTTAACTATTCAGAACATGCAAGTTGGTATGGTAAAGATGAGTGGAACCTGGCATGGTCAGCGCAGGGGGTATGTGCGATTGCAGGATTAAAACGTAGTAATTAATAGAAGATAAGGGTGCCGGCGTGTTCAAGACAAGGCTCGATAATGGACTGACTGAAGTCAGGGACCAATCAGCCTAATTTAAATTAAGATATATTTGCCGTCCTTAGGCATAGTATCGAGCGGAAGAGATGTGTCCTTTTTAATCTTGAGCGAAACCGGCCTGTTGATTCGATTACGTTCGCTGTGATACAAAAACAATTCGGTCGAAATGACTGATAAGTACTTAATGGTTGTATGGGGGACTATGGCTATGGTTAGGAATTGTATGGGGGACTATGGCTGTGGTTGG
Source organism: Notolepis coatsorum (assembly GCF_963971535.1). NCBI lineage: Eukaryota > Metazoa > Chordata > Actinopteri > Aulopiformes > Paralepididae > Notolepis > Notolepis coatsorum. The sequence goes on along the minus strand of NC_140166.1, from coordinate 75,630,305 downwards.
GAATGATTGGCGAAACGTGGGAGCTTATTGTTGTTTTGTTATGATATTTTAATGACCAACGGACATAGGTCGGAGGCGAGTCCTACTGGTGGTTGGGGCTAGCTAGCTTAGCTCTGTGGAAAAGTCCGCGGTGAAACTGGGGACGTTACGATGGCGTTATGAAAGAATTGATTAAACACTGTGGCTGCGATTGCAGGTAAAGGAGCGGATCGAGACGTAGGGTGGCAAGATTGTGGCCGTTTTGAGGGTTATTATTGATGCGGTAGCGATAGTGTATGATATTAAGAAGTCGCTGCTTGATGACGTCATGGTGTTGTGGAGAGTGTGTAACGTTCGCGGTGCTATGGAGTGAGGCGGAGTAGGTAGGAGAAAGGATTCGTGTTGAACTATGTGTGCGGCGTTGGTTGGTGTGAATGTTTTAAAAATTATTTTCTGTTAGAATGGTTGGTTATTTTAAGCTTGTGTGAGTTGTTTATGCTTTGATTGGTACTGAGCGAATTGCGTGGATGAACGGATCTTGAAAGGCACGGCTCCCGTGAGGGCCTTGAACGTCGCATTAGAGCTGGCTAAGCTAGTTAGCTTGCGGGCCGTTGCTGTGTGGCGTTTGCGGGCGACATATGTTACGTTTCGAGTTTTGAGAATGATGTTTGGGGAGGGTTAGAGAACGTTATGAATGTCGTGGCATGTTTAGAATGTCGGGGCATGTTTAGAATGTCGTGGCAGATTTTGATTGTCGTAGCAACGTTATAACAGTCGCATCGGTTGCCACTGCGCATGCGCGGTACAGCGTGGATTGGGTCTAGTGCATTCGGGATAGTTCGCTCAGGGGCCAGGGAAAACGGGTGAGTTTATAATTAGCTTTGTGTTATATGGTTGTATTTGTATATTGTACATTGTATTTTTGTGTAAACAGGGGGAGAGATGTAACATGTATGGTGGTTAGGTTAGGGGAGATAGTCAATAAGGGTTTACTTAGGCTGCAAACAATACAGTGAGCCTATTGGGGAGAAATGAAATAATGGATACATGCCCATAATTAAACTGGGATTCATAAGACCGGCTATACTGGGTAGATTGTATTATTGTCTTTGATACACAGGGGTATATTTTTAACCAGGGGGGAATGAGTAGTGATTGATTGAAAATAAGTACAGTTAAAGACATACAGTTGTTAAGGGGATGCAGACCAGAGACGGAGTCACCCGTTTTAAATACATCATAACTTTTATTTCATACATGTTACACAGATAAACGGTAGTTTGGGAGGAATAATAGGCTAGAATTGGTCAAATGTTCTACGAAGTAGAATGCAGTAAAGTCAATTTATCACACGTGTATGAAGAAAAGAGCATTTGGAACTAACCACTAATGTTGTTTTATTGCTAAAGGGTGGCTTTTGATAAAGATGCTTGTGTTTGTAATACGCATAAATATTGTTTTGTGAAGATGTGATTTTTTAAATCTGTTTAGAGTGCAATTGTTTATGCTTGTTTTAGATTGTTAAATCTTTAATACACTGTTCTTGCTTTAATGACACTGTTGATTTAAATAGGATAATGTTTAGATTAATGTTTGCTGCAAGTCTTTAGATCATGGGGATGATAATTTAATGATGTAGGCTTGTTGGGGGATATTTTGTTGCATTGCAATGTTGGAATCTGTTGATGGTTGTGTAATTGGTTAAATCTTTGTAACACTGTTGATTTGCATAAGCTAAATGTTTTATGGTGGAATTTGATACAAGCCCAGTTGTGGAGCAGGATAATTTACTGACGAGGGACTTGTTTATATGCTGTTTTGATGACTGTATGATTGTGTTTTTGCAGTAATTGTAATGATTTGCTGTTTAGTCTGTAATTTTTCTGTGTTTGGCTGTTAGGGGCAGGATAATGTATTACTTTTAGACTCTGGGGGACAGCTGCCTCTGGGGGATGAAATGTGTGAATTTAACCCTTTTTTGGTGTTTACAGGAGGGCCCAAGGGGGGTCGTGTATACAGCTGCTTACAATGGCTGTTCTTTTATGACAGGATGGCGTGAGATTAGATGCAACAGGAGAGAGGTCAGAGGTGAAGATGCAGGAGACAGTTGTAGAGTGAGAAAACAGTTGGCAGTTATTTTTATGACGGGGGAAATGTTGAGCCAGGAAGTGACAGGAAGGTGAGACAGGGGAAGGTTTGTCAGGGAACAGCTGGGTTAGTGAGTGAGACAATCAAGAAAGTAGGCATTCATTTGGGGTTATGACTTATGAATGTTGACTATTTTGATAAGGGAATATTTGGATCTGTCTGTGCACTGGAAGGCATGGATAGGTCTGAATTAAAGATGGATTCCAGTCCGTCTTTGAAGTGAGAGTAGAGGGGCTGATGTGAGGAGGGGCTGTAGTAGCCTGAGATCAGAGCAGGAAAATTGGGAGCAGAAGAGTTGAGCGCAGAAGAACTAACATTGTTTGTCAAAGATGTGGAGTGATTAACGAGTGTGGTGAAAGGATATGTGTTTATAATATGAATGATGGGTGGATGATGTTGAATTGTGATGTTTGATTGGGTTTTGCTTTTATTTCTTTTTTAAAGAACTCTCAGGATTGAATGTGTTATGACACTGTGAAATTGGATGTTTGGTTGAGTTGGTACAGATATTATTTTTTATTTAAATTGAATTTTTGTATGTATGTATGAGATTGAGATGTTGTCTGTTTAGGTCATTTTGATTTCAGTGAATGATTGAGCTGGGGGTGGGGGCCAGGAAGCCTTAATTACCCATTCACACACACACACACAGACACACACACACAGACACACACACACACACACACACAGACACACACACACACAGACACACACAGGCACACATTCACACAATCTGGTCACACATACATACACACACACAACTTAGCTTTCACTTAAGGTGAAACTAGTCTTAAAAATAACAAAATGTGTTGTTTCATATAATTTGTTTTGCTGAAGGAGTTTGTTTTTATTACTTTCATTTTGGTCATTTGTTTTACTGAAGGAGTTTGTTTTTATTACTTTCATTTTGGTTTGATTTCTTTTGAATGTCTGGTATGGGTGTGGATGGAGCCTGTGGAGAGAGACTGTGCGGGCTTGAAAGGTGTCAAAATCACAATGATAGGTGTGATGAGGTTTAGATGTAGGGTTTTAGATTTCTTTTCTTTTCTTTCTAAATAACCATTAAGGTGGTCTGCGGTTGGAGCTGGTTAATTTCATTGATTTGCTTTCACATCTGTTGGAATGTTTTTTTGATTATTTGCCTTTTGTTTCTTAATTTCTCTGTCATGATCTGGTGAGAGGACTGTTGAAGGCTGGGAGGCATTGGGACAGATCGAGGCTGGGATGCATTGGATCAGATCGATGACAGTTAAGTGGTCCCATCACGTTTGCATAATGGTTAAACATTTGGCTTCTCTTGAGAATATTTGACATATTGTGTAAAGAAAATTTGTGTTTTGTTCCCTCGCAGTTCAGTCGAGGGGGAGGACGGACCGTCACAGGTGGAGGGATCATGGAAGATGTGTAGGAATACATTTCATTAGATTATGACACAATGGTGTGAACCCGTTCAGTCAGTTCCTGTGGGAGATTGTTGGATTGTGAAGAGAGGTCGCTTGGAGACGCTGGCCCCTCCTTCAATATAGCCCGAGTACAGAGGCCGGAGGTTTGGGACGAGCCTCCAGACTGACAGAATCGTTTGTAGATCCATGGAAATACAGTCATGGGACAAAGTATGACGAGGTCACAGGCCTACAAACATTGGCTTCAGCTGAGGCTGGCCGACATGGGGTGGAGGGGGGGGGGCGAAAACGGTCAGAGACTGTGCAACCAAAGCGTTGAACAAGGGCCTCTGTGTGATTGATTGGTATGTTGAACGGGAGGTGACTGAACGGTAACAACTGGTATAGATTATGACACAACGCAAGAGTACTAAACACATGCACATAGGTAGAAAATTAGGTGTAGATTGTGGCCGAAATGAGGTGGTGAAAAAAAAATGTCCTTGAGTGATGCTCCGCCCTCCCTGTCCGGCTATGCGCTGAGGTGGTAGGTGTTATGTCCATGGTATGTTCATAAAAGGGGGGAGAGGTGAGAAGACCAACTGAATTGATTATGCAGATGTGATTGTACTATCTTAAGGAATAAATTAGCAGAAAGAAGAGATTATTGAATGAATGTAAAAATGAAAATATTGTGATACTAATGTAGGTTTTCTCTCAACCAGATCATCTAAAAGAGTGGGGGAACAAACTTTCCTGTAGATTAAGATAATTGGGTTTTAAATTTGTGATTTTTAGATTCAATTTGTGATGTGTAGATAAAAATTATTTTTAATTGTTGTTAGCATATTCAGTTTAAACAAAGTTTTTGTTTAAAAGAAAAAATGGAGAAATTTTGAAAAAATGAATTTTAATTTTAGAAAAAATTAATCCTTTGCATGGTTAGTATGTATAGAAAATCAAGTCAATATATCATATGTGACGATAAGAATCGTCAAAACGGGGAAATGTGGTAAATATTGAGTTGAATTTCATAAATAACCTTGTATACTGGTTAGCAGAAGTGGTTGCAGGGCTAAATAGATAAAGGTCACACCTAATGTGAGACAAGACCCAACACAGCGACCACACGGACAGGGGCCCCCAGCAGAACCCCTCTGTGCTCAGCGGGGGACCACACGGACGTGGGCCACCGACGGGCCCCTTCTGTCTCTGTCCCATCACGTCGCCACAACCCAGGGGGGGGGGGGGCTGCCAGCGCCCACAGGAGACGCCTGATTGGATCAACTGTAATAGTGAACTGAATTCTATTATTGGCTAGAAATTATAGTATATAGGAGGACCCTAAATGATAATTCGGGAGCCCTCAGACCAGACACAACCCCAGGGGTCGGTTGGGCTCCACCGCTCCTTCCACGAGAGAGACTGTGCTGCTTTTTATGTGAGTAACTCATGGACCCTTGGTTGGTTAAAATATAATGTAAAGATACTTATCTTAGAAACCAGGCTTACTCATATAAAAAAGGGGCCTACAGTAAACTATGTATGTTCAAATTATGTTAACGAGTGACTGTTTTATGTACATGTTGGGGTTTGAAGATGCAAACCTGATTGTAATTTCTGTACACAAATAGCCCTGTTAATGTTCTCTGATAAATCTTTTGTATGTGAAAGGCAACCTTCTATTCACTCTTGGCCCTGGCTCAAATAAATCAGTTGAGTTGAACTACAGTTCTGGTTTGTCTGGCGTACACGTTTATTCCTCATCTGCTTAAGTCAGATGAGGAGATCAACAATTCTATCAAGTATGATCCCTTCCTCCTCCTTCCAGATAATCAATCTCATTGTATTGTACTACAATAACCTCAAATTATTGTAGAAGTTCTGTGGGAATTTACCACACACTCAAGTATGTTCTTATGGTGCCGTGGTACCATAAGAGGGAATGTGGGAATTCAGGTGTAGGTGTGACATGAAACTGCTGATGGTGGGCAGGTCAAAGTTGGGTAAATGTGCATGGTAAATGGCTGTATTTATTTATATATCGCTTTTATCCAAAGCTACAATTTGTTCCTCACATTTTCCTCATTCACTCACACATTCACACATTCACACACGGACGGCAGAGGCAACCATGCAAGGTGCCAACCTGCTCACCTGGAGCAATTAGGGGTTAAGTGTCTTGCTCAAGGACACTTCGACACGCTGCCCGGGATGAGAGAGGGAATCAAACCGGGAACCTCCGGATTACCGGACGACTGCTCTACCTCCTGAGCCACTGTCGCCCCATGGGTGTGGTGGGAGTGTTTGAATGATTTGCCACCCTGTTCAGTGTGACTGGAGGATACTGGGCGCTAATCCTTGGTACAGTAGTATGAGGTGGTGAGACTGTAAGATGAGAGGGTGCAGTGGATGGTTCTCAAGTCAAATCAGGTCAGAATCTGGAGGTACTGGAGTCGGGTCTGTTGCTGGTGCCAAGGCTCTGAAGTTCTGGAAATTGAAACGAGAGAGAGAGAGAGTCAGCTATGGTATTGAGGTGACCAGGGATATGTACTGTGCGGATGATAAAGTTGTTATGCAGTGCGATCCAGGTTATACAATGGCATGCACATTTCTAGATTCTGATTGGCTGAAACAGTCAAGTTACACGTGGTTATTTGTCATAACCCACCTCAAAACCCACCTGTTTAGGCAGGCGTATGTCTGATTTTATTTTGTCTGATTTTATATTTTTATTTTATATTTTAATGGATTGTGATTGAGAATTTAACTGTTTTTAAATTGTTGTACGGCGACCTTGAGTGCCTTGAAAGGCGCCTTATAAATAGAATGCATTATTATTATTATTATTATTATTAACCCCACGCTTGTGATCCCAGGACCCGCCCACAACCGAATTACTATCACTCCGCTGTGCGAGTTTTTAGAAATGCAAGCAAGATTGCGGACAGTAAACGTTACGAATGGATATGTTGATAGGGTCATAAAGACTAAATCAAAAACGATTCTGTCGCGGCGAATGTGTTCGTTTCTTACACAATGTTGGATTATATAATTAGTGGGTCATGAGTAATTGTGGAACAAAATAAAAATCGCGCGAATTGATTGATTGATTGATTGATTGATTGATTGATTGATTAATTGCAAATTTTGTTTCCAACTGGTTAAGCTTGGCGACTCTCTCGAAGTCGCTCTCTTTCGAAGTTGGTTAAGGTTAGAGTTTGTCTTTAGAGCAGGGCGATAGACCACCAGCCCTGATTCCAAACTCTAACCTTAACCAACTTTGAAAGAGAGCGACTTCGAAAGAGTCGCCAAGCTTGCAGTTGGAAACAAGGCGTACAGTAATAAAATTTGCAATCAAGCAATCAATCAATTTAATAATCCACACTCACTTAAAACAGCGCACCTCCCAGCTGCTTCTATAGAAAGTAGGTTAAAAAAAAAATTTGGTTAAGGTTAGAGTTTGTCTTAGAGCAGGGCGATATCGTGTGACGGCAAGTTCTTTCGCCGGTTAAGCTTAGGCACTCTTTCGAAGTTGGTTAAGGTTAGAGTGTGGATCGTAGGCGTTACGTAGTTTGCTGCTGGTCGAGGCGGAAATGGGCGCGTCATGCGATTGGGCGCACATGTCACATGACCAGAAACGTGCGTGGCCAATCAGAGCGCAAAACGGGAACGCGGAAACACGAACCGTTTGGTAAAAGCATAGACGCGTTGGGGCCGGATTGTCATAATCACGGCGTGAGCCTTCCTCACTCCTCCTCATCCTCCCCCACATTCACGACGGAAGCCTCACTAACCCCTTATCCTCTCACACCCATATATGGGCAGCATCCGTTCCCCGGATTCACACGCTGCCAGCTCTTCACTCAACACGGCTGTCACTCATCCCCTCATCAACAAGATGGTACTTCAGCTGCCAGATCCTGTTCCATCTTCGTGGGAGTGTTAAACTACCTTCCTAGGTACGAAGACTGAACCTAAGCCTTGCAAGCCTGTACTTGTTGATATTCCTTGACCTAACCTTTGTTCTCCATGTGCCCAGGACCTCCGCTCCAGTACACCTCCTACCTGGACATCCCGTGCTGGTGCTGCACAAGGAGTGCTCCTGCTCTCACCCACGACACAGCCCTGTGTCTACCTGCCTCGTGCTGCACAAGGAGTGCACCTGTCCTAACCTCAAGAACATTCTCCCGTACTGCACAAGGAGTGCACCTGTACTAATCCCAAGAACATTCCTGTACCTGTCTGTCGCACATTCCAATTGTCAAACTGTCTGCTTGGGGAAACTATATTAAAACACCCTAAAACGCTCCATTCTCTCTCCTCCTGTGTTCTGCTATTGGGCTCCGCCAAACCCCATTCTCACACGGATGTTTTCTGGGCTGACAGTGGGACGCCGTGTGACTTGAAAACCCCTGTGATGGCCTGCAGCGCCTCACCGGGAGGGGACTGTTGGAGAGTTATGGATAAGAAGGAGGAAGGAAAAAGGACACTTTAAGAAAATAACTTGTTGTGATTGTTGCATAGTATAGTTCGTAAAAGCAAGTATTAGCATAGGGACATAGAAGAAAAACTGCACATTGTATAGGAGTGTACATAGGATCCAGTGCATTTAAGCAGATTATTAATATGTCTATTTTACCATGTCTATTCTAGTTATCTTATTATTATTAGTACTATTACTATTGTTTTATTGCACAATCGTAGCGGGCATGGCCAACCGCATTTCACTGTATGCCCTGGTATGTATGTGATGAATAAACTCTTGAATCTTGAGAAATCATCCAGCAGGTGGACAACGCTATTTAAGACATAATTGTTCAGGCACAGTGCACTTTTGGCTAACCAATGTTTCTGCTGGGGATGCTCTGTTCATGTGGGGCTGATCTATGACAGGGGGTGTAAGTGAATGGTCTGATCATGAATTTTGACTCCACTTCTTTCTGTAGAAAGGAGTCAACTGCAGGCTGTCAGCTATGAAAGGTGTGCTTGGCATGACGATAAGCTCTGGCTTGAAACCCTCTTTGATGTCACCGATGAGGTCATCAACAAACTCTCTGGCGTCTCATCCAAAGCGGCTTACAAGTTCTGTACGACAAGTCAGCAGGAAGGGTGCAACTCTTTCAGCTGAGTAACAATGTTCATCAAACAGTGTTGAAACTCGGGTGCTGCAGTGTTAGTAGTAGAGACATATTAGTATAGTAGGTAGTAATATAGACAAGGACGATTATTTAGTGGAAACGTGCATGATAGTAGAAGACAGTAAGAATGTTAGTATATATATATCATTATTATTTATTTTTTTCTTCTTCTTTCATTTCAGATATTGATTGAAGAAGTGTGTTTTTAGTCAACGGCGAAATATTGGTCGTGTTTCGGCTGTCCTAACTGTGGTGGGAAGTTTGGTCCACCATTGTGGAGCAATGACCGAGAATAGGCGGCTTTTCTTTGATGACCCTCCCAGAGCTTGGATAGGAGTGGGTCTGAGGCGGCCATAAAATGCAGAGCGGAGGGGTCTTGAGGGTGTGTAGTTAGAAGATGTAGAGCGGAGGGGTCTTGATGGTGTGTAGTTAGAAGATGTAGAGCGGAGGGGTCTTGAGGGTGTGTAGTTAGAAGATGTAGAGCGGAGGGGTCTTGAGGGTGTGTAGTTAGAAGATGTAGAGCAGAGGGGTCTTGAGGGTGTGTACTAGTTAGAATATGTAGATCGGAGGGGTCTTGAAAGTGTGTAGTTAGAAGATGTAGAGCAGAGGGGTCTTTAGATGTGTAGTTAGAAGATGGGTCTTGAGGATGTGTAGTTAGAAGATGCAGAACGGAGGATCTTGATGGTGTGTAGTTAGAAGATGTAGAGCGGAGGGGTCTTGAGGGTGTGTAGTTAGAATATGCAGAACGGAGGATCTTGAGGGTGTGTAGTTAGAAGATGTAGAGCGGAGGAGTCTTGAGGGTGTGTAGTTAGAAGATGTAGATCGGAGGGGTCTTGAGGGTGCGTAGTTAGAAGATGTAGAGTGGAGGGGTCTTGATGCTGTAGTTAGAAGATGTAGAGAGGAGAGTTCTTGAGGGTGTGTACTAGTTAGAAGATGTAGAGCGGAGGGGTCTTGATGGTGTGTAGTTAGAAGATGTAGAGCGGAGGGGTCTTGAGGCTGTGTAGTTAGAAGATGTAGAGCGGAGGGGTCTTGAGGCTGTGTAGTTAGAAGATGTAGAGCGGAGGGGTCTTGAGGTGTGTAGTTAGAAGATGTAGAGCAGAGGGGTCTGGAGGGTGTGTAGTTAGAAGATGTAGAGCGGAGGGGTCTTGAGGGTGTGTAGTTAGAATATGTAGAGCGGAGGACTCTTGAGGCTGTGTAGTTAGAAGATGTAGAGCGGAGGGGTCTTGAGGGTGTGTAGTTAGAAGATGTAGATCGGAGGACTCTTGAGGCTGTGTAGTTAGAAGATGTAGAGCGGAGGGGTCTCAAGTTCAAGTTCAAGTTCAAGTTCTTTAAGTTCTTTAATAGTTGTCATACAGAAGTACAGAATACTTTCATACAAAATGCTTCTTACTGTTACGCTCCAGAGACTGTGCTAGACAAGATAGTATCAAATAACATAATAACATAATATAGCATGAATCTAGAAGAAGAATGAGGTCACAGTTGTTCGGTATAGACATATGTACAATGTTCTGAGTTACCATATAATATACAATACACAATACTATGCAGTGTACTAATGTACAGTACTATCTAGTGCAAAGCAGAAATGGGATGAGGTACAATTTTAGGTACAATTTACAGTAAGGTGTACGAGTTGTAGTGCAATCCTTCATCCATAAATATAAAGTGTGGGGAGTGGGTGCTACAGTGTGTTTGTTTAAAGTGGGTGTGTGCTATAAAGTGTGTGTAGTGGGTGCTACAGTGTGTTTGTTTAAAGTGAGTGTGTGCGTGTGGATGTGTGTGCTATGTGTGTTTGGTGGTTGTTGTTGTGTAGTGTTCATTCATTGTTCGTTTAGCAGCCTGATGGCCTGGGGATAGAAGCTACTTCTTGAGGTCTTGAGGGTGTGTAGTTAGAATATGTAGAGCGGAGGACTCTTGAGGGTGTGTAGTTAGAAGATGTAGAGCGGAGGGGTCTTGAGGGTGTGTAGTTAGAAGATGTAGAGCGGAGGGGTCTTGAGGGTGTGTAGTTAGAAGATGTAGAGCAGAGGGGTCTTGAGGGTGTGTACTAGTTAGAATATGTAGATCGGAGGGGTCTTGAAAGTGTGTAGTTAGAAGATGTAGAGCAGAGGGGTCTTTAGATGTGTAGTTAGAAGATGGGTCTTGAGGATGTGTAGTTAGAAGATGCAGAACGGAGGATCTTGATGGTGTGTAGTTAGAAGATGTAGAGCGGAGGGGTCTTGAGGGTGTGTAGTTAGAATATGCAGAACGGAGGATCTTGAGGGTGTGTAGTTAGAAGATGTAGAGCGGAGGAGTCTTGAGGGTGTGTAGTTAGAAGATGTAGATCGGAGGGGTCTTGAGGGTGCGTAGTTAGAAGATGTAGAGTGGAGGGGTCTTGAGGCTGTAGTTAGAAGATGTAGAGAGGAGAGTTCTTGAGGGTGTGTACTAGTTAGAAGATGTAGAGCGGAGGGGTCTTGATGGTGTGTAGTTAGAAGATGTAGAGCAGAGGGGTCTTGAGGCTGTGTAGTTAGAAGATGTAGAGCGGAGGGGTCTTGAGGCTGTGTAGTTAGAAGATGTAGAGCGGAGGGGTCTTGAGGTGTGTAGTTAGAAGATGTAGAGCAGAGGGGTCTGGAGGGTGTGTAGTTAGAAGATGTAGAGCGGAGGGGTCTTGAGGGTGTGTAGTTAGAATATGTAGAGCGGAGGACTCTTGAGGCTGTGTAGTTAGAAGATGTAGAGCGGAGGGGTCTTGAGGGTGTGTAGTTAGAAGATGTAGAGCGGAGGACTCTTGAGGCTGTGTAGTTAGAAGATGTAGAGCGGAGGGGTCTTGAGGGTGTGTAGTTAGAATATGTAGAGCGGAGGACTCTTGAGGGTGTGTAGTTAGAAGATGTAGAGCGGAGGGGTCTTGAGGGTGTGTAGTTAGAAGATGTAGAGCGGAGGGGTCTTGAGGGTGTGTAGTTAGAAGATGTAGAGCGGAGGGATCTTGAGGCTGTGTAGATAGAAGACGTGGAGCGTAGGGGTCTGGAGGGTGTGTAGTTAGAAGATGTAGAGCGGAGGGATCTTGAGAGTATGTAGTTAGAAGACGTGGAGCGGAGGGGTCTGGAGGGTGTGTAGTTAGAAGATGTATAGCGGAGGGGTCTGGAGGGTGTGTAGTTTCGTGCCGCGATGTGTAGCCAGTGCAGCTCTCTAAGAAGTAGGGTAACATGGGCTGACTTTGGTAGGTTGGAGATCAGGCGGGCCGCTGCATGAATGAATTGAACTGGCTTGTACAAGGATAAGGAGGTGGGATGAGGGGGCTCCCCAGGCCCTCAGCTGTGGGGGCGCACATACCTGCTGGCTGGGAGCATGAAGGGAGCGCTGGAAGAGCTGTGGTCATGGGGGAATCAGGCAGAGGAAAGGCGGGAAAAGGAGGGATCCAGAGTGGGCGTGCGCCAGCTGGGCCGAGTGGGAGAGCGGACCGCGGGGCGGGTTGTGCGCTCTGTGTGTTGAGAAAAACGCCGTTTGAGGAGAAACAGCTGAGGAGGAAAGAGAATTAGCCGGTCGGGGCTTGAGCTGGAAAAGATGCCGAGCAAGCGGGAGGAGAGGGAGGAGCCAAGAAGGCTTCATGGGCTTCAGGTGTGCCACCTGCTGGTCGTTAGTGGTACTGTCATGCATGTTTCTCAATACGTCTCCCATGAGCGTCTTTGCTCTGCTGCATCTGTTCTTGTTTTTCAGATTCAGATTCCTTTATTTAGCCATTTGTGCAAACACATAGGTAATTGTTGCGCCATTTACAGTGTATGCATTTTTCTTTTTTCACAATAACAATAATAACAACAGACAAAGGACGAAAACAGTGCAGTGGAGGATTCATAATTTAAATAAATATATATTATATAAAGTGTAAAGTGTAAAGTGAAGTGAAGTGAAGTGAAGTGCGACCAGCAGCTCTATAGCTCGCTCTGTTGCTTGATCCACATAAGTGGCCCCACCCTCTAGCGACCACTGTTTTTCACCCTAGGAGACAAAAAATTTGCATGGAATTCAAGTGTGTGTGTGTGTGTGTGTGTGTGTGTGTGTGTGTGTGTGTGTGTGTGTGTGTGTGTGTGTGTGTGTGTGTGTGTGTGTGTGTGTGTGTGTGTGTGTGTGTGTGTGTGTGAGCCTATGTCAATGCATGCACTTGTAGATGCCTACATGAGTTCATTATTGGTTTATTGGTGGTCGAGTGTGCATATTTGTGTTTCATTGTTGCACTTTGTGTGTGAAGAAACTATCATCATGTGAGGCTGTAGCAGTGAAAGTGTGTGAAAGGTGTGTTGAAGCGCTGGTCTCAGTTTGTTCTGTTCATGTTCCAGAACTTGATGAATTAATGGGACAATTGTGCATTGTCCCCTATACTTGAGACTGTCTCTCCCAAAACTATACATGCACATTTAAACCTTCAAGCAGACCATTTAAACGTATTCACATACTATAGGCTACTATTGCTATTTGTGCTCTATCTTGAGCTTTACATGAAATAAGATAATGCTACTGTAATGGAATAGAATACCTTGCCTATGCGTACTGTAGGCTATTATGTCCCAATGTTATGTAATACTCCCAAATAACTCAATATGCACATATCAGTGGGACAGGGGAGAATGATATAATATCAATATGTCTACAGTCCAGAGCACCACATTGGCTGCTCGGAGTGCAGTCTATAAGGTAAGGTGTCGTTACGTCATTCTAGGTGGAAACAAAGCAGTCTGGACGGGGTTCAGCACCACGCGCTCCGGACAGCTCCCCGCGAACAGTGTCACTCCTGTCGGGAGAGAGGACGTCGCTGACACAATGGACTAGCCGCGAATAAAAGACAAGGAAAGAGGTCGAGAGGAGGATGGATCTCTGTTTCAAAACAAAAATGAACGTGGACAGATGGATGTGTTGATATTCGCCTGTCCATGTGGGATTGTGGAATGTGGAATTTCCCTTTGGACTCTCTCGTTTTCAATTGACGGATGCTTCGCTTGTGCGCGTAAACTTGGCACCGCCGTCTTGGTTGCGCTGAAGGACATGCGACTGGTTTGCGATCTTTCACGGGTGATGTCGGATGATGATGTCGGATTGCACCGCAAACCGCAAAGTGAGTTTATTGTCCCTCTTGTCGGGTCTTTGACGAGCGCCCGGCCGTGGCGTGTATAGCTACCCCGGGCAGGTTGATCATGACAATCCCCATTACAATCCCCTACCCTTTCTCAAGCGCTCGGGGGGTGAATGCGAGAACATGGATTAGTTGTGTGTTAATTCATTTGTATTTAATTGTACGACACAATTCCCATTAATTGCTGATTGAGATGTAAACGTGTTGATGGTTATTGCGTTTTGTGTTGTCCTGACCACATACCCGGTGCATTGGCATAATAATGACCTTACGAATCCTTCACTATCTGAGGAAAGCGCCTCTATACCGGGTTTTTGTCAAAAAGCCGTTATAGAATGTTCGAATGAGTTTATGAGGAAGGAACTTCCTCTTATAATAACAGGCGTTATCACATGGCATTTTTTTTGCTGCAGGCTTTTATCTATCCACAGCGCCGGCTTTGAGCATGTCTGTGCATGGATGGGCAGATTGTTAGTCGGCTACGGGAGGTCTTGGCTCCAGAGGGAATCAAACCGCTCGCCCCGGTGGAGCCAGGCATGCTCTACCTAGAAACAGGACCACAGTAGACGACTCAAATATTCGTCTAAGTCCTTGCTGGTGTGTTACCGACTTACCGGCATTAGCCTATATACAAAACAAACACTATTTCCACCTTTTCTGCAGCAGTTTGTAAAGCCAGATTTGGACGAGTGCAATGTATCCGAGCCTCGACTAGGCTGCTTTAAATTAAGGGTCATAAAACGGGGCAGTGGTTTTTTTTCTCTGCACTTTTGTTCCTCACGCTCACGGGCCACCATTCTGTCTGCAAATAATATTATTGTCCCATTTGTCAATCTGTGCTGTAGACAGCATTGCCATTTACTTTGCCTATGGGAATGTTGTGTATATAACGTTTACATGTATTGTTCTATATTAAGAGAGATTCTCTCCGGTCTCACCTACTGATATTACCACAATATTAATATCATATTAATATTATATATTATATAATAGCCTGTTGTTCGCTATAGTGTGTGTATACAGATCACTATAGCTTTGCAGAGGAATGTCTGCATGTTTGATTGCACATTCAGAAAGGATCAACCCAGGATTGCACTGATATGTACAGAGGAGATGATTCAGCCTTGCCTATACTAATATTGACATTATTTATTATACAGTGTTATTATCACTGAAGCCGTGTCATATATTCAGCTGCCCAACTAACATAGGACCATCTGAATCCTATATTTGTTCTTACTTGTGTATTGTCACATGCAAACCAATAACCAGCATCCTGTCTATAAGGCAATTCGTTTTAATAAGTGACTCTTTCCTAATTCAGAGTGTCATTCCAGCCTTGTGTCCTATAATACTCCCGCCTGCTCGAACACAGTTAGTCATATAAGATAACTAAGATATTCCTTTATTGATCGCCTTGGGGAAATTCAGTATTAGGTAATTGTATCCCAGCAACATAGTCAACATATTGAACATGCCTTGCCTACTAACACGGTATAGTGCTATATACTCCACCATGTGCCTCACCAAAGTGACCAAAGGACGGAAAAGTACCGTAGCATTATATGTATCGTGTGTTGATATCTTTGTTTCTTTTCACAAAGTTATTCTTGTGATATACCAGCACCGATTGAGAATGAAAATGTCCATCCCTTGCTAAATCCTGTGTATTTACAGTGCATTATATGCATTGTCCATTAATACATGTTGTCCCTACCAAATAAACGAAAAAAAAAAATATATATATATAATGCACTTTGCTTACTAACACACCCGTGTCTTATTCCCACAGCTGCTTGTCTGACACAGGACCATCTCTAGTGTCGATCCGGCCCGGCTGGGAGAGCGCCATGGAGCCCCTGCCAGAGTACTCCCTGTTCCTCGTCCGCATCCTGGAGGAGTTGGACACCAAGCACAGCACCATGTCCTACCAGGACCTGTGCAAGTCCCTGTGCGCTCGCTTCGACCTGGTCCACCTGGCCAAGCTCCGGAGCCTCCTCTTCTACACCGCCTGCCTGGACCCCGCCTTCCCCGCCACCCTCTTCAAGGACAAGATGCGCTGCTCCGCCGAGGACCCGCAGTCCAAGAAGCTGATGGTGGCGGCAGACATCGTCACCATGTTCAACCTGATCCAGATGAACGGAGGCGTCGCCAAAGACAAGCTCCCCGTCGCTCCTCCTCCACACGGCCGGTCCAAGTTCGTCAAGAACCGCTCCTTCGAGTCGTGCCGGTCGGACACCACGGACGCCGGCTACAAGTACCAGGACTGCGAGAGGGGCGGAGGTTATGAGCCGGCTCAGGATCGCCTGAGAGTAGGACATCACCAGCACCACCATCACCCCCACCACCCGCACCCCATGTCCCAGAATGCCTCCCCTCCCTGCCCTAAATTGGACTGCAACAGCTGCCAGCAGTTTATTCCCACCTCGGACCCTAACTTCCTCCTGGGCGTGACCAAGGACTTGAAGTGCCGAGCGGCGTCTCTGGCCAAGCTGCAGCATCTGCCCCAGTACTCCAGCGGCAGTCCTCCGTCGCCGCCGCCGTGCAGTGAGATGCAGAGCACCTACTTCCCCATGGACACCGACAGCGAGTCCACCACGGACCAGGACTCCCTGCAGCTGCACCTGCACCCCGAGCCCTTCACCGTGCACTCCTGCGTGCAGAAGAGGACCATCTTCAAGGAGGACTTCCACAACCTGCAGGCCTTCTCCCCACAGGTCTGTCTCTTTAACCCTTTCACTGCCGCACTACAGGAGGTTAACCCTTTCACCACTGCAATGCAGAAGGTTAACCCTTTCACTACCACACTACCGAATGTTAACTATTTCACCACCACACTACAGAAGGCTAACCATTTTACTACCATTACAGAAGGTTAACCCTTTCACTACCGCACTACAGACGGTTAACCCTTTCACTATACCACACTACAGATGGTTAACCCTTTCACTACCACACTACAGAAGGTTAACCTTTTCACTACCATTACAGACGGTTAACCCTTTCACGACTACCACACTACAGACAGTTAACCCTTTCACTACCACACTACAGACGGTTAACCATTTCACCACCATACTACAGATGGTTAACCCTTTCACTACCACACTACAGACGGTTAACCCTTTGACTACCACACTACAGACGGTTAACCCTTTCACTACCACACTACCAAAGGTTAACTGTGTCAACTAAAAGCCCTTTAGCTGACGAATGACTTCCTGGTAATTGACGTTTGAGTTCTACACTGTCATTTACAGGTCTTGTCTTTTTAGATGGTTATATATTAGAACACAATGTAATGTGATACTGTTCAGAAAGGTCAGTACAGAAAACATAATGCACATCATCATCATCATCATACACACCCCACTGAGGGCACACACAGAAACATATGATTCACAGGTTCACCATATTCAGTTATCTTACCACAGTTATGTTATCGTAAAATTCATAGTCATGCACAATAGTGTTGGGAAATTGCATGTGCCATGTCATGCACAGAAAATAGTATGAATAATACACAGCAGTGGGCAACATATACAAGGGAATTATTACATGTACAGCAAGCACAGTTATGTGCATCTAGGCTTGTGGAACGGGGGATTGTGGATCATCACTTTAATTTCCATTCAGTTTGACTGAGAAGAAAATCACATTGAATGTCACTAGTGAACAAGATGCATTAGCATGCTTTAGTGTCTCAGCCAGTTGTAGTGTGTTAAATACATTTGCCTTCAGTTCCGTCTTTCTCAGAATTCATTCATTTATTTAACAACATAACAGCACAGCCAGGCAAAGGAATTCACTTCACGAGGTGGTAGGGGGTGAGAATGAGAAAACACTGGGGTATCTCTTACTGTTGAGTTGAATTGGGAAGGAAATGTCCTACATGGAAGCAATACACACGTTTGCCTTTAGTTTTTTAGGTGTGAAGTTGGATATTAAATCCTTATTGTAACATTGTGATTGTTGGGGTCGGGTATTGACTAATGTCACTGGAATTGGTATTGACTGATATGGAGTGATTCATTTCTACCATTGTCCTGCATGTATGGCGTCCAGATATTGAAACACCATACATTGTGTTCTATGAACAACAATATAAGAGAAAACAGTATAGAATGAAAAATGTTTTGTTGCACAAAAAAAAGTTTTTTCTGCAACAAAATAATCAATAACATAGTCTTTAGGGAGGGTGCGGCTGGGTGGCGCAGCGGACACTGCGCTCGTCACCAACGCAAGAGACACCGGTCTCGAATCCGGCTGTCAGCGTTGCCTCCGGCTTGGGCCGGCCGTCATACTGACTCAATTGGCAGAGTTAGCGGGAGGGGAGTCGAAGGGTGGTAGTCTGGTCGTTGTAAACAGCGACTCCTACAGGTCAGTCAGGGCGCCTGCACAGCAAAGACAGGAAAATGGCGGGGGCAATGTGAGCCTCCTACACATTACTCCTTGCCAATGAGAGTCCGCGCTGGCAGGTGAAAAGAAGTGACTGGCTGCCTCCACATGTATCGGAGGGGACATGTGATGCAAGGCTTCTATCCTCCCTACGACCGGCCAGTGGGGGGCACATGCGAGCAACGATCAGGACAGGGGAGGGAGAATTGGCACGAGAGGAAATTGGGATGGGAGAAAAATCACAGAAAAAAAGGGGGAGAAAAAGTAGATTAAAAAAACAAACATAGTCTTTAGGGACGTCTGATCCTTGTACTGGTAATTATAACACAGTGAAAAGGAATACCCTTATTTGATGAATCATCTCCTATGTTACAGGATGCAGTTTACAGAATGCAAATGGCATCACATATCCTAAACACAATTATATACTGTACGTCTATTACTAAAGTTGTGATAGAACTTGCGGGGTGACAGTGAGGTAGACAGGGAGGTAGAGCAGTCATCTGATAAGGTTCCCGGTTTGATTCCCGCTCCTCCGGGCAGCTTGTCGAAGTGTCCTTGATCAAGACACTTAACCCCTAACTGCTCCCCGGTGAGCAGGTTGGCACCTTGTCACGGTCGCCTCCGCCGTCGGTGTGTGAATGTGTGAGTGAACGGGTAAAATGTGAGGAACAAATTGTAAAGCGCTTTGGATAAAAGCTGCTATATAAATGCAGCCATTTACCATTTTACCATTTTAACTCGAGGTTCTTAATTTTTTTTATCCACTTTTTCTCCCATTTTCTATTTTTCTCCCATCCCAATTTTCATATCATCCAATTCACCCCTCCCCTGTCTCGAACGCTGTTTCTTGCCTCCCACAAGCCAATGTGGACGAAGTCATACATAGCACGAGTCCCCTCCGATACTCGAGGTAACAGCAGTCGCATCTTTTCACCTGCGCGGCGCGATCTTTCAGCGTCAGGGGTTTGCGCTTTGGAGGGCACGCCGCCCCCGTCGCTTCCTGATTCTACTGCGCAGGCGCACCAACCGACCTGTAGGAGTCGCTGTCCACAACGCCCGATCCCCACCCATCAGTTTCCCACCCCCTAATACTGCCAATGTGTATTAGTACGGACGACCAGCTAAACTGAAAGCAATGTGGAGCGCTGGGCTCGAACAGGCGAACCCAGCGTCTCCAGTATTCGTGGTGAGCGCCTTGCCCACTGCACCACGTAGCCGCACCAACTCGAGGTTCTTATTAATGCAATGCCACTCGTGTAAATACTGTGTTGCTGTTAATACTGTTAAGACCACCGGGGAGTCACTTCTGTGTCTGTGTTGTTGTTCCAGGTCGTCACTGCACAGTCCAAACAAGGGAGCAAAGCCAGCGAAGGTTACCACAGGAGGGAGCTGCACAAACCAGCCACCTTCTTCAACCGCAGCTTCGAGCTGCCGTACCACAACCCCTACTTCGAACCGACTCTGAACTCCCCCATCCAGGAGAGGCGGCGGGCAAAACACGAGAGCCTAGACGACCTGCAGGCGTCCACGTACTTCGGTCCGACCACCGTCTCTGAGTGTGTGAGCAACCGCAAGAGTGCCAACAACAAGCCGGGGAAGCAGCCGTCTTGGCCAGCGAAGAGCCTCAGTCTCAACACGGAGGAAACGACTGTGGATTTCGAGAGGTCGTTTGTGAACAGCAAGCCGGTCAAAGAGAACCACCGTCACAATGTTGTTGTCAACAACGACAACGAGAAGCACTTTCAGAGCCCCAAGGGGAAGTCGACCGCCTCCCCCTCTGGGTTTGCGAAGAAAACCAACGGAGTAAAAACAAAGGACGCAGCGTCGATGGCGTGCGTTCCTACGGACAAGAGAGAGGCAGGGAAACGGTTTAGGGACAAAAGCAGTTTATCTTTCCAGGGAAGTGTCTTAGACTGCGCCTCTAGCGTCGGCACCCAGACTGAGCTGGCGGAGAAGAAGGGGAACCCGACCAAGTACGGCGAGAGAGAACGACATGCCTTCAAACATCCAGACGAGGATTCAGAGATTGTCAGCGATGACATAAGTGACATATTTCGTTTCCTCGACGACATGAGCGTCTGTGACTCTCTGAACATCATTCAGTCGTCGTGCTACAACAGTAACGGCTCCCTCTCTCAGGTCACGCTGAAATCGGACGGCGACAGTTCCCCCGAGCGCAACACGGTCAAGCTGGCAAAGTCCAAACTGGACCGACTCTTCCACTCGTTGGAAAACACGGACGACGAGCTCAAGTCCAGCGTGTGCAAGCTAGTGATGAGGATCGGGGAGATCGAGAAGAAACTGGAGTCCCTCTCGGGGGTGAGAGGGGAGATCTCCCAGGTGCTCTCCAAGCTCAACAAGCTGGACGAGAAGATCCAAGAGCCTGAGGTCGCCGGACGACACGGGGGGAAGGAGGCGGCGGCAGCGGCGGCCTCTGGCTCTGTCGCCACACCCGACCACCCGCCGCACGTCCACCCGGACCCCACCCTGTCGCCGCACGTCTTCCAGTGCCACACCACGGGACACAACGTCAAGGTGGACAACGGCGGGTGCTGCTCAGACGGGAGTAACAGCGAGAGCTTGAGGGTGAAGGCGCTGAAGAAGAGCATGTTCACCAGGAGGTCGTCGCGCTCGCTCAACGAGGAGAACAGCGCCACGGAGTCCAAGGTGGCCAGCGTCACCAACTCCCCCCGGGACTGGAGGACCGTGTCCTACTCCTCCCACCCCGGGGACGAGGGCAAAGAGAAGGACAGGGACAGAGACGGCAAGGACAGACACAGAAAAGCCAAAGAGGTAAGAGCTGTTTACTACTATGCACATATCCAATCCAATCCAATCCAACTTTATTTGTATAGCACATTTAAAAACAACATGGTTGACCAAAGTGCTTCACAGTAAAAACCATAATATAGTAAAAAAAAAAACACATAAACACAATACAGAGTACACAGAACTACAAACTAAATTACAGCAGCAGATTTTTTTTTAAAAGCTAGGGAGAACAAATGTGTTTTAAGATGGGACTTAAACACTGAGAGCGTTGGGGCCGGCCTAATGTGGGGGGGCAACTCGTTCCACAGTTTGGGGGCTGCAACCGCAAATGCACAGTGTTTTAGCCTTATGCACATAATAGTGTTCGGTATGTAAGGTTTACTTTATTTATTTAATTTTACCCAGGGACAGTGCGCACAAGGTTTTATTATCAGAATCACTAGAGCAAGAAACTGTAACGATAACGAATAAGAAGCCAGGCCTCAACTGAGGGTATATAAGGAAAAGAGAATTAAATAATAACAGCAAAGACAAGAGGTTCCATTTCTTGTCCGTGCCCAACTGCTTGCAGTAGTTCTGTTGAAGATCCGACTCTGATTGGAGAGTAACCAATCAATTTAGTCTCTTATAAGATACATTCTCTTGGTAAAGAATTCTATGAAGTCATTGGCCGAAAACGCAGGATTAAGTTGGTTGTTTCTGAGTACGTTTTGCGACTGTATCAAACAGAAACTTCAAGTTATTTTTGTTGTCATTGATGAGCCTGGAAAAGTACTAGGTTTTGGCAAGCGAGAGTGCCCTTTTGTATTTATGTAGACTGTCATTCCAGGTAAGGCGGAACACTTAGAGTTTGGTCGAGCGCCATTTATGTTGCGGCATGCCCTTTTCAGGGTATGTTGTCAGTAAAAACCTCCATAATTTTGTTGAAGTGAATGTTAAAGTCACCAACAATTAGTAGGTTATTCGTACGAGTCACACGCTCAGAGATGAAAGTGGAGAACCCATCTAAAAAATTAGGACAGCCATTACAAGGGATGCAGTGGAGATACAAACCAGACAACCATAATTTCTCATGGGGAGATCAGGAGTACCTCAAAAGGGGAAAACGTACAATTTTAGTTGGAGAGAAAGTTGAGCTTGGAGTCGTATATCAACACAACACCGCCTCCTTTTTTTGAGGTGCGTGCGATATGAGAACTACTGAAATGAGGGGGAGGTGCCTCGTTTAAAGGCGGGAAGTCATTCGATTTAAGCCACATCTCACAGAGGCCCAGCATATCGAGACTATGGTCTGTAATCAGCTCATTAACCAAAATAGCTTTGGTTGGCAGAGAATAAATGTTGATAAGACCGACCTTCAGGCACTGTATTTAAGGCAATTTTTAGCCATGTAGGTAGGCTTAATCGCAATCAAGTTGGTATGATTAATCACGCATGTACGGACTGGGTAAAGAGGAGCATAACGAGATGTTTTGATCGGATACACCGGGTTAAGGATAGAAATAGAAGGAGAGGAGTGGGGAGCCTGATGAGAGAGGGACCCGACCTGACTAGTCAAGGTATGGAGGTTGGCAGGATCGGTTTAGAATGCCTAGCAGGCTCACTAATAGCCTGAACCCTGGCATGCTCCTGAGGTGGCTGTCAGCCCTGAGCTACGGGATCTGTCTATGTTTCTAGATAGGAGAGAGGGGCCTTGCAGGTTTTCAAGTTTCAAGTTTGTTTATTATATGTCACAACAAATTACAGTATACTTTATATGAAATGCTTATTTCTGAAAGAGCCCATGATAGTGTGCTACATACAGTAAAAAAAGAAAGTTAGTAAAAAAAGTAATTAAGAAGTAAGTAAAAGTAAGTAAAGTCAATATACATACAATATACAACACTGAGTAGAATGAGTAACAGTGAGGTACAATGCAGAAATGGGATGGGGTACAACTTAGAGTAGGGTGCAAATGCGGTATGGATGTAGTGCAAATCTTTTTTATAATAGATTAATATAAAGTGTGTTAAAGTGTCTAAAGTGAGTAAAGTGAGTGGTAGGTGAGTGTTTGTTTAAAGTGAGTGTGTACATGTGGATGTGTGTGTGCAGTGAGTGTAGATGGCGTCATCTTGTGTCGATGATGGTTTGTTACTGTACATACAGTAGTATCATTGTCATTGAGCATCCTGATGGCCTGGGGATAGAAGGTTAGGGTGCAAGCCGTCCTTTCTCAGCAAGCCAGGGCGATCCCAGAAAGAGGACCAGTTATCCACGAACCCTAAGCCCTGTTCAGAACAGAATTTTTCCAGACATCGATTTAGGGAAGCTGTCCTACTCGTGAACTCATCATTATGCATGAAATCATGCAGTGCCAGAGATGATTACTTGATGCCGACACATGTTTCTAGCGAGGTCACATGTCCTAGCTATGTTGATCTTTGTGACCTCAGAGGTTTTCATCCTACAGTCATTGAATGAATGAATGAATGAATGAATAGTTTATCTTTATTTTAGTGCTGTCAGGCGATTAAACAAATTAATCTAATTAATTACAGGATTTGTAATTAATCTAATTAATCACATTTTAATCACATAACCATTTTAGGCCTGATATTCTATATTCTATAATCATATTTCAAATGGCATGTGTCCGGATGGCAGAATTCAGTACTGTATCTACAAAACCTTCTGTTTAATCATCTTCCATTTATTCATTTGCATTAGATTTTTCAGGTCTGGTCAATTTTAGCATGGTGTTATTCACTGTCAAAGATAAAAAAAAAAATTATTGAAATTCTCATTTGGTTCATTACAATTTACTCAAGCCTAGTAACAGACACAGTATTTCTGACACTGGGAATACATTCCCTGAGATTCATAGATGTCCCTAGAATCAGATACCAAGAACATGCAAATGGACCATATATTAAAAAATAGCTCTTTTCTGTAGTTTAATAATAGGATCTATATTTGTTTTATATTGTTGCTGATGTGTAAAACAATGTCACAAAATTGTATGGGTGAAGGATGTTCCTTGCCGTTTATCTTGTAACTATTCGCCAGAAATCTCAAGTTAGCATGATTAAAACAATTTAAAACATGGTAAGACAAACAGAGCAAAACAAAACGGACACAGCAGGCAGATACAGGTGCTAGTTTCGGAGCAGTTGCAAGTGTCAGTATGTCCATGATAGTTTCCTTGAAAGCTGATTTAGAGATGAAATTGTCCAGTTTTAAACATTTTGGTAAAAAACAGACTGTGGGCACGGCCCCCTCATGTCTTCCTCCCTCACGTCTTCCCCCCTCATGTCTTCCCCCCCCATGTCTTCCCCCCTCACGTCTTCCCCCCTCATGTCTTCCCCCCTCACGTCTTCCCCCCTCACGTCTTCCCCCCTCACGTCTTCCCCCCTCACGTCTCCCCCCTCACGTCTTCCTCCCTCACGTCTTCCCCCCTCATGTCTTCCTCCCTCACGTCTTCATCCCTCACGTCTCCCCCCTCACGTCTCCCCCCTCACGTCTTCCTCCCTCACGTCTTCCCCCCTCACGTCTTCCCCCCTCATGTCTTCATCCCTCACGTCTTCCCCCCTCACGTCTTCCCCCCTAATGTCTTCATCCCTCAAGTCTTCCCCCTCATGTCTTCCCCCATCATGTCTTCCCCCTCATGTCTTCCCCCCTCATGTCTTCCCCCCTCATGTCTTCCCCCCTCACGTCTTTCCCCTCATGTCTTCCCCCTCACGTCTTCCCCCCTCACGTCTTCCCCCCTCATGTCTTTCCCCCGCCCCCTTCCCCCCTCACGTCTTCCCCCCTCATGTCTTTCCCCCACCCCCTTCCCCCCTCACGTCTTCCCCCTCACGTCTTGCCCCTCATGTCTTCCCCTGCCCCCCTTCACCCCTCATGTCTTCCCCCCTCATGTCTTCCCCCCCATGTCTTTCCCCCGCCCCCTTCCCCTCTCACATCTTCCCCCTCACGTGGGTGGGGGTGGGTGGGTAGGCGGGGTGGGGGGGGGGTAACTGTACATTGGTTTATCGACTAAACCTTACTTGGTCCCAAGAAGAGGGTCTCGTGTATTATTGGGTTAGGACATTTACATTGGAGGGGGTTGAGTTAGGACATTTACATTGGAGGGGGTTGAGTTAGGACATTTACATTGGAGGGGGTTGAGTTAGGACATTTACA
The DNA here is from genome assembly GCF_963971535.1 of Notolepis coatsorum. Taxonomy (NCBI): domain Eukaryota; kingdom Metazoa; phylum Chordata; class Actinopteri; order Aulopiformes; family Paralepididae; genus Notolepis; species Notolepis coatsorum. Next base: position 75,605,223 of record NC_140166.1, on the reverse strand, counting down.
TTGGAGGGGGTTGAGTTAGGACATTTACAGGGGCCAGTTTCGAATTGCAGTCTGTGATTTGTCCACACGCTAAAATATAGCAGTGTGATATTAACCCTTTCACTGCCACACTACAGAAGGTTAACCCTACTATCGTTTGGTAGTGTGGCAGTGAAAGGGTTAACGAGCGTGAAGCAGAATAAGTGGTAAGAGAAAATTATTGGTCCAGGGGGCTATACACACCTCAACGGTTCAGAACCACTGGATTAGGAGAAGTGAATGACATCAAACATGGTACAGACCTATTTAATACCATCCCCCAAGTAATATTTCTATGAACATCAGCAGCTTAATCTGAATAGGAATATATAATGAGGGGGGGGGGAATTAACATTGTAATCATATATATATATATATATATATATATATATATATATATATATATATATATATATATATATATATATATATATATATATATATATATATATATATATATATATATATATATATATATATATATATATATATATTATACACTCTCCATGTTAATTTATACATAAGGTAATATAGTAACAAACTACCGGAGGAACCTCTTAAGGAGCAGATGTTATTAAGCGGGTATCTGTCATAAATCTGCACTACTTCCCTCCTTAACAAAGACACAGCAAGCCATTTACCTCCATGAAATATTCGGGTTCTATTAGCTGGGTCACATGTCAAGGGAGCTGAATCATTCCAACCTTGTATCCCGGGAGTTCCCCGTGTTTTTTCAACGTGGCAATGACCTCCAAATAGATACGCATTAGGCCACTGATCCCCCATTTGATCAGACTCTCTCTCCCAGGGACCCCTGTCAGAGAAGATGTTTGCGGTTAGATGTGATATAGTACCGAATGTTTTGCTCTCTACATACTACCCCTAGAGAGTACAGGTGCAATGAAGCAGGCAAGATGCAATTAACCTTGTTGTATTAGCCTGGGAAGCTGCGGCCCGTGTTGTGTTAGCTTGTGTTAGCTTGGGGAGCTGCGGCCCGTGTTGTGTTCGCTTGTGTTAGCTTGGGGAGCTGCGATCCGTGTTGTGTTAGCTTGGGGAGCTGCGGTCTGTGTTGTGTTAGCTTGGGGAGCTGCGATCCGTGTTGTGTTAGCTTGTGTTAGCTTAGGGAGCTGCAGTCTGTGTTGTGTTAGCTTGTGTTAGCTTGGGGAGCTGCGGCCCGTGTTGTGTTCGCTTGTGTTAGCTTGGGGAGCTGCGGTCCATGTTGTGTTAGCTTGTGTTAGCTTGGGGAGCTGCGGTCTGTGTTGTGTTAGCTTGTGTTAGCTTGGGGAGCTGCGGTCCGTGTTGTGTTAGCTTGGGGAGCTGCGGTCCGTGTTGTGTTAGCTTGGGGAGCTGCAGTCTGTGTTGTGTTAGCTTGTGTTAGCTTGGGGAGCTGCGGTCCGTGTTGTGTTAGCTTGTGTTAGCTTGGGGAGCTGCGGTCCGTGTTGTGTTAGCTTGTGTTAGCTTGGGGAGCTGCGGTCCGTGTTGTGTTAGCTTGTGTTAGCTTGGGGAGCTGCGGTCCATGTTGTGTTAGCTTGCGGAGCTGCGGTCTGTGTTGTGTTAGCTTGGGGAGCTGCGGTCCGTGTTGTGTTAGCTTGTGTTAGCTTGGGGAGCTGCGGTCCATGTTGTGTTAGCTTGGGGAGATGCGGTCCATGTTGTGTTAGCTTGGGGAGCTGCGGTCCATGTTGTGTTAGCTTGGGGAGCTGCGGTCCATGTTGTGTTAGCTTGGGGAGCTGCGGTCTGTGTTGTCTTAGCTTGGGGAGCTGCGGTCTGTGTTGTCTTAGCTTGGGGAGGGGAGCATGTCTATGTTCCCCGGGTCCTATGTTCCCCGGGTTCTATGTTCCCCGCTTTGATTGATTGATAGATTGAACATTTTAGACCACCAGCCCTGATTCCAAACTCTAACCTTAACCAGTTCGAACGAGGGCCTAAGCTTAACCGTTCGAAACAAGGCGGACATTAATAATTAATTAAATAATACAAATTTATAAAATTTTCAATCTATTAATCAATCAAAGCGGGGAACATAGAACCCGGGGAACATAGGGATGATCCCTTGGGGAGCTGCAGTCCGTGTTGTGTTAGCTTGGGGAGCTGCGGTCTGTGTTGTGTTAGCTTGGGGAGCTGCGGTCCGTGTTGTGTTAGCTTGTGTTAGCTTGGGGAGCTGTGGTCCATGTTGTGTTAGCTTGGGGAGCTGCGGTCCGTGTTGTGTTAGCTTGGGGAGCTGCGGTTTGTGTTGTGTTAGATTGTGTTAGCTTGGGGAGCTGCGGTCCATGTTGTGTTAGCTTGTGTTAGCTTGGGGAGCTGCCGTCTGTGTTGTGTTAGCTTGTGTTAGCTTGGGGAGCTGCGGTCCATGTTGTGTTAGCTTGTGTTAGCTTGGGGAGCTGCCGTCTGTGTTGTGTTAGCTTGGGGAGCTGCGGTCCATGTTGTGTTAGCTTGTGTTAGCTTGGGGAGCTGCCGTCTGTGTTGTGTTAGCTTGTGTTAGCTTGGGGAGCTGCGGTCCATGTTGTGTTAGCTTGTGTTAGCTTGGGGAGCTGCCGTCTGTGTTGTGTTAGCTTGTGTTAGCTTGGGGAGCTGCGGTCCATGTTGTGTTAGCTTGTGTTAGCTTGGGGAGCTGCCGTCTGTGTTGTGTTAGCTTGTGTTAGCTTGGGGAGCTGCGGTCCATGTTGTGTTAGCTTGTGTTAGCTTGGGGAGCTGCCGTCTGTGTTGTGTTAGCTTGTGTTAGCTTGGGGAGCTGTGGTCCATGTTGTGTTAGCTTGCGGAGCTGCGGTCCGTGTTGTGTTAGCTTGGGGAGCTGCGGTCCGTGTTGTGTTAGCTTGGGGAGCCCTTTGCGTGCAGATTTGTGAGCACAACAAACATGCATATGTGATGAAATAGTAACATCGTGCATCGACTGTGACATTGGTCGAATGGAAAAACACAGTGAGCGAGAGGCTGAGCCATCTCTCTCTCTCTCTCTCTCTCTCTCTCTCTCTCTCTCTCTCTCTCTCTCTCTCAGATCAACAAATTCAACAAATAGCCAATAGCAGACTTAAATACTTAATGCTAACCTATAAATGTCAAAATGTATCAAATCTTTTTTAGACTATTTTTATATCACAAACAGTACTGTATTTGTAAATCTGGTATGTCATAAATGTATAGATGTAGCAGTACTGTCTATCTGTATGTCAATTGGTTTTGATAGTCTATCAGTGAGCTGGATGCAATCCTAGGATATTTACAGGGGCCAGTTTCGAATTGCAGTCTCCCGTAGGTGTTCTTTGAGAGTGGTTTTGAAAGTGGGTAGTGATCCACATTCCTTTACAGCTTTGGGTAGGGCGTTCCACATTGATGTGGCATAATTGCTAAACGTGTTTAGTCTCTTGTTTGAGCCGAATCTGGGTTTAACATGATTTGTGGAGCTCCCTCTGGTGTTGTGATCGTGGTATTCACTGACCTTTGGGAAGTATTTTAACATGTACATGGGTACCTTGGTCGTGTAGTGTATCTTGTAGACCAGGCCCATTGCAAGTTGCTGTACTCTGTCGTCTACTCTAAGCCATCCTAGGTTATCAAAGTGGGCAGGGGTGAGGTGGGTTCTAGGAGTAAGATCAAGTAGAAGTCTGACCAGTTTGTTTTGTGATGTTTGTAATTTTGTTTTTAGCGCCTTTGAGGTGCTTTCTGTACCATGAGGTGCAAGCATAGTCGTAGTACCCTTGAATGAGTGCTCCTGCCAGAGTCTTCAGGGTATTCTTGTTTACCAGAGAGGAGATCCGGTACAAGAATCGAGTTCGTTGGTTGACTTTTTTTTATTACATTGGATGCCATTTTGTCACAGGAAAGATTATCCTCTAATATGGAACCCAGGTAGGTAATTTCATATTTCCTTGTGACAATATTGTCACCCACTGTAACTGAGAAGCCGTCGGTCTTGCTGAGTTTGTTATTTGAACCGAAGAGAATGGACTCTGTTTTGCCCATGTGTAATGATAGTTTGTTATCAGCGAGCCATATGCAGATTTTGCCTAGTTCCGAGCTGAGGGTTTTTTCAACCTGTAACTTGTTCTTGTCAGAGACCAGCAGGGCTGAGTCGTCCGCAAACAGGAACAAGTTGCAGTCACAAGCTGACGACATGTCATTTGCATAAATTAGGAACAGTAGCGGTCCTAGTATGCTTCCTTGTGGAACACCACAGCTCACTGGGAGGGGGGGGGGGGGGGGGGGTAGGGTACCGTTTACCTCCACCATCTGTTCTCTCCCCTCCAGGTAGGATTGCATCCAGCTCACTGATAGACTATCAAAACCAATTGCTTTTAGCTTGTCAATCAGAATGGTGTGATTGACAGTGTCGAAGGCCTTTTGTAGGTCCAGCATGACCATGCCGCAGTATTTGCCCGCGTCCACTTCTTGTTTGATGTGGTCGTTTAAATAGAGAAGGCATGTGTCAGTGGAGTGGGATGTTCTGAAGCCAGATTGGAATTCGTAGATTAGATTTTTTCCCGCGAGGTACTTTTCGACCTGTTCGTATACAATTTTTTCCATGACTTTTGAGATGGAGGTAAGGATAGAAACAGGGCGGTAGTTGCCTGGGTCTAATTTGCTGCCCTTTTTGTGCAGGGGTGTTACTCTCGCAATTTTGAAGTCCTTGGGGACGTGTCCCTGTTTTATGGAGAGGTTTATTATGTGTGTGATGACTGGGGTGATGGCGGCTGCTGAGTCTCTGAGGAATTTGGAGGGGATGTTGTCATGGCCGGTGGCCTTGTTCGGTTGGAGGGCGCTCAGTCTTTTGAGTACCTCATCTGTTACCATTTCCAGTTTGAAGTCGTCTTTGTGGACCCCTAGGTTCTTGTAGTATGCTACTATGTGTTCTACCCCATAATGCCCTCAGTGGGAGGGTAGTTTGTTTACCAGTGTTGTGGCTATGTTTGTGAAGAAAGTGTTTAAGTAATTGGCTACATCCAGCTTGTCTGTGATGAGTGTGTTGTCCGTCTTTATGTTTATGTTTGAGAATCTGGTTTTAAGTTTTTTACTGCAGCCTAGTTGATTATTGAGTAATTTCCAAAGTTCACGTGGTTTGTTTTTGTTTTCCTCTGTTTTGATCATGGAGTTTACGTCATTTCTTAGTCTGTTTCTTTCCAGTTTGAGTTCAGTCACGTGGGCTTGGAGTTCACTGCTCGTGCTTTTGGTAAGCTTTGACTGACTTTTACGAAACTCAGAGCATTTTTTGTCTCTGGTTTTCATAGCGGTCATTATTTCAGTGTGCATCCATGGCTCAGCGCGATTTTTTACCCTGGTGGTTCTTAGGGGGGCCATGTTGTTTAGTATTGTTGAAAATTTGGTTTTGAAACCAAGCCATGTTTCTTCAACCAGTGTACCATTGAGCTCATCTGACCAGTCCAGGCTCTCCAGTTCAAGGTTAAAGGCCTCGCTAGAGTAGGTTTTGAGGTCTCTAGATGTAACAGTAGTCTATTATGCATAGTTACTAGTTACTAGTTACCGTTGTATTAGTTCGGTACACTACACAGCCGTTCGGTACGGTATGGTACACACTGAAACAGTTCGGTACAGATACGTGTACCTTTACACCCCTAATAGTTACGATAATGGCTCAGTTCCTTTCAGGCCCCCTGGCTCTCAAATAGGAATTGTGTTAGTGTCATGGTTCATAAGACATCGATTGAAAAGTATCCGCCCCTGATTTGTACAAGTGATGGCTTATTCTGAAGGGAAGAACCTGTACTTTCATATAATCTAAAAAAAATAAAAAATAAAAATTAAGCTTGCTTGACAATGTCTGTGTCTTAATGTCTTAATGTCTGTGCCTGGTCACAAATAAACAAATAAAAACACCTTGCAGAAAATGTACCCATATCCCGCTAACATCATCACGGGTACTGGAGTTGGTCCATTATTCACTGTCCACGGAGTGGCTCCAGGACTTGTCTCTTGAGGACATCATCACTCGAGTCTTATCTCTCTGGTGTTCTTCAGAGGGAGGGACGTGTTCACATTCACACATTTAAACCTTGCTGCATCATAGAGGTGACACGTGAACTCTTTTTTTAGGGTGGATTTTCGGTACCGGCAGTGGGGGGTCTCAGTGCAACCCTGGTTAAATGACTGTAATCCAATTTCCCAAAGTCTAGCTCTCACAGACACACAGTGTGAGTGTATTATATTTACAATGAGATCCGATGAGAATGGAGATAAATCTTGTGGCCTTTCAGAGGAGAGGACTGTGAAAATGGAGGGGACTGTTTAAGAGCTCTCGGGTTATAGGATTCCCTGCCATTTGTCACCTGTCGGGAGCCACAGCCTGGACCTGCTCTGGGAGCAGAGAGATGAAAAGAGCATTCATCCAAATATAACTCGAGGAATTCTCAATTATATTCTCTCAATTATAAATATGTAATTTCCTCTGGAGTCGGACCTCGGGTAAACAAAGGCAGAGAGGATGTCTCAGAAATTGCCAGAGTGTGGCGCATTTCAGAAATCGGTCAAAATAGAGAAATGGCATTTTTGAATGTGTTGAGATGTTATATATATATGTCTCCTTATTTGCAAAACTTAATACGACTTGTAAATATGTTTAATTCTTGCTAGACTGGTGTAGCTCGATTCACTCTGCGTTGTGTCTTTTAGGGTTTGGAAGAACACGCAGACAACAGGACAATTTATTCTGGGATCTGTTATCAATCAAACACATCACAAACAATATGGCGTGAGCTACCGTCTGCTGCGGGTGTACTCCACCTGCCAATTATTAACAGAACCATACTAATTACTCAACGGTACTTTTGCTGTTTGACACAGGACAAAATAGTTATTATCACACGCATGAAAATTGCAGCACCAAAACTAAACCATAACTCACAATTACAAGGTAGACATAGTGATTCAAACAAAAGTGTCGGAACATCAAAAATGCGTACCTCTGGCTTTACTTGTTCCAGTCAGAAAGACCGCAAACTCGCTCAGTGAAGTCCTTTGACGCCGAACAGGTGAATCCATTATTTACATTCATTAAAATAAACTAAATACCAAACCAAAAAGATGATCTATAAACACTAAACCCATTATAATAACCAAATGAGATTTCGTTTGGAGAATCAGTAACTCAACATGGGGACATTTATATAATCTAAAAACCAGAACGTACCCCCCAAAACCATAAAAGTCGAACATGCCCACTTTGCACATTCAAAATAAAAGTGTATCCGTTTTAAACTACTCATTTGAGATGAAAATAAAAGTTTCTGTTTATAATCTAGCATAACAACAACATTGCTCTGCTACACTGGCATGGCTGTAATTATCCCAGTTTTCCAGATAACTACATCGCGTCAAGTAAATGCACATACACGCACGTGCACACACACAGACACACTGAGAGACAGAGTGGTGTGTGCGCTTTGAATAGGTGTTAGACCCCCGCAGAGACTGGTCAGACTGTTGCTACCCCCCCTCCAAATCCTAAACAACACATTGGCTTTTCATAATATGTATGAATTATCTCTTGCAATAATATCCACGGACTCGACTTTTTGCTGAGTCATTGCGTGAGTTGGACGTTTTATTTACTTGATCACTGTCTGTAGGCTTTCAATCAATTCATAGTCATATCCATGGCCGCCTAGTTATAGTTGAAAGTGGGGGTGCCTATTCACACACATGTGCTGTGTGTGAATTGTCTTGGTCGTTTGTGTAGCTTGGGTAGCGTTGGCCAAAGCTGTGTGTGGCCTGGTGTCAGTACCTGGCTACTCTATTTGCAGTTAGCCTATTTAGCTGATGTCGGCCATTGGCTCCTTGCTACTTTGTTTTCTCTGGTATAGACCCTCTTCTCTTTGGATTTAAGTGTTGATCTTTGTCCTTTTGGATCTATGTATATTCATGTTGCCTTTGTGAAGTTATCTTTTCCTTCTGTTTTGTTCTTCCATTAAAAGTTGAATATCCTTTAGGGGCTCATCTTTGCTTATCTCTCTCTCATACATGCTCTCTCTCTAACACACACACACACGACACACAGACATGCTCTCTCTCTCTAACACACAAACACACATGCTCTCTCTCTCTCTCTCTCTCTTTCTAACACACACAGTCTGCCTATGGCGGCCTTTCTCGATGGCTAGGCTGTGCTCGCTGAGTCTGTACCTAGTCAAGGATCTTCAGTCACAGTGCTCAGGTATTCTGCCACTGTGTACTCTCTGTTTAGGGCCAAATAGCATTTCAATTTCTTTCCAATGTGTCTCTCTCTCTCTCTCTCTCTCTCTCTCTCTCTCTCTCTCTCTCTCTCTCTCTCTCTCTCTCTCTCTCTCTCTCTCTCTCTCTCTCTCTCTCTCTCTCTCTCTCTCTCTCTGTACACTGTATATTGACTGTAGAATGGGAGCTCTCTCTCGCTCTCTCTCTTGCTATATGTTGACTGTATCATGCCCAGCCTCGGGCAGCGCTATTATTTAAGAATATGTTGACTGTATGACATTTTTTTATTTTTATTTTTGACCTTTTGGGGGGGGGGGGGGGGGGGGGGGGGGGCTCGCGTTTAAATCTCACACAGGGCCTCGCATTTCTCCCAGGCGGCCCTGATAGTGAGTTATTTCCTTCTTGTTTCTCAATAGTCTATGATGCCACAAAAATAAATGGAATGAAATCATTATATCAGCTGCAAGCAGAATTATTGTTAAATGTATTAACCTCTTAAGTCCGGAGCCCTATTTTCTGAAAATACATACCTAAGTAAATGGAATATTGCTCCACTTCTACAAGGACCATTTGCATATTCCTATTGTATGATTGTACATGGACATGTGTGCACTCATTCCCACACATTTATCAACAGCTTAACCCATACTATTTCTCTGTGAACTCAATGAAAACCAGCCCATACAAAATGTGAATCAAGGGAAGGAAATTGGAGAAGGGAAATTAAGGGAAAGAAAACTATAATTTTCCTCTCATTCCTAACAGGTGACTTGACACCTTTAGCTTCAGTATACATAGACATCTTGAAAGAATATAATAATAATAATAATTCGTTTTGTATAGCGTCTTTCATAAAACCCAAGGTGGCTTTACATAGGGCGAAAAGCAACAATAACAAACATGGTAGACAGACACACAACATTCAATGTAGGAAGTTAGGGGTCAAAGGCCATGTTGAAGAGGTGAGTTTTGAATATATGTTGCTGACTTGGAATTGCTGGTAAATATCAATAGTACTTGTTGCTAATTAGTATATTCATATATCCTTGCGTTCTCATTGAAGGTAAAGGTGTAGAGAAGACATTCTCAGTAGCCATTATCATTTGGTGGAAAAAACATTTATACAAATTGTATTAAATATAGAATTAATATAGTTAAGGGTTTAAAATACATCTGGAGGGTATACATTTTTTTAATAAAATAAAAACATCCAATATAATAATCCAATGCACTACATATGTCAGTACGCCTTATTTCCTTGTAGATTCAAGTCATCCTGTAGCAATTACCTCTGACATAACTGATATAATCACGCCTATGGATGGAACAGGGTAATTAAGGGAAATGGTGGCGATCTAGAAACTCTGCCTTGTAAATGGCCTGCAACAGAGTAATTAACCTATACTGTCTCCCACATCAAACTATGGCTGAGCTATAGAGACAGTTGCCTCAGTGGGAGATGCATTAGGTGTGTCACATATGTCTAGGCAGGGGGGGGGGGATTATTCTGGTCCCATAGCTCACACTAGAGATGCACTAATAATCATACTGCTTTCATACATTGTGCAGATGCCTAAATGAGTGTATTGGTATATTTATTACTTGATGACATGCTGTGTTTCAGGAGTGAAAAGTGCTATCGGTTCATCCATTAGCTAAATGATTCCAATCTCGTATCTGACATTCTAGCTTGGAGAGAAATGGGCACATATTTACATATTTATATTCCATCGAGGAGCGAGATTAATCACATCGTATTTTAAGAATTAGGGGCCATGTTTATTGGAAAAGGAGGGGACAGATCTTCTGCCTCTGACAGTTTGGGAGCTCTCAGGTTTTGGATTCTCTGCCATTTGTCACCCGACACTGTCCGTCCAAATATAACTCTGGGGATTCTGAGTGATTGGGTTTTTCTAAGCTGTATTGTGAAGAAGAAAATGGCATCCCATCAACCCTGCCGGTGCTCAGACAGACGGCAGAGCAACTGTTGTGTTAATAACGACCATGCATCCCTGTCCCCTGAGCCGTTCAGCCATTGTGTAGTGTAGTGGTGCACGATATATCAGCCGCCGATATAATATCGGCCGATATGGTAATATTTTTTTTACACATCGGTATCGTTCCGATGTCAAAATATAATATCGGCCGCCGATATAATACCAATACTTTTGGCTTTGGCCATTTAAGGCCTACTACTGTACTTTAAAGTTTTGAACTGTTGTACAATGTTGACAGAATACAGTGTCTTGGTCTCAAGTGAGTTAGATGTCTATTGAGAATACTCAGGGTTGGCTTATCCATAGTGTGAATTCAGGACACACTTGTATCCTTTATAAAAATGTATTTTTTATTTTAATATTTATTTTTATTTAACATGTTTTGGTCTTAAATTGTTTCAAAATATCATATCAAATGTCATTTCTGAAAATAAATTCCAAAAGTAAAAAGTGTTTTGAAAAATAGCTCTTTATTTAATTATCATAAAAAGGTGTTTTCTATACAAAGATATCGACATTGGTGAATATCGGTTTCGGCCAGAACAGCAATATTAATATCGGTTATCGGTATCGGCCACAATTTTCACATCGGTGCATCACTAGTGTAGTGTGATGTGTGCCTGGTGCCAGTGTATGGCAGCCATTGAGCCTGCATAGCCAAAGGTTGGGTGCTACCAGTGGTGGTGAAGGAGGCAATGTCCACCCTACATTGTGGGGAGCGTTAACTGATTGAGTTAATATAGCCATCAATATCTTGATGATGATTGATTAGGCCGGGCCTATTACAAAATATATAACTGTATTCATCAATTAACATGTCCAAGTCCGAGTCATCAGTGCTCAAGTCCAAGTCATGTCCCGGACTCGAGTACTACAACACTGGTACAGACTATATATTCCATTCTCCAGCCCACACGCCACACCTCTCACCCGGGGGTTGAAAGGCATCTACATAATGCAGCATGTTGAAATGTCAGTATGTCTTGCCGTGTGCTTAGCCCACTTGTAGTCATTCCCGGTGACCTTTCTCCCAGAAGTCAAATGGAGCGGATGTTAATTGAAATGGGTCCCGGTCCCCTGAGCTGTCTTTCTTCAGCCGCTGTGCTTGTAAGCACTTGTCTCTGGGCACTCGGTGGACAACTGCTTTACAACTGCCTACTGTCTGTCTAAAGAGTAGCGGTGTGGGTGTGTTTGTTTGCCACTGGGCCGTAACTAGGTGCGTGGGTTTGTCTGCCACTGGGCCGTAACTAGGGCCGGGCAATTAATTCACTTTCAATTTCAACTACGATTTTGTCTTCCCGCGACCATGAAAACAAGATAATCGAGATACAAATGATTATTGTGCCGCATGCCGCGTTGCTCTCGTTTTGTCTTGTGTCGTAAATGCTTCGTACACAGAGGTGCGTTCCGCCCCTCCCCCCCTCAAGCCCAAACAGTAGGTTGAGCTTGTGTCGAGAGGGAGGAGGGAGGAGCCACGAAACGCTTATCCAGTTATTCTGAAACCTCTTTGGTCACTTGTAGAAGATGACAGAAAGGAAGCTTTTGGTAACTTGTAGAAGATGACAGAAAGGAAGCTTTTGGTAACTTGTAGAAGATGACAGAAAGGCAGCCGTTGGTAACTTGTAGAAGATGACAGAAAGGCAGTCTTTGGTTACTTGTAGAAGATGACAGACAGGCAGCCTTGGTAACTTGTAGAAGATGACAGAAAGGCAGCCTTTGGTAACTTGTAGAAAATGACAGAAAGGCAGCTTTTGGTAACTTGTAGAATATGACAGAAAGGCAGCCTTTGGTAACTTGTAGAAGATGACAGAAAGGCAGTCTTTGGTTACTTGTAGAATATGACAGAAAAGCAGTCTTTGGTAACTTGTAGAATATGACAGAAAGGTAGCTTTTGGTAACTTGTAGAAGATGACAGAAAGGCAGCCTTTGGTAACTTGTAGAATATGACAGAAAGGCAGCTTTTGGTAACTTGTAGAATATGACAGAAAGGCAGTCTTTGGTAACTTGTAGAAGATGACAGACAGGCAGCCTTTGGTAACTTGTAGAAGATGACAGACAGGCAGTCTTTGGTAACTTGTAGAAGATGACAGAAAGGCAGCTTTTGGTAACTTGTAGAATATGACAGAAAGGCAGCTTTTGGTAACTTGTAGAAGATGACAGACAGGCAGCCTTTGGTAACTTGTAGAAGATGACAGAAAGGCAGCTTTTGGTAACTTGTAGAATATGACAGAAAGGCAGTCTTTGGTAACTTGTAGAAGATGACAGACAGGCAGCCTTTGGTAACTTGTAGAATATGACAGAAAGGCAGTCTTTGGTAACTTGTAGAAGATGACAGACAGGCAGCCTTTGGTAACTTGTAGAAGATGACAGAAAGGCAGTCTTTGGTAACTTGTAGAAGATGACAGACAGGCAGCCTTTGGTAACTTGTAGAATATGACAGAAAGGCAGTCTTTGGTTACTTGTAGAAGATGACAGATCGTCATATGATGTTCTCAAATCAACGAGTGATCGTGTTTAATAATTGTGATTTCAATATCAATTGAAATCATCGTGATTATGATTTTTGCCATAATCTAGCAGCCCTAGCCATCACCCTTCTCTCCTTCCTTCCCTCTTTCTCTAACCCGACACCTGTATAACAGTAACCCTTCTCTCCTTCATGCTCTCTGTCTCTAACCCGACGCCTGTTTCACAGACAGGAAAATAAAGGTCACTTTAAGGAAAGAACTGATGTGGTTCTTGTATAGTATAGTTTAGAAATAGCAAGTATAGCATAAGGATATATAGTAAAAACTGAATTGTATAGTAGTGTACATAGGACCCAGTGCCTTAATTTGTAGCTAACATTATCTCAGGACTTTAGCATGTCCATTTTAACATGCCTATTTTATGTCTATTTATTACCTGTTTATTATGTCTATTTTATTATTTAGTGTTATTGCACAATCAAAGCGGGCATGGCCACCCACATTTCACTGTAGGCCCTGGTATGTATGTGACAAATAAACCTCTTGAATCTTGAATCTTGAATCAGACCCATGTGAGAAGTCGTCCTTTGAAAGTGTTTGGAATAGAGCTGGCACTTAATTGATTGATTGATTGAAAACCTTTATTTATCCCCG
>NC_140166.1:75556911-75586911 GCF_963971535.1 Notolepis coatsorum | reverse complement strand
CGGTCTGGGGAGGGTGTAGACTATCGCATGCTGCCCTACTGTCGGTCTGGGGAGGGTGTAGACTATCACATGCTGCCCTACTGTCGGTCTGGGGAGGGTGTAGACTATCGCGTGCTGCCCTACTGTCGGTCTGGGGAGGGTGTAGACCAGGGGTCAGCAACCTTTTTGACATGGAGTGCCTGTTTGAAATATAGTTGTAACTAGTGTGCCTCAACAATATTCCATGCATCGTAATTTTTTTTTCTCATAATCAGGTCTTTTTAATGATAATTTTTACATTATTACATCATTATTGTTATTGTTATTATTAACAATATTATTATGATGGTACTAAATCTGAGTTGGGGGGGGGGGAATGCAATGCAGACAAACAGCTGCATACAGTGCGACCATTTCACTCACATTTGCCCATTCATTTTTGGACACATCACACACCATCAGTGTGTGTACTGTACGTGTGCTGTCATAGCTCCACCTACAGGCCTAATGGAGAACACCAGGAGAACACCAGGATGTGAATGGAGGGTGAATGTGAGGTATATCGTGTAAATAAGTTTTGATTGATCGCAAGACTACACTGTAAAAAAATAATTATTAGTTACCAGAACTTAAAAATATTGAGTTCAGTTACTGTGCATTAAGGTTTTCAGTTTTCAATCCATAATAAGTTAACAGAAAAATAAGTACACAACCACATTATTTCAACCTAATAAAACTATGTTTATTGTCATTGTTTTAAGAACACAAGTTGACTTGGTAATACTCACATTTTGAGTAAAAAAATTGCTTTTAACATGTGCAATGTTCAATGAAATAGAAAAATAAATAATACAATTTGTTGATTAATCCCACTGGTCACAATGGTGACCGTAATAATGTTTTTGTTATAAGGCTCTGCAAATGTTACTGAATGATGTAGCAATGTATTTCCAGCTAAATTGAAATAATAAACAAATAAAGGGTCTCAATTAAATATGTGGAAGTAAAAAGAACCTGTGGGAGGATTTCAACAAGATAAATGCGACAACAGTGCAAAATAGTTCACTATAATATTTCAAAGCAAAAAAAAAAAATTAAATAAAAAAAAAATTAAATAATATTTTTTATTTTTTTTTTATTTTTTTTTATTTTTTTTAGTGCTGCCCCCTGTGCCTATGCAAATGCCCCCGCGTGCCTATGCAGGCACGCGTGCCTAGGGTTGCCTACCCCTGGTGTAGACTATCACATGCTGCCCTACTGTCGGTCTGGGGAGGGTGTAGACTATCGCGTGCTGCCCTACTGTCGGTCTGGGGAGGGTGTAGACTACCACATGCTGCCCTACTGTTGGTCTGGGGAGGGTGTAGACTACCACATGTTGCCCTAACCTCGTTCTGGGGAGGGTGTAGACCAGGGCTATTCAACTAAATTGTTCAGGGGGCCACATTGTCAGAAACCCAAGGGGCCAGGGGCCGGACTGCCACGGCGCCTCCCCGTGCTATGAATATATGTACACTTGACACAACACGCAACCACATTTTCACAACTTTTATTTAACTACATTGCAAAAGTAGTATACTTTTCAAAAAAAGTGCTTCATTTATGTGCCACATCTGCAACATCTCCTGCAGAAAGTGCTTCATTTATGACTGTGCAACAACTGAAACATCTCCTCTTCAACATTTCAATATAAAAATAAAATAAAAAACAAACAAGTGCATGATGTGCATCTGAATATCAACACATTTATAGTGCAGCTGAGCTTATGAAAAAGTGCTTCATGTCTGTGCAACAACAGCAAATCACAGCATCTTATTAGCACTTATTGTCCACTCTTAACTCTCAAACATCAGGGGGGTGGGGGGCAGACAGGCCTAGCCTACATACACACATCTAATGAGAGCGATTGCACTTCTTTGACTGGGCAATGGCAGAGAAAGAGGGTTCATAGGAAGTGAGGGCTACCCGCAAACAGTGATGCAAATGTTCATTTGTCAAGGAGGCACGTTGCTTGTTTTAATGGCATTCATGTGAGAGAAACTGGATTCACAGGTGTATGTTGAGCCAGACATTGTTAGCACAGATATTGCCAGCGTTTTTATTTTGGGGAATGTCTTGACATGAATACACTTTATCCAAAATGTTGTGGTGGATTCATTCTCAAGTGCCTGCTTCAGAGCAGATGATGCTTGCATGTCAATTATTTCAAGTTGCAGGAGACCTTCATCAATGTGAAGTGATGCAAGGAACTCTTGTCCTTTTGTGGAAATAGCAGCTACATTGGCAAATGGGTTGCTCACAAAATGCATAAATTCTCTGGACATGTCAAATTCATCAAATCGACTTGCAAAGTTTTCCCTCAATTTATCAATGAAATCTGTCATTAATTGAGTGACTTTTGGCTCAATTGTGCGTGTTAACGTTGACATGAAAAAAAAAAAAAAAATTATTATCATGTAATCTTTGGCGGGCCCGCCAGTTGAATAGCCCTGGTGTACACTATCACAATTCCCCCCCAGATCCCCTCCCTGCTGAACAGGCGCCCCAGCCGACCAGTAGGAGTCGCTGTTGCAACGACCAGGACGCGTGTATATTTTCCCTAATGGAGTTGCACTTCCGCGTTCGGTTTGCGCGATCTGATTGGCCACTGATGTTTTTTTCAGCGCCAATCGCGTTACTCCTAACAAACTGGTTAAGCTTGGCGACTCTTTCGAAGTCGCTCTCTTTCGAAGTTGGTTAATGTTAGGGTTAAGGTTAGGGTTAGGGTTAGTTGGTTAAGGTTAGGGTTAAGGTTAGGGTTAGTTGGTTAAGGTTAGGGTTAGGGTTAGGGTTAGTTGGTTAACGTTAGGGTTAGGGTTAGGGTAACAGCCTGCTGGCGCGATTGTTAGGAGTAACGCGATTGGCGCTGAAAAAAAACGTCAGTGGCCAATCAGATCGCGCAAACCGAACGCGGAAGTGCAACTCCGTTAGGGAAAATATACACGCGACCAGGACTCATACCTACCGGCTTCCCACCTACAAACTGCCAGTGTTCGTAGGGACAACTGACCAAGGTGGAGGTACCGCTGACACTGGGATTCAAAGCCCGGGTCTCTGCGGTGGTAGGCGAGTGCTTAGACCACCTCTAGGCTACCCAGCCGCATCCGTGAGGTCAACTCTCGACTACAAAATATTACAATGAGTCTGACATCTCCACCTACAGCCTCTGAAATCTACGTCTCTCTGTGCTGTTCTAGTCCATAACCTAGTTTTCAACCCCTTTTTCTCTCAATTCTCTCCATCCCCTCCCTCCCCTGCCGTCATCATCTCTATCCATCTCTCTCCCTCTTGCTCTAAGCCCTCTCTCTCCCTCTCTCTCTCTCTCTCTCTCTCTCTCTCTCTCTCTCTCTCTCTCTCTCTCTCTCTCTCTCTCTAGTCCACTCTTCTCACATCTACAAACTCTCAGATAGACAGCAGACCTAAAAGCTGCCATATTGCACCATCATTTTCCTGAAGTAAGAGGAAGGTTATTCAACACTGGTGTTATTCTCTTATCTTGCAGGGGAGCAACATGCATGCAACCTATAATATAATAATAATGATAATATAACATATCATAATATAATCTCCTTTCCACGATGTTTCCAACATGTTCACTACCCACATGGAGCCCTAGAGATGCCAGATAGTGGAGAATAATAACTTATTATGGTCTGTATTCTCGAGTTATTACCAGAAAACCATGGGGGGGGCGGGGGTCTACAGAGCTCCATTGTCTCCCGTCTCAACATTAGTTGGATTGAACAGGGATAAGGACAATGAAAATAGATTTTGTGATAGAGGCTTAATTATCATAGTGTCTACTATTCCATAGTAACTTCACTGTTGAAATGTTTATCTATGAGGGACATGTGGAACGATGACCTTGCATTATTAACAGTATAGTTTGAGAGAAATCACTGCCATTCCATGCTTGACTTCACTCAACTTAATGGAGTCTTTCACATAAAGTCCCTTTTTAGGTTTTGCGGTTAATGATCTGTCGTCTGTCTCACTGTCATCGTTATTTCCCTCTCTGTCTCACTGCGGCTTTCTACCTCTCTGTCTCTCTCTCTCTGTCTCTCTCTCTCTGGCTCTCTCTCTCTCTCTGTCTGTCTGTCTCTCTCTCTCTGGCTCTCTCTGTCTGTCTGTCTGTCTGTCTGTCTGTCTCTCTCTCTCTCTGTCTGTCTGTCTGTCTGTCTGTCTGTCTGTCTGTCTGTCTGTCTGTCTGTCTGTCTGTCTGTCTGTCTGTCTGTCTGTCTGTCTGTCTGTCTGTCTGTCTCTCTCTCTCTCTCTCTCTCTCTCTCTCTCTCTCTCTCTCTCTCTCTCTCTGTCTGTCTCTCTCTCTCTCTGGCTCTCTCTCTCTCTCTCCCTCCACACTTTTAACATTGAATAAAGATGAAAGTTATACTCGTAAATCATGTTGATATAAAAACAACATAATTAGTCAGAGTGGAGGGAGACAAGGACAGTGGAAAGATATGTTGTCTCTGCCTATAAACACTGTAGGGACACATCTGGCCCTGTCCTGCACACATGGCTGCACCTGCCATTACAGTGGCATCCACAGTCCCACCACCTGGGCGAAGATGAGGCGGACAACCGTTGAATGCCAACCACGTATATATATACGCTATTAGATCGTTTTTCCTTTTTTTCCGATTTTAATATCCTATTCAATGTCAGGGACCCGTATGTTGCCGGTAGAAGGCATACTGCGACGCAGAGGGTGCAGTACCGGCCAGATCCTCCCAGGCGGTATCGAGCACCCTTTGAAACATTGTATCTTGGCCTGTGGGTCGGTCTAATGGGTCCGGGTCGTTTTTTTTTAAATCTTTTGCTCAAGCTCAGTGTTTATAACGATCGGATTGAGAAGAATCAAATACTCCCGATGCATGATGTGTGGTGGATTATGTTGGCGACACGATGGACATACTTGGAATGGCGATCAGATAATTGGAATATTCTTTTTGGGGTACATCCTAGTCAAGGTAAGGGCTATATGATATCAATCTTGCGTTGATCCAAGCATGTCTTCAATGCGATCTGACCGTGTGTGTGTGTAACATTAGTCCACAAAGTATGCTGTTGGTGGCGATCAAAGCATCAAAAAACGACCCCCCCCCCCCCCCCCCCTTCATGCATTCATGATGAAACATAATACCTATGATATAGATTTGATTTGAGAATAATAGCGGGTCCAGGCAAGAAACGGCAGCGGTTTTAGTGTAATACACGCATACGGTTATTGCTCAGCATTTCAGGAATTACCCCAGAGTGACCAATCTAAAACCATACTCATATTCACCACGGTATAAAACGGGAATGTATGGATGAAAATGTATTTTCTTTTTCACATATTGAACGATAGATACTCGATGTCAAATGGGCCATAGTATTGTATGCATAGCTATAATATAGAATATAGTTATAGCTCTACAAACAAGGTGACTCACTCCTATCTTTTAAAGCGTGGCAGTGCTAACACAGGACCAAGGCTAATCCCTGGCAGTCAATGAGTTAAGCCTTTTTTATGCTCAGCATGTGTTCTCTACACACAACAAAAATTGAAGCTTCCTCAAAAGGTCTTTGCTGAGTCACAAATCTTAGAGGTCAATAGATCGAGGATTTGAATGCTCCCAAGCACTGGAATACACAAACGTTATGTAGAATGCATACTTTTACTTTAGATACTTAAGTACATTCAATAGATAGTACTTCTCTACTTTTACTTAACCCATTTAGATCTAAAACGCCTGCTAATAATGCATTATATAGCCTGTATATACCTACAAATGTGTTTCCCAGTTTCAATGGCTTAAGTAGAATTTGAATGGAGGACTTTTACTTTTACCAGAGTACTAATTTATTTTTCTTTCTTAAGTAAAGGAACTCTGTACTTCTTCCACCACTGTTCATGAGGAATACGTTGAAAGGAATGTCACATGCTAACTTCATTAGCTGAAATATTCTAAAACCATTAAGTCTCCTATAAGCCATTCTCCCTTTCTGTGTGTGTGTGTGTGTGTGTGTGTGTGTGTGTGTGTGTGTGTGTGTGTGTGTGTGTGTGTGTGTGTGTGTGTGTGTGTGTGTGTGTGTGTGTGTGTGTGTGTGTGTGTGTGTGTGTGTGTGTGTGCGCAAGCGTGAGTGAATTACGCGAAGGGGAGTAAAGTCTTTAGTGTATTATATGCCTTATGCGCACTGTCTTTATGCTACAGAGATATACACTTTAAATTGTATACAATTTAACACAAACGTTTCTAAAGATATTAAACAGCGAGGGAAATTATACAAAAGTTAACAATAATTAACACATTTACAAGTCGTATTAAGTTTTGCAAATAAGGAAACAGATCGTGCCGCGTCACCTATTTGCGGTGCAAACGTCCCATGCGTTCCCTACCTACAGTATCTGTGGGGTCCACAGTGCAAACAGCACTGGGCTGTGGTGCATCATCATCATCATCATCATCATCATCATCATCATCATCATCATCATCATCATCATCATCATCAACCTTTATTTATTCTCGAAAATACAGTTGAAGTCACCCTCATTTTATTTTTAATTTTTTTATTGTTATTTTTTCCCCCTCCTTTTTCCTCCGATTTTCTCCCATCCCAATGTTAGTCGTTATGCCAATTCCCAATCCCCTTCCTGGTCACTGCGCACTTACCCCCCACAGTCGGTCTGGGAGGCGTCTCTACATTTCGTAGCTCCATTTCTGCAGACCCCTCTCTGATTGGCCACTGTTGCCCAATCGCGTGACGAGCTGTGTCTTTGCCCATTTCCGCGTCGAACAGCCTGCAAACTACCTGGCGTTCTATCGCCATGCTCTAAGACAAACTCTAACCTTAACCAACTTCGAAAGAGTGCCTAAGCTTAACCGTCGAAAGAACTTGCCGTCACGCTCTAAGACAAACTCTAACCTTAACCAACTTCGAAAGAGTGCCTAAGCTTAACCAGTGTAGAAACAGGCGTGGGCCAATCAGAGAGGGGTCTGCAGAAATGGAGCTACGAAATGTAGAGACGCGTCTGGGAGAGTGGAGGCTATCACGTGCTTCCTCCGACACACGTCTAGCCAATCAACCGCTTCTTTTCACCTGGCAGCGTGGACTCTCACTGAGAGGGTGTAACGTGTGGAAGGATCACACTACCCCCCTTAGATCCTATCCGCGCTTAGCAGGCGCCCCGACCGAACTGTAGGAGTCGCTGTTTACAACGACCCGGACCCACCCCGCCAGCTTTCCCACCCTCTAATACAGCCAATTGTATTAGTGTGAACGGCCAGCCAAGCTGGTGACAACGCCGGAGCTGGTCTCCGGTGTTGGTGACGAACGCAATCTCCGCTACGCCACCTGACCGCCCTTCACCCTCATTTTCAATGTCGTAGAGAGTAGAGACTTTACAGACATTTCCATGCACAGATTTCTACAATATAACAATAATAAATATGAATAACTATCTATATAGTACTCTTCACACATGGGCCGCAGTCCAGAGTGCCCCACAGCACAGTATAAAATGAGCATAAAATCAGCACACAAATTGACAAAATAAAAAGAAATGCATAAATTGCAGACAATAAAAGTAGTGCAATGTAAATGTGCATACTTAGGAATAAAATAGGCATAAAATAAGTACAATAGTAAAATGTCGCTCGAAGGCATGTGAACCCCCCCGGAACAGTCAGTCCCCCAAACACCCTACACACACATCAATCCCTACCACGTCCCCATCCATGACACACCCAAACACAAACTCTTTTCCTCACCGTCAGAGGTCATGTGACGTCAGCAGCATCTCGTTTTGAATCAGGGCTTGTGTGCCATAATAAGGCGACAGTTTCTCAAGTTCAAGTTTCAAGTTTTGTTCTATTTGTCACATAATAAGGTACATGTAAGGTACTGTACATGGGGCGACAGTGGCTCGGGAGGTAGAGCAGTCATTTGGTCATCCCGGTTCGATTCCCGCTCCTCCTCGATCAAGACATTTAACCCCTAATTGCTCCCGGTGAGCAGGTTGTCACCTTGCATGGTTGCCTCCGCCGTGGGTGTGTGAATGTGTGAGTGAATGGGTGAAATGTGAGGAACAAATTGTAAAGCGCTTTGGATAAATGACCATTTACCATTTACATGTACGTTACAGTGAAATGCTTGGTTCTGTATGAGCCTCCTGAGATTGTGCTTCATCCAGTACAAAAGTAAAAAAGAATAAATATGCGCACATTTGCATGGATAATGCCAGATTAAAAAACAATTAGTAACATTAGTAACAAACTCAACACAACCGATTACTGCACTGAAACACTGTATTGACTGTCACTGAATAGAACCACTGCCTCACACACACACACACACACACACACACACACACACACACACACACACACACACACACACACACACACACACACACACACACACACACACACACACACACACACACACACACACACACACACACACACACACACACACACACACACACACACACACACACACACACACGCCAAACTAGAACTCAAGTGTACTGTTCATTGTATGAAGGACATAACAGTGAAGGGTACTGTTATGAAGGATTTACCAGTACCCCCTAATAGGCAAACAAAATATTTGAATAGATATCACTATGCAACTTTCCCAGTTTGTTATGTACATATAAACTAAGACAAAATATATTGCAAGTTTTCAGAATTTTAAGTTTATATATGCAAATGAGGCACTTCCCCATTTACTCATTCAGCGCCAGCTATTAGACGGGTCTGTCGTAGCAATGCCACACTTTAAAAGATAGGAGTGCGTCACCTTGTTTGTCAAATCTATATAATAGGTATTATGTTCCATCATGAATGCATGAAAGGGGAGGGGGGGGGTCGTTTCTGATTATTTGATTGCCAGTAACGGCATTCGTATTGAACACTAAAAACTCTTATCAGCCCGATCGGTATAAAAGCATTGCACGATCAAGCTAAAATGGACGTCAGATAGTCCTTACCTGTGATCGGGAGTATTCTAAAAATAATATTCCAATTGTTTGATCGCCATCTGGTATATCCGATGTCCATTTGGTCCACGGCATAACCCACCACAACATATGGATCGGGGATATTTGATGCGCTTCAATGGAACCGGGAGAACCGCTCAACTGGCTCGACCCAGAAAACTGCACCCGGAGACATTTGACCATTGCACAGGCCAAGATATAAGGTTTCAAAGGGTGCTCGATACCGCCGTCTAGCTGGATTTGGCCGGTATTGCACTTTGGCGATCTCAGACTCATTCCCTATGGTAACACCAAGGTCCCTCGATGAATAATGAATACAAATATCGAATAAAAGAATAAACGACCAAAACCCGACTTATCTCGGGTTTGGCAATTAAATAGTTAAATATGCGCACATTTATGGATGCAATCACGCAAAATTAAGTAAAATAAACAACTAAATGTGTGTTATTGACGTTTTATTGTCACTAGTTTCATAGAAGACATGTTTAGGAAGCAAAATATAACAAAATCTCAATATCGTCGGAAATAAAGCAAAAAGGCGATTTTGGGGTAGTGTGTGCATGTGGATGTGTGTGTGGATGTAGAACAGACGGGTCCCTAAATCTCTTTAGCGCTCTGCGGGGGCTGAAATTAGTCACGTTTTAATTGTCATGCGGTAGTTTGGACAAAGGTAATAGAAGCGAAAGAGAGCAACACTGCAACACTGTTCAATGGAAGGCGATGACAGGGAGAGTGAGTCAGATGTGTCGGAAAGTTCTCAGCACAGGTGTCTCTAGCGTCGCCCCTTCATGATCCCCCTCCATGATCCTTCCAGTTCAGATTGGCCCACTGATCCTATTCGTATGCCTGTAGGCTGTTACCATAGAAACACAACTCACACAGCCCACGAAACCCGACAGCAGGAGCCTTATTCTGTGACTTTATCCTAGGGTTCTTCCTATGGTCATTTGAAAGAATATGATAGAAATTAAAGTTATGCCCATGGCCTACACCCTAAGCTCTGTTACCCATTATTGTATTCAATTAAATTCAAACCTTTGTTTATTCTCGAAAGGACAATTGAGGTCACCCTCCTTTTCAATGTCGTTGAGACTTAGACGGTACAATTCATACATTTTTCACAATATAATAATAAATAAATATGAATAACTCTATGTATATAGCACTTTTCAAACATGCCCCACAGCAATTAGTATAAAATTAACATAAAATCAGCATATAGTTGACCGAATAAAATACAATGCATAAATTGCAGACATAAGAATAGGCATAAAATAAGTACAAAAAGTACAATGTTGCTCGAAGGCATGCGGCCGCCTTGAAACAGCCAGTCCCCCAAACATGACTCTGAATTTGTGTGCTAAGAGTAAAAGCCTACCAGTTTGTATTCAATGTCTCTTTAAACCAAGAGAAGGAAAGTATAATTTAAGAGGGTTATGTATTCTTAAAACATGTAAAAAGGTAAGCTAGATGTGTTTCAATTTTGAGAGTTAAATTATGGAATAGCCTTAGTGACGGGTTGAAGTTGTGTACTTCTCAGGGGAGATTTAAAAAAGCCTTAAAGGATAAAATAATTCAGGAGTACAGTTTTGAGTAAAACATCAAACATTTATTTTTTCTTTCAAAAAATTATATCTTGCAGCATATTTTAAGTTTTTCTTTCTTATATTAAAATATATTTAGTTTTTAAGAATTTGTAAAATGAGCATGTGCTTCAGCCTATTCCTTTTTTTCGGTTGTTGATTTTGGATTTTGTGTGTGAGCTTGCCTTGAATATGTAGGCCTACATTTGTTTTTTCCTTTTTTTTTTTTTTTCAAACACGGGTGTGTTTGATTTGTCTGTAAACAAGACCGAAAAATAAACTGCATTCATTCATTCATTCATTCATTCATTCATTCATTCATTCATTCATTCATTCATTCATTCATTCATTCAACAGTGCAGCAAGCACAGATGTGGGTGCCTTCTAGCCGTTAGCAATGCCATCCTAACCAACTAACGTTACAGCGCAGCTTGGTTAGCTGGCTGGCTGCCTAGCAACATCTCGCCGATGTGGAGTCGACTTACATCGGCATTTTCTTCAATATGACATTTGATTCAATATGATTCTCTAAATATGAGTGGTCAGTGTTTCAGCAATACGCTAGGGCGGTGGTATGGTTTTGCCAAAGACAGGAGGCTAGTGGCTATAAGGCATCCCCAATTATAGCAGGCAGGCTAGTCGCTATAAGGCATCCCCGTTACAGCAGACAGGCTAGTGGCTATAAGGCATCCCCATTACAGCAGACAGGCTAGTGGCTATAAGGCATCCCCGTTACAGCAGGCAGGGTAGTGGCTATAAGGCATCCCAATTACAGCAGGCAGGCTAGTGGCTATAAGGCATCCCCATTACAGCAGGCAGGCTAGTGGCTATAAGGCATCCCCATTACAGCAGGCAGGCTAGTGGCTATAAGGCATCCCCGTTACAGCAGGCAGGGTAGTGGCTATACGGCATCCCCGTTACAGCAGGCAGGGTAGTGGCTATAAGGCATCCCCATTACAGCAGGCAGGCTAGTGGCTATAAGGCATCCCCGTTACAGCAGACAGGCTAGTGGCTATAAGGCATCCCCGTTACAGCAGACAGGCTAGTGGCTATAAGGCATCCCCGTTACAGCAGACAGGCTAGTGGCTATAAGGCATCCCCGTTACAGCAGACAGGCTAGTGGCTATAAGGCATCCCAATTACAGCAGGCAGGCTAGTGGCACTAGAGCAGGGGTGGCCAACCAGTCAGAGACTATACAGTAAGAGCCACAAAAATTACTGTGGTACCACAAAGAGCCACACCATATACCAGCGTTTCTCAACCTTTTTTTTCAGTCACGGCACCCTTCATGTGTTTATATACTGTAGGTCTCACCCTCTGGCCTCTGAAGTTGCTAATGTCTTTTTTATTTGGGCCTCACAGGGTTAAAAGTACCCTGTGAGACCCACGGTTGCAAAATTACAGAATCACTTTTAGCCATTTAAAAAAAGAATGTTTATTTAAAAAATATTAAGCACATATATAGTCAATTGGTCCTGTTGTTCAGCCTCACAATGCTATTTGATAGTAAATGTGTTTATATGTCCCACCCTCTGGCCTCTGAAGTTGCTAATGTCTTTTTAATTTGGGCCTCACAGGGTTAACCTCTTAAGCCCGAGATATACAGTAAAAGTGTATATTTTCAGCATTACGTTTGTTTACCAATTATTTTAACTGTTATTAGTGAAATATAAGATTATAGAAATCTCAGGGCATTGAGTCGGAAACCGGCACATATTGACAGGAAGAAGTGGCACAGCCGAAAGTGAGTGTAGTCTTTTGAAGGAAGAGACTCAGGGCTTTCGAATTTCAAAAAACTACCCTACCCAGCTCACACCAGCCCCTGTCAATCATCTGACTTCTGGATTAACTTTTTTATTTCTCTTATTTTTTGGGATTATCTCCCACAAACCTGAACGTTATTGCCATAAAACAGAACGCAGTTCGTTTATCTACCTTTCTGTGAACGTCTTGCAAAAAACGGTGTTGCAATACGATGAAAAATTGTGGAGAAATTTACATTATAAAAAAGATGGCAGAATTCAGTACTGTATCTACAAAACCTTCTGTTTAATCATCTTCCCTTTATTCATTTGCTTAGATTTTTCAGGTCTGGTCCATTTTAGCATGGTGTTATTCACAGTCAAAGATAATTTTTTTTTAAATAGAATTGATATTCTCCTTTGGTTCATTACAATTTACTCAAGCCTAGTAACATTCACACTATTTCTGACACTGATCCATATATGTCCCTAGATTCAGATACCAAGAACATGCAAATGGACCATAAAATTGTAAATGTTTATTCTATGTCCTTATGGAATGAGTGACATTAAAAAAAATTGATGGAAGAGCCGCACATTGACGGGCAAAGAGCCGCACGCGGCTCGCGAGCCGCGGGTTGGCCACCCCTGCTATAAGGCATCCCCGTTACAGCAGGCAGGCTAGTGGCTATAAGGCATCCCCAATTACAGCAGGCAGGCTAGTGGCTATAAGGCATCCCCATTACAGCAGGGGCATCCCCATTAATATAAGGCATCCCCATTAACTCTGCACCTACTCTGCATATTAAGGCAATTTCACTTCTCTTGATGTGGAAGGGGATATGGGAGAAAGAGAGAGAGAGAGAGCTCTAAGTAGAACAGATTTTAATGATGTGAACCAGCAGCGTAACATAATTGTGATTGACCAGTGCACGTTTATTCTTGCCCCCCCCCCCTTACCCGCCCAAACACAAATGCACATTTGTGCACACACACACACACGCACGCACGCACGCACGCACGCACACACGCACGCACACACACACACACACACACACACACACACACACACACACACACACACACACACACACACACACACACACACACACACACACACACACACACACACACGAACACTCCAGACAACAACTGCTATGTCTCCATGGAGAGGCTGAAACTCCCCATCCTGCAAACCAGCCTTTGATCAGCACCACGGACAGCAGCGTGTCAGGAGTGCCAGGGTTATCAAAGCGAATCTAACAGCCTGCTCTGGACTCAAACCACCACAGCCTGGCTTCTCCAACTATCAAACATATGAAATAGCTTTAGCTTTAGACTAACCAATCAACACAAAGGTAGCTTACCCAATATGTCAATAGTAAGCATAATAATAATTAATTACATTTATATTAGGGATGCTTGATATTGGCTTTTTTACCGATACCGATATACCGATATTGTCCAACTCTTCATTTCCGATACCGATATCAACCGATACCGATATATGCAGGGTTCCATTTAAATTTAATAATTTCAGGTAATTAACATTACTTATTACATGGCGTTTTCACATTCGCCGAAATGCTTGATTGTGATTGGTCAATAGCCCCCGACAGCGGTGAATAATTTTTCGATAACCACCGGTGATTATTGTTTTTCGCAGCTGGAGTAATCAAGCCCCACTGACACACACTGTTTCAGTGCAATCAGACACACCTGCCGGGCTGCCCGCGATAATAATAATCACTTTATTTGGGCTGATAGAGCCACAGAACAACTGCGTCTGCATTTGATCTCGTCTTGTCAATTTTGTCAAATGAATTAGGTATATTGTTAGTAAGTTAGCCATGTAATAAGCGGGATAATGTATAGCTATACTCGGTCATCATCGCAAAATAATTGACCTTCACTGACGTTTAAAACACCTCGCCGAGGCGCCTCTGTATTTTAAACTCCGTGTTGGTCAATTATTTTGCGACAATGACCTCGTAGCTATACATTATCCCTTACATATCTCTTGTTGTGGAATTAACACAACATTATGCATACTTTTGACAATAAATAAAATCAGAATTTGTTCTTACTTGCTTGCCTGGGTAAATAAAGGTTATTAAAATGTAAAAAAAAAATAAAGAAAAAAAAATTGAAAACCGATACCGATATTTTCCGATATCACATTTTAATGTCGATATCGGCCGATAATATCGGACATCCCTAATTTATATAGCGCGTTTCTAGACACTCAAAGTACTCCCCACAATGTAGGGTTGGAAATTGCCTCCTTAGCTAGTAGCACCCGACCTTGGGCTACGCAGGCTCAATGGCTGCCATACACTGGCACCCGGCACACATCACACTACACAATGGCTGAACGGCTCAGGAGACAGGGATTGATATCAGCCAATTAAGGGGGGGAGGGATGATTAGGTGGCCTTGATGTCAGAGACCTGATTGGGAATTTGACCAGAAACTTCGGGGAACCCCCTACTCTTTGCGATAGGTGTCCTGGGTTCTTTAAACGACCGAGATTCAGTCAGGACCTCTTCGGTTTAGCGTCTCATCCGAAGGACAAATAACCGTCAAGAGAAGCAACTCATTATAGACCCACACACAGTATGAATGAATGGATGACGGCCCCTGGTCACACAATCACTTGCATTTATAGAATTGTCTTTCATCGTTCATCGACCATCGTGAACGGCATAGCAGCCAAAACCTCATCGCAGACATGGATTACAGTCTGACACAGGAACGGTCAATGCACATAGGGCCCCGTCTACGATAGTAGAAGCAAGTGGCAAAAGATGGGCTTCCCACACGGGCCCCTGACAGCTTCTGGGCCCACGCACAGCTCGCACCATCGATATTTACGGCCATCGATGTCGATCACAAGAGGTGAGTTCTCTGGGCGTCAATCCGTATGGAGCCTGTCCATTTGGAACAGTATCCAGTAGCAGGCTGTGGTGTAAATGAGCACTCCCTGCAGGGTGTAAGTACCATTGACGAGTGAGAATGAGTCCAGACCTGTTCGTCTATGCCAAGCTAACAGGCTATCAACATCACTCTAAATAATGTCATCTGGTATGGGTTTGTCCAGGGCCGGACCTAGCACATTTGGCGCTGTAGGCAAGCTTCATCACTTCAAAACTTAAAAAAAATTGTTTTAGGTAAACTTAATGTTAGCTAACGTTACCAACTAACTAACATTCCACCACACTGGCTAGCTCGCTACACCAAAACTAACGTTGTTATTATTACTCAAATGTCTATTTCATGACACAATGAAAATTACGCAAATTGCTGTATTGCTGAACTTGCAATATGTTTTGCTAAAAATAGCCTTATGACAGTTTCGACTGAATGGCAATAACAAACGCTGGCTAGACATGATCCATCCGCTAATGTTGACAATACAATCAAAATTGCATACCTTTGGTGGCTAAGTGGCACAGTGGGCAAGGCGCTCGCCACTAACGCAGGAGATGCTGGTATCGAGCCTAGCTCTCTGCGTTGCTACCGGCTTGGCCGGCCGTCATACTAACACAATTGGCAGTGTTAGAGGGCGGGAAAGCCGGTGGGTGGGGATTGGACGTTGTGGACAGCGACTCCTACAGGTCGGTTGGGTGACGCCGGTACGGCGGAAACAGGAAGTATCGGGGGCAGCGTGAGCCTCCCACGCGTTACTCCTCGCCACTGAGAGTTCGAGCTGCTGCGGTGAAAAGATGCGACAGACTGCCTCCTCGTGTACCGGATGGGACACATGATGCAAGGCTTCTGTCCTCACTACAGCCGACCAGTGGAGGCATAGTCTGGCAATGTTCAAGACAGGGGAGGAAAGAATTGGAAATACAAAATTGGGATGGGAGAAAAATAGAAAAAATAAGGAGAAAAAGTGGATAAAAAAAATATTTGCATACCTTTATCCTTGGCACGTTTCTCTTCTCTTCTCTTTTTATACTGCGCCCCGGATGGCTTTTGCCTCTTCATAGTTCTCTAATGTTAGTCTTTCTTTCCTTCCTCGACCGTCTGCCATCAGCATCCAATTAACACTAAATGGCCATCTTTGATGGATGGGGATTTGGTGTATGCATGTGTGCGCGTGCGCACGCCCCAGGACCAAATATCCCCAAGAACAAAACAAGAATAAAATGAATTTGTCCATTTCACAGTTAGGGGTTAGGCTTAGGTTAGACATGTAGTGGTTATGGCTAAGGTTTGGTGAATTAACGGAAGTCAATGTGAAGGGAATGGAAATGTGGCTGTGAGTGTGTGGTACTCTTTGACATGGTGTGAGCTAATTAGACGGAAGCAGGATTAGATTCCAGTCACCTTCGCTGACCCTGGAGATGACTGATGACGCGGATAACATGCTGCTGCCTCAGAGTGCTAAGGGATCAATGCAATCAATCTGTTCTGGTGTCAGGTGGGCTTATCTATTTACATTTACATTTAGTCATTTAGCTGAACGCCTTTAACCTAAGCGACTTACAAGTTATGTACGACAGGTCAGCAGGAAGGGCACAACTCTTTCAGCTGAGTAACAATGTTCATCAAACAGTGTTGAAACAGTGCATGATAGTCGAAGACAGTAAGAAGGTTAGTTTTCTTTTTCTTCTTTCATTTCAGATATTGATTGAAGAAGTGTGTTTTTAGTCGACGGCGAATGATTTGTTGTGTTTCGGCTGTCCTAACTGTGGTGGGAAGTTTGTTTCACCATTGTGGAGCGAGGACCGAGAATAGGCGGCTTCTCTTTGATGCCCCTTCTGGAGCTTGCATAGGAGTGGGTCTGAGGTGGCCGGAAGATGTAGAGCGGAGGAGTCTTGAGGGTGTGTAGTTAGAAGATGTAGAGCGGAGGGGTCTTGAGGGTGTGTAGTTAGAAGATGTAGAGCGGAGGGGTCTTGAGGGTGTGTAGTTAGAAGATGTAGAGCGGAGGGGTCTTGAGGGTGTGTAGTTAGAAGATGTAGAGCGGAGGGGTCTTGAGGGCGTGTAGTTAGAAGATGTAGCGCGGAGGGGTCTTGAGGGTGTGTAGTTAGAAGATGTAGAGCGGAGGGGTCTTGAGGGTGTGTAGTTAGAAGATGTAGAGTGTAGGGGCCTTGAGGGTGTGTAGTTAGAAGATGCAGAGCCTAGGGGTCTTTAGGGTGTGTAGTTAGAAGATGTAGAGTGTAGGGGCCTTGAGGGTTTGATTGATTGATTGGAAACTTTATTAACAGATTGCAGAATGGGTACAATACACACAATTGTTAAGGGGATGCAGACCAGAGAAAGACTTTCATCTTGTTTACATCAGGGTCCCCCATTTTCAATTCATCAGGACATATATGACATACACGACATACAGATAGACAGTACTGCTACATCTATACATTTATGACATACCGCAAATACAGTACTGTTTGTGATACAAAAAGAGTCCAGAAAAGGGAGTATATACATTTGACGTAGAAACTGTACATTGGAGGGGGTTGGGGGGGGGGGGGTTGGGTAGGGAGGGGTTGGGTAGGGCGGGGTTGGGGGGGGAACACTGTACAACTGTACAAGCAAAACTGTACATTGGGATATTGACAACCATACTAGGTAATTTACATTGGAGGGGGTTGGGGGGGGGGGGGGGACTCTGTACGAACAAGCAAAACTGTACATTGGAATATTGACAAAACCATACTAGGTAAATTACTGTACATTGGAGGGGGTTGGGTTAGGACATTTACAGGGGCCAGTTTCGAATTGCAGTCTCCCGTAGGTTCAAGTTCAAGTTTCTTTAATAGTTGTCATACAGAAGTACAGAATACTTTTATACAAAATGCTTCTTACTGTTACGCTCCAGAGACTGTGCAAGACAAGATAAGTATGAAATAAAATAACATAGTATGAAATAAAATAACATAGTATAGCATGTAAATTAGAAGTAAAAAAAAATGAGGTCATAGTGTTCAGTATAGACATATGTACAATGTTCGATGCAGAATAGACGTAACTGAGTTACCATATAATATACAATACTATGCAGTGTACTAATATACAATACTATATAGTGCAAGGCAGAAATGGGATGAGGTGCAATTTAGGTACAATTTACAGTAGGTGTACGAGTTGTAGTGCAAATCCTTTATCAATAAATATAAAGTGTGTTTGTGTGATCTAAAGTGTGGAGAGTGGGTGCTGCAGTGTGTTGTTTGTTTAAGTGAGTGTGTGGGTGTGTGTGCTGTGTGCATTTGATGGTTGTTGCATAGTGTTTATTGTTCGTTTAGCAGCCTGATGGCCTGGGGATAGAAGCTTCTTCTGAGTCTTTCTGTGCTCGCCTTAAGACTCCGGTATCGCTTGCCTGACCGCAGCAGTTCAAAGAGGCAGTTGTTCGGGTGGCTCGAGTCCTTAATAATTCTCTTAGCCTTCCCCCTGCACCGCTTGTTGTAAATGTTCTGGAGGGTGGGAAGCCCCCCTCCAATTGTGCGTTCGGCTGAACGTGTCACTCTTTGTAGTCTGCTACGGTCTTGTGCAGTGCTATTCCCAAACCAGGAGGTGATGTTGCCAGTCAGGATGCTCTCTATTGTACATGAGTAGAAGTTCCTAAGGATCTTCTGACTGACTTGGAACTTCCTTAGGCGCCTGAGGAAGTAGAGGCGTTGTCGTGCCTTGAGAGTGGTTTTGAAAGTGGGTAGTGATCAGTGGAGGCTGCTGACCAAATTTTTAGGTGAAGCACAAATTATTATATTATATTATATATTAAATTATATTTTTTAAACATCCCCAACGCTGTAACACCCCCATTCCTCCCATGTGTCAGGCTCCTCATTCGCTTCCATTCATTTTGGGGACCATGTTTAAATATCATACTTGTCATACTGAAGTATAAACAAACTATACTGCTGTGACGATTTAAATAACACAGACCATTCTGAGTCAATGGTATGCAAAACTGTACATTGGAATATCTAACATGTATTTAACACCTTCCTCTGCACGAGGCCACAGATGGGTTTTTATGTAACACAAGGACAATGAATGAATGAATGAATGAATGAATGAATGAATGAATGAATGAATGAATGAATGAATGAGAGAGACCACGGCGGGTTTATATTAACACAACAGAACTGAATGAGAGAGAGAGACAGAGAGAGACCACGGCGGGTTTATATTAACACAACAGAACTGAATGAGAGAGAGTGTGTGTGTGTGTGTGTGTGTGTGTGTGTGTGTGTGTGTGTGTGTGTGTGTGTGTGTGTGTGTGTGTGTGTGTGTGTGTGTGTGTGTGTGTGTGTGTGTGTGTGTGTGTGTAATAACAAGTATACTATAATCACAGGTGTATTATGGTGCAGTGCAGGGTCCATGTGTGTGGCTTGTGTCCAATAACAATAGTCCATGTATCTTTTGTGTGTGCGTGTGTTTAAGACTGTGGTCTTTGATAATGAGAATGTTATAGTTCTTCGTTCTACACTGAATGAATGAATGAATGAATGAATGAATGAATGAATGAATGAATGAATGAATGAATGATGAATGAAAACTTTATTTAACAGATTGCAGAATGGGTACAATACAGTACGGCTCAATACACATGTTAAGGGGATGCAGACCAGAGAAAGACTTTCGTCTTGTTTACATCAATTCAGTGCCACATACACACAGTCCTCATATCCCTCCTAGTTACACACAGTCATCATTATCCCTCCCATACAATACGCACAACACAACAGACTAACTCGTCTTGCTCAATACTTGTTTATGAGTTTTAAGAGACAGCACTGTAATCTCTCTCAACCAAAGCTCTGACACCTTGCTATCTGAAACACTGACACCATTATAATATCAACCTAATAATATCAACCTGATAATATTGAAACATTATCAATATAACGTTAGCTACCAACTTTAGCAGGGCTCCTAATAACACAAGATACATTTCACTATGAATTGAAAATGGGGGACCCTGATGTAAACAAGACGAAAGTCTTTATCTGGTCTACTGCATCTCCTTAATAATTATGTGTATTGAGCCGTACTGTATATTGTACCCATTCTGCAATCTGTTAAATAAAGTTTTCATTCATTCATGCCTTTTGAAAAGTGACATGGTCGATGTAGGAGTTATGATGCGGTTTAAATTCGGTTACAGTAAAGGTGCTCCCATAGTCCAGCAGACTGTACACAGAGCAGACTCCGCGGATGTCCGCGCGGCTCTGTGTACAGTCTGCTGGACTATGGGAGCGCCTTAACGTTACACAAACTGACATTCTAAAGCCAAGACACTTACCCATAAAGACGGTATCTCGATCGATCTCATCCATCGTTGAATAGTGCAGCTTCTCCATGTGACGAGTCCGACTCGAGCCGCGTGCATTAATCCCATGGGAAATGTAAACAATATAGCATCGCGAGCCAGCTTGTTGCATCAAATTGATGTTTGGCTTTTGTCTCCCGAGTGAAGTTAGAACTACTACACTTCGGCTGGTCCAGGCTAAGCACTGCAGGCTTTCGTTTGACAACAACTGAGATAAAATCATCTATCATCAAACAGCAGTCTTTTGTGATCTAATCCAATCGATCCTTCATTTGCGTGAGGATGCTGTCGAAATCCACTATTATGTTGATGCGTGACACACGTTCCATTTTCGGGACTCCGACTCCAGACAGTCACCCAAGCGATTCACCCAAATAAAGTTTTCATTCATTCATTAATTTGCTGTCTCCTTATAACCGTCTGCTTTTACTCTTAGCTTTTCTTCATAGGAGAATGTGTGAAAAGATTCCTGTATGATCCGATCTACGATGTTTGGAGGAGCATCCATAATTCTTTGCAAAAATAATTTCCTATATTAGCCAGCTACAACAACAAGGAAGTTAGTTAGAACTACACTAGTCTTCAAGTTCAACTGAGATTTAAAAAAATATATATTTATATCATCCAAGTAAACGATGCAGTGCACAACAATAACTGAACAAGTGAATAAAGATATTAAAATATGAATGATTATATTAGGCAAATAAATGTTCTTCTTCAGGCAAACAGATGATGCAACACAACGTTGACTATAGTAGAACACTGACGCCAGTCCAGCTGCAGACTTCCTGGCACCACTTGCAGACAGTCTCTGATTGGATTTTGAAGGTTGTCAATCATTCAACCTCTGTGTAATATTGGATGTCAAGGCTGTCAATCAATCAATCCTCCATTCAGTGGCAAGAGTTTAACTGCACAGACCGTGCTTAGATGAAATTAATAGCCTATTTTGATTCGCTGTTATATATTATTTATTTAACAAAGGGTCACACCTGTGAAGTATTCTTCACGAATAATTAA
The DNA here is from genome assembly GCF_963971535.1 of Notolepis coatsorum. Lineage (NCBI taxonomy): Eukaryota > Metazoa > Chordata > Actinopteri > Aulopiformes > Paralepididae > Notolepis > Notolepis coatsorum. The sequence continues at coordinate 75,565,280 of NC_140166.1, read as the reverse complement.
GGCAATACTGCAGTGCAGGCATGCTCAGAGCTGTCAATTTTGGCCATTTAAAAAAAAAAAAAAATGCACTGGCATTTTTTTACAGAGGAAAACATATATATATAAAAAAAATAAAAATAAAAAAAAAATATATATATATATATATATTTTTTTTTATATAGGTATATGTAAATTAATAATAATTATGAATTATGAGTGAATTTGTGTTTCACGTGTTGTCATAGAGAAACCTCCACTGGTAGTGATTCACATTCCTTTACAGCTTTGGGTAGGGCGTTCCACATTGATGTGGCATAATTGCGAAACGTGTTTAGTCCCTTGTTTGAGCCGAATGTGGGTTTAACATGATTTGTGGAGCTCCCTCTGGTGTTGTGATCGTGGTATTCACTGACCTTTGGGAAGTATTTTGACATGTACATGGGTACCTTGGTCGTGTAGTGTATCTTGTAGACCAGGCCCATTGCAAGTTGCTGTATGTACTCTGTCGTCTACTCTAAGCCATCCTAGGTTGTCAAAGTGGGCAGGGGTGAGGTGGGTTCTAGGAGTAAGGTCAAGCAGTAGTCTGACCAGTTTGTTTTGAGATGTTTGTAATTTTGTTTTTAGCGCCTTTGAGGTGCTTTGGTACCATGAGGTGCAAGCATAGTCGTAGTACCTTTGAATGAGTGCTCCTGCCAGAGTCTTCAGGGTATTTCTGTTTACCAGAGAGGAGATCTGGTACAAGAATCGAGTTCGTTGATTGACTTTTTTTATTACATTGGATGCCATTTTGTCACAGGAGAGATTAGCCTCTAGGATGGAACCCAGGTAGGTAATTTCATCTTTCATTGTGACAATATTTTCACCCACTGTAACTGAGAAGCCGTCGGTCTTGCTGAGTTTGTTATTTGAACCGAAGAGAATGGACTCTGTTTTGCCCATGTGTAATGATAGTTTGTTATCAGTGAGCCATATGCAGATTCTGCCTAGTTCCGAGCTGAGGGTTTTTTCAACCTGTAACTTGTTCTTGTCAGAGACCAGCAGGGCTGAGTCGTCCGCAAACAGGAACAAGTTGCAGTCACAAGATGACGACATGTAATTTGCATAAATTAGGAACAGTAGCGGTCCTAGTATGCTTCCTTGTGGAACACCACAGCTCACTGTGAGGGGGGGGGGGGGGTAGGGTACCGTTTACATCCACCATCTGTTCCCTCCCCTCAAGGTAGGATTGCATCCAGCTCACTGATAAGACTATCAAAACCAATTGCTTTTAGCTTGTCAATCAGAATGGAGTGATTGACAGTGTCGAAGGCCTTTTGTAGGTCCAGCATGACCATGCCGCAGTATTTGTGTAGTTAGAAGATGCAGAGCCTAGGGGTCTTGAGGGTGTGTAGTTAGAATATGTAGAGTGGAGGGCTCTTGAGGGTGTGTAGTTAGAAGATGTAGAGCGGAGGTGTCTTGAGGGTGTGTAATAATAATCCATAATAAATCCAATTTCTATAGAGCCTTTCAGGAAACCCAAGGTCGCTTCACAATCAAGAGGGCTAGGGAAAGGGGGCAATAGGGGAAAAGGGGGGGGGGGGGCTGAGGGCAGATAAGGGATAATGAACCTAAAGTGTAGTTAGAAGATGTAGAGTGGAGGTGTCTTGAGGGTGTGTAGTTAGAAGATGTAGAGCGGAGGTGTCTTGAGGGTGTGTAATTAGAGACCATTGACTGCTTAGAGGGGGGGGGGGTGATAAATACAATGGGAACAATTCACCAAGGACGTTGTGTGTTCATATCTAAACATGTAATGGAAACAATTCCGCAAGGAAGTTGTGTGTTCATATCTAAACATACAATGGGAACAATTCACCAAGGAAGTTGTGTGTTCATATCTAAAAATGGTAGAACAATAGAAATAGAAGAGGAAATATAGACACCCACACACTGGATTGATAAACCTTTGTGCGGTTTATTCAGCCATATTTTAACCAACGGCTTGTGAAGGAGTTCACTGTGCAACCATCTACTAGGTCCTGGGGATGTATTACAGGGATTGGTTCAGGCCTTTTTAGAAGCCCACTGTTTTAATGATCACTTACAGCATAGAATTGTTTCTCAACATGCGATATGTGGACCCTCCAGGGGTCCTTAATGGGGTCCCAGGGATCCCCCAGAAAAAAAGGTAAACCGTTTAAGATGACTATTTATACCATGGCCTGGGTGAATACTCAATTCTGATTGACTGGAGGGGTGTTGATTATTTTTGTATATACTGTACGGCTAGAGCCTCATCACAGCTAAAAATGTATGTGCTTGTTTCACTGTTTTCAACATTACCACTGTTTAACAATGTTACCGCTGAACCCAACATGTAACCATAGCAACTATCTGACATAACGTTCAAGTTGCCTTTTTCACAAACTAAATGTAGCTAACTAAAACAAACAAACAAACAAACAAACAAACAAACAAACAAACAAACAAACAAGGAATAGATTTCAATATAACATTTACTCTTTTTGGGGAACTCAAAACGTATGAGGAATGGGAGGCAGCAGAAGAGAAAGAGATACATGATATGAAGATGAAAGCAAAAGGCAACAAAAGGTATTGGGCGTTAGAGAGGAGGAACTGGACAAAATAAAAGAAGACAGGCATGACAAAATACAAAGAAAACAGCAGCATAAGCATTTTGGCTCAAAGACCCTCTCTCCAGTATTAAATACACTCTCTCCAATCTTAAAGACCCTCTCTCCAGTATTATATTGCAGTTAATTTAGGCTTAAAGACCCTCTCTCCAGTCTTCTATTGTAGTTCATTATTTAAAGACCCTCTCTCCAGTCTTCTATTGTAGTTCATTATTTAAAGACCCTCTCTCCAGTCTTCTATTGTAGTTCATTATTTAAAGACCCTCTCTCCAGTCTTTTATTGTAGTTCATTATTTAAAGACCCTCTCTCCAGTTTTTATTGTAGTTCATTATTTAAAGACCCTCTCTCCGGTCTTCTATTGTAGTTCATTATTTAAAGACCCTCTCTCCAGTCTTTTATTGTAGTTCATGTGGGTTTAAAGACCCTCTCTCCAGTCTTCTATTGTAGTTCATTATTTAAAGACCCTCTTTCCAGTCTTAAAGACCCTCTCTCCGGTCTTCTATCGTAGTTCATCATTTAAAGACCCTCTCTCCGGTCTTAAAGACCCTCTCTCCGGTCTTCTATCGTAGTTCATCATTTAAAGACCCTCTCTCCGGTCTTCTATCGTAGTTCATCATTTAAAGACCCTCTCTCCAGTCTTAAAGACCCTCTCTTCATTTTGTGTGCCCCTTCCTGTGACGACCCAGTGTTTCATGTGTGACGTAATTAGGGTATTAAATCCATTGGAGATCTTTAATCAGACAATACTATTCACAAAAATAAATTCTATAATTTGCCCAACTATCAGAAATGGTTGCAAACTGTTTGTGCAAAACAGTTCCCCACAATTCCCTTCATACATCCTTGATGACTTCCTCAAATGAAATCCAAATAAAAAGGGGATTGTGTTGGAGAGATGTGACAGAATGACATGTCATCTCTGGCGACTCTTAAACGTAGCGAGGACCTTTCAGATGAGCAGTGAGAGGCAATATTGGACCTTGTTCATTCCTCATGGATATGTGCTAGGCATACACTCATTCAATTTAAGATTTTACATTGCACACACTACATACTGCATACTACACACTACACAAATGCATGATTGTCTAAATGTGTTCCTGCTATTAGTCCTTCCCAGGCCCGGACTGGCCATCGGGAGCACCGGGAGTTTTCCCGGTGGCCTGGCCTGGCCTGCAAAAAAAAAGAAAACATTTTTTATAAAAATTTATTTTTATTTTTATTTTTAATAATTTAAATTTTTTTTTGCCATGCCATTGTTTCTAGTTGTGGCGGCGCGATAGTTAGATAACCTAGGTTGGTGGGGAACAACCAGGATTTCACTGAACTATCTGACTCTCTCCCTCTCGCGGATCACACACACACAAATGGAGCCGTGCTGCCGCTTGTGATTGGTGGAGGCGGGACCAGGCGATACAACTGATTGACAGCGGAGGCGGCGAATGGAATGGCAGATGGCACTCAGATGCAGAATAACAGCCAGGCAGTGAGCCAGGTAGTGAGGGACTCAGGAGAGATACAGTAGAGCGAAAGTCAATTAACGTTGATGTCAAGATGGCCAGTGGAAGAAAGAGAAATGGTGGAGGAGAGAGGGATGAAACAAAGAAAAAGAAAGGCCCTTACAGGAGATGCTGCTAAATCCGGCAACATTTATCAAATGTTTTCTTGCAAGGTCAAGGAACCAGCAGGTTAGTCAGTGATACAAATAAACATGTGGATGTTAGCTAGCTAAAGTTACCATGCAATGCATCATCTCCCCTGTCAAAAGCCCAATGTTAAATCTGCCAAGAAACAAATAAATAATTTAACCCTTGTGTCTGAAAACTAAAGTGTTATATTCTTACCATATTAGGGGACTAAATTGAAAAACGCCATAAAAAGATTATACAGTATGTTGAAATAATTTCCCACTTTCTTTTCCATAAATATTTTATTCAATTTCAGATAAAAAATTAAATACTCCCACTTTTCTGAAAGGAGTTGTTAAATCTGACATTACAAAAAACAATATGTGGTGGTTATGATCAGGGCTGAAGTTGAATAAACAATGTATGAAAGAGAAAGTCAAAATAATTCCAAGATAATTCAAAGATTACACACCTTTGCCACATATATTGGCTACAAACATAAACACTGCAAAGTTATAAAAAAAATAAGAATCTGATCAGACACAAGGGTTAAGTTGTTGTTCCCTTTCTAATTTCCTCAAAAACATCTAGTCTAGTTAATGTGATCAATATTATTTGACAATTGATGCTTTTTGTTGGACATTTCAGTCAGTGAGCTCATACTTTGAGCTCATTTTATAGTTAAATGATTGAGACAACGCAATCTTCTGTCTTCGTTGTGCATGCATGCGTGTGATCACCACACGCGATACATGTGTCACTATTCTGGCTATACTGTTCATTACTGTTGTAATGAAAGGTCTGTTATTTAATGTTTGTGTAAAGGGCTATTTTAACCTTTTAACTGTATTATAATAGTAAATAGAAAAATATGTTGTGCTCTTGCTTTTTTCTTTTTGAAGGTGGAGAGAGTAGCATTGCTAGTGCCACAACAGTTTTATTTGAGGTTCATAACAGTACATTGTACTAAGAAATTGTTGGCTCATTAGTTTGTGATTCACATGCACTAAAATTCACCAGAATGCAGCAAATTAAAGTCTTTGTAACTAAAATGTTCCTGGTGGGGGACCCCCCACTTAAAAAGTGGCCTGACTGGGGCTATATTTCGCGCTATATCTCCCGGTATGAATTATTTCCCCAGTCCGGCCCTGGTCCTTCCTGTAACAGATATAAGCAGACCCCTGTAGACTTTTTCGCACAGAGTTCCTCACATTTGACCCAATTCACTCACACATTCACACACCGACGGCGGAGGCGACCATGCAAGATGCCAACCTGCTCATCGAGAGCAATTAGGGGTTAAGTGTCTTGCTCAAGGACACTTCGACACGCTGCCAGGAGGAGTCGGAATCGAACCGGGAATAAATACATTAATTCATTAATAATGAATAAAATATAAACTGCTGGATTTTTACACAATAACAGCCAAGGTTTTCTCACTGTCTCTCTCCCAGACTCTCTCTCTCTCTCTCTCTCTCTCTCTCTCTCAGCTCTCTCTCTCTCTCTCTCTCTCTCTCCCAGACTGTCTCTCTCTCTCTCTCTCTCTCTCTCTCTCTCTCTCTCTCTCTCTCTCTCTCTCTCTTTCAAATGATCATCATAAGACACTTTCTCACTCAGTAATGTAACACTGCTAATGAAACACGTTGCTGCCCCAGAGAGGGTCTTTTCACTGCTCGTTCTGCCCCCCCACCCCAGTGCTGTAGGACTCGAGTCCTGGACTGATTTTCAGGACTCGTGACTCGACTTGGACTTGAGCACCGATGACTCAGACTTGGACTTGGACTCGAGCATTGACTGCATTTGGACTCGGAAGGTGCAGACGAGGACTCGGACTTGTTAATTGATGAATACCATTTTTTGTTGTTGTAATAGGCCCTAATCATCGGCATACGATATTGATGGCTAGTGCATTTGTTTGGCTATTGTGTCACAAAGTAAATAAACTCCCTTTGAAACGGTGACCGCTGTGTCATTTATGTTTAATGTTGACCTTTTCTTTATGTGTACGTCGGCTCTTTGACTGCCAGAGTGGAGTGGACTCAATCTTCATGACTCGGACTTGGACTCGGACTGGGGTAACAGGGACTCGACTCGGACTCGACTCAGGCTCTTCTTTCTCAGACTCGAACACTGGGGACTCGACTTGGACTCGAGTTTTAGTGACTCGACTACAACACTGCCGCCTACCCCTCAGTGCGTGAGAGCGGCTCTTTGAGAGCACCATTCTGACATCACCGGTTGGGGCGGGGCAGAGTGTGGAGCAGGGGGGTGGGGGCGGGGCAGAGTGTGCAGCAGGGGGGTGGGGGCGGGGCAGAGTGTGGAGCAGGGGGTGGGGGCGGGGCAGAGTGTGCAGCAGGGGGGTGGGGGCGGGGCAGAGTGTGGAGCAGGGGGGTGGGGCGGGGCAGAGTGTGGAGCAGGGGGGTGGGGGTGGGGCAGAGTGTGGAGCAGGGGGTGGGGGCGGGGCAGAGTGTGCAGCAGGGGGGTGGGGGCGGGGCAGAGTGTGGAGCAGGGGGGTGGGGGCGGGGCAGAGTGTGGAGCAGGGGGGTGGGGGCGGGGCAGAGTGTGGAGCAGGGGGGTGGGGGCGGGACAGAGTGTGCAGCAGGGGGTGGGGGCGGGGCAGAGTGTGGAGCAGGGGGTGGGGGCGGGGCAGAGTGTGGAGCAGGGTGAAGGTTAACCTTTCACTGCCACAATACAGAAGGTTAACCCTTTCACTACCACACTACAGAAGGTTAACCTTTCACTACCACACTACAAAGGGTTAACACTTTCACCACCACACTACAGACGGTTAACCTTTCACTACCACACTACAGGAGGTTAACCTTTCACTACCACACGACAAAGGGTTAATACTTTCACCACCACACTACAGACGGTTAACCTTTCACTACCACACTACAAAGGGTTAATACTTTCACCACCACACGACAGAAGGTTAACCTTTCACTACCACACTACAGAAGGATAACCTTTCACTACCACAGTACAGAAGGATAACCTTTCACTACCACACTACAGAAGGTTAACCTTTCACTACCACACTACAGACGGCCGTCTGTAGTGTGGTAGTGAAAGGTTAACCTTCTGTAGTGTGGTTGTGATAGGGTTAACCCTTTGTCGTGTGGCAGTGAAAGGGTTAACCATTTGGTAGTGTGGTGGTGAAAGGGTTAAATAACCACATTTGACTTTTCTGTAATAATTTAGCAGATGCGATGACTTACGACTTCTGACACACACACACACACACACACACACACACGGTGAAAGCGGCTCGGGAGGTAGAGGTAGAGCGGGTCGTCTGGTCATCGGAAAGTTCCCGGTTTGATTCCCGCTCCTCCCGGGGCAGCGCGTCGATGTGCCGTTGAGCAAGACACTTAACCACCTAATTGCTAATCTCGCGCGGTCGCCTCCGCCGTCGGTGTGTGAATGTGTGAGGGAACGGGGTGAAATGTGAGGAACAGAATAATTGTAAAGCGCTTTGGATGAAAGCTGTTATATATAAATGCACCGTTTACCGTTTATATTTACCATTTACTCTCTCTCTCCCCCTCTCTGCCCCCCCCCCCCCCCCCCCCCCACCCCCCCCTCCCCACCCACCCAGGCGGACCGCGAGCGCCAGTACGAGCTTCCCCCCCAGGCTCACCGCCCCCCCAAGCCCCCCAAGGACTCCTTCCTGATAGAGCAGGTGTTCACCCCGCACCCGTTCCCCCCCTCCGTCAAGGCGGCCCACATGAAGGGCAGCCCCCTCTACACCGACCTGCGGCTGACCGCCCTGTCGGACGGCAAGAGAGGCCCGCCCTCCTGGACCGTGGAGGACTACAAGCGCAACGCGGGAGACAAGGCCAAGCAGCTCAACCCTCTGGACCTGCAGGTACAGATGCAGCTCTTAGGACTCTGAGCTCTGCTCTGCACTGCTACTGCGGTATTCATGCACCATTAACCTGGCAGTGCTGTTAACGAGGTGTTAACGACGCTGCGCCCCTTGCAGTAGAGGTGCGATTTTTTATTATGCAAATGATATAACCTTTTAATTATATATATATATTTTTTTTTTATCATTTTGAATTGAGTATTCACCCACGCCATACCTAACTTAACCCTTTCACTACCACACTACAAAAGGGTTAACCC
>NC_140166.1:75474411-75551911 GCF_963971535.1 Notolepis coatsorum | reverse complement strand
ATGTTAGTAATTCCTCAAACAAACTGTTTACAATTACCTTAACCTTACTGTTTAACCTAATTACCTCAGAGCCAAACCTTTCCAGAATCCTTCTGACTCATTTTCCATATTTGTTAGTATCATTTGCTTTCAACACCCACATTACTCCCTCCCCCACTGACCGACTATGGACCCATCTTTTATTTACACAGTTCTCTATTCACGCACACCGTTTAACAATTTCCACTCATTTTGCAGGTTATATACAATGTTATCAGTTATATCAATTTCACTTCCGTCTAGGTCCGTCCCTTTATACAAAAAGATGATCGTACCAATTACCAGGTTTTAGACTATACTTTATGTGTTTTTTTATCCAAATGTGTCTGTTTTGTGCAATTCACTCTGAAAGAAAAGACCTTACATTGCATTTACTATCTAAACATTTCTAAAAAAGGAGAGAGCTTAGCTAATGAAAAATCAAAAATCAAAAATTAATATGTACACGCCCTCTCCAAGGCCTATCAGTTACACTATCCCTTCCTTTGCCTATGTATATCGTTTAGGCTTCTTGATGACTCGTTGTGGTCGAGTATCTTGTTCCGGGCTTGTGCTAAGCACTGGTTCCTCTGGCTCTTCTGGTACCTTCTCCATGTCCACAGAGGAGAAGTTATTATGTTCCAATTCATAATCCTCTCCTCTGTCTGGTTCCTGTAAAAACCCTTCATCTTCTACTGGTGGCCAATCGTGGCCCCCTCGGTCTGGCTCGCCATAATCATCCGGGTCTTCCCCATCGTTTGGGGTTAGCGCCGCCTTCACTTCGCCTTCGTGTAACGGTTGCGACGCCCCGGTTTTACCGTCAAGGTCTTGTGGTTCAGGTTCCCATTCTTGGTCCGTATTGGTTGCTTTTACACAATGAGTAACGTGAAACCACATAGGCGATCCTTCAACTTGTAAAGCCCTCTCGGTGGCTCGAACGACTTTGTATGGCCCTTCCCGTCTCGCGCCAAACCACTTGCGTCTAAATACTTTGACATAAACGTAGTCGCCTGGTATGATTTGAGGTGTAGTCTGCCTATTCACCTCCTCCCCGGTTTCATGCTCCTGTCTACTGGAGACATGAACCAGAATACTTTTGTGTATCTCTGACATGTATTTTACGTACTCACGCATGTCGTTGTCCAGGATGTCCAAACTCGGACCTTTGCCTGTCGCGCGCAAACCTGGTACTACCATGCAGCGACCTAGCATCATTTCGTGCGGTGTCAAACGCAGACCGCGAAGTTCGCACGAACGACAAGCCATCAAAGCTAAAGGAAGAGCGTTTAGCCAATTCAAGCCTGTGTGTTGACAGATCTTTACCAATTTGTTTTTTAGTGTCCCGTTCATGCGTTCCACCAACCCCTGGCTCTGCGGATGATAAACGGCCCCCAATCGCTGTTTTATGCCTAAGTGTTGGAGTATTAAACGTACAGTTTTGTCAACAAACTCTTTTCCATTGTCCGACGAGATTCTATCTGGTAAACCAAAACGGGGAATTACCTCTTGGCACAGGAACTTAGCCACAGATGCTGCATCCTTGTGCCGGGTGGCGCACGCCTCCACCCACCTTGAAAAACTACAGACAACGACAAGAATATATCTCCTCTGATTAATGGGCTTAATCATATCAATGTAATCAATTACAAGGTCTCGCATTGGGCCATTGGGCGTGGGGATATGTCCTGGTGACACACTAATCCCCTTACGTATATTGTTTTTCAAACATATTACACACCTTTGTAACACATGATCAATTTGACTGCCCAAATCTGGCGCCCAAAAGCCATATTCTCTGATTTTTCTCCTTACCTCTCCTTTATGCGCATGGCAAAAGTCGTGCGCCGTGTGGATCAGCAGTCCGACCAGGCCAGCAGGAGCCACCACAAATCCACCGGCGTCGCGCCACAAACCTGAATCATCCTGACTAGCTCCCCTGGTTATCCAGAGGTTCCGTTCCACCTGACTAGCCTCCTCCTGGAAAGTCAAAATCTCTTTGTAGGTTATCTTGTCCTCCAACTCAACTCCGTGTGTGATAACCAATACCTTGCCTGCTCTGTCAGCCCCTGTCACTTCCTTGGCAGCTTCGTCCGCTCTTCTGTTCCCTCGAGACATCTTGGACTCGTCTGACTGATGAGCAGCACACTTGATTATCGCAACCTGCTTTGGTTTCATAATTGCTTCTAACAAACGTTTAATCTGACTACAATGTTTTATGGCGCTTCCGTCGGCTTTCTTGAATCCTCTCCCTTTCCACACTGTGCCAAACAAGAAGGCGGTACCATGTGCATAGGCGGAGTCTGTTACGATATTTACAGTTCTGCCCTCTGCCATGTTACATGCTTCCGTCAGTGCGACCAATTCTGCTAACTGGGCTGAACAAGGTTGTGATAATGCTTCGGCTTTTTCCACCACAAATCCTTCGCCCTGTGACCTTACCACGGAGTAACCTGCTTTTAGTCCCTCGCCAACACGATAACAAGAGCCGTCAGTCCATAATTCCAGATCTGGACTGTCAAATGGAAATGCCTGCAAGTCTGCTCTGAGTTTAGAGTACCTCTCGACTTCGACTAAACAGTCGTGGGGCTCTCCATCTTCAGGCGTAGGGATGTCAGCTGCCGGGTTCGTTACGGAACACCTGACCAACGTCACATCTTCCTGTTCCAAAAGTCCGTAGTAGTGTTTAATGCGAGGCATCGTCAGTGCATATTTACCGGACTCCAACAGACTCTTCAAGTCATGCCTCACCATGATATCCACTGGATATCCCATCGTAATACTTGCGGCTTTTTCGTACATCGTATACACTCCAGCCATTTCTCGGTAGCATGGAGCCATCCCCATCTCTACTTCCGAGTAGGCAATTGAGTAGTACGCCATCGGCTGTGGCCGCGCCCCCACCCCTGTGTCCTGAGCCAACACCGCACACGCCTGCTTCTGATCTGGTGAAGAAGAGACGTATAGTACGAATTTCTTGGTATAGTTAGGCAACGCCAAGGCCGGCGCCTCTAACAGTCGGGACTTGATTGTTTCGAATGCCCGTGAGCCATCTTCGGTCCATACCACTTTACTGCTCAGTTTATCAACGCCCGTTTCTTTCAGCATCTCTCTCAATGGTTTCACTATTTCCGTATAGTTCTCGACCCACGGAGAGCTGTACCCCATTATACCCAGAAATCCCATTAGCTGTCGTACCGTCACAGGCTTGGGTGCCGTCCTTATGGCCACCAAATGTTCTTCTGAAATAGCCCGATGGCCCTGTGAAATTGTTTGTCCTAAATAGACCACTTTAGGTTTACAATATTGCAACTTTTTCAACGACACCTTATGGCCGTTTTTCGCCAACAGTTGCAACAGTACCACGGAATCGCGATGACATGTTTCCTGATCGTCCGCGCACAGTATCAGATCATCCATGTACTGAATGACCCTAGAGGTCATGACTTTATCCAACCCCTCTAAATCCTCCCTTAGGATTTTGTTGAATATGTGTGGCGAATGTTTTAGTCCCTGCGGGATCCTAGTATACTCATAATGTTCGTCCTTATAAGTAAACCCAAAAAAATGCTGGCACTCCTCGCTCAAGGGCACACTAAAATATGCACTACACAAATCTATAACTGTATAGTACTCTGCTTTCGACGGGATAAATGTCAATAGCACATGGGGGTCGGGGACATCGGACGGATAGTCAAGTAACACCTCGTTGATCGCTCTCAGATCGTGCACCAGCCGGTAAGAGGTATCCGGCTTCTCCACGGGTAGCAACGGCGTGTTGCTCTGAGGATCAGTTGTTTTCCGTAAGACTCCCGCAGCTAAAAGTCCTTTAATTTGTGGCTCGATTCCAGCCACTGCTTTCTCCTTCAATGGATACTGTTTCTTCCAAGGCAGGGTGGCCCCAGGTCTAAGCTCCACCTTCACAGGTTGAGCGGACTTGATTAGTCCAATGTCAGTGCTGTTCTTTGCCCACAGCGTCTCAGGCACCGCCTCCATCATGTCCTCTTGGAGGCTTGATGCATTAGGGAGTTCTCCCAGTGTCTCTTGGGATAATTGCACAGTTCGGGGATGACCCATCCCTGTGCCTTGAACCATGATCTTAATAAACCTTTTATCAGGGCTTATCCAGATCCGTTTGTTTTCTTTCATCTGTTCAAATTCTATCCCTTCAGCTTTTTTCATCATTTCGCCTATGTGTTGTTGATCACATGAGCTGATTACCTTCAAAGTCACATGGGGAACACTATCCATTATGCCGTGCTCTTTACTCAGATAGTCACTCCGTGCAATACGTAACGCTGCTCCCTGTGGCCCCAATATGATATTGGTAGCATTCAGCTGTACTTTGTCAGGTTGCACCCTCAGCCACTCCTTAGTCTGTGACGAGTCTGCATCTCTATGATACTGCAGAGTGCAGTGATAGGGGGTCTTTGGATCCCTTGCTTCAGGCATATTGGCAGTGATAAATTTCTCCCATTGTAAGGCGGGGCCAAGTAGCTCTTGGTCCAATCCCCCTAGACAATAGATCTCTGGTGGTTCACTGTCAATTCGTTGTACCATCTGATAGTACTGGTCTTCTCGTTCGGCTATCACGCAACCCTCCGCAGTACATTTAATGTCCATCCCCAGTAACCCCAGCCCATCTCGGCCGAGCAAGTTAATAGGTGTGCTCTCCGAGACCAGCACAGGGAGAGTCGCTTCCCTGCCTTGATATCTCAGAGTCACAGGTTCGGTAACAGCCGTCAGCTGGTTTATTCCCTCAAATCCAATTGTCCGTACATATCGACCGGACAAGGTTAGGTGCGTCGCGTCTTGGGGTTGTACTACCGTGTAAGCCGCGCCGGTGTCTGCCATCATCTCGACAGATTTATCATTCACCGTTACGCACACAATAGGCTCCTCCCTTAAAGACGACACTGACAGCTGACACCTCCCCATTGGACTCTCTGGGCCTCTTCATAGTGATGATTCATTTGGCCCTCTTGCTGGATTTACCGGGCCATTGTTCTCATTTCGGTCTTGGACTCGGGGTTGACCTTGGCCTTGCCAAGTTCTTTCCTGGTCTCCCTCTCCGGGTTGACAATCCTGTCTACAGTCCCGTGCGATATGACCAGTCACGCCACATGTCCAACACACCACCACCCGTGGCCGGAATCCTCCCGGATTCCGGGGTTGTCCTCTTGCTTTCTGCCGTGGTTGCCACTCTCTCGGCCTCTGTTGTTGGTCCGGCGCATAACCCTCTTGTGTTCCCACTTGAGCCCGTCTCTGTCCCTGTGGTTCCCCTTCATATCCTGTCCCATTTCTTGGTCGTGGGGCCGCCTGGACTAAGGCTTGAAGGTATTCCACTACCTTTACTGCCTCGGTCGGCTGTTGGTACATGATCTTACGTTGTTGCTCTGCATCCTTCTCCTTTGCTCTTTGCTCTTTCTTCCGATACAGTTCAACGTAATGCACTATTTGATCTGTATATAATTCCACGGCCATCTTTGACAATGACACCACCTCGTCCAATTTCTGCCTTACCTCTATGGGGAGACCGCTCTCAATCTTGGTTCTCAACTGGGCTTCAAGCATAGGGTCAAGTCCCGCCTCCCGACCAGTTGTGTTCTTCCACGTGGAGTAGGCTTTTTGTACGTATTGCCTGGGGTGCCCTGATGTCTCCAAAGGACCAATCGGAATTTGGTCTGCGTGCAGTCTCATTGGATAGGCTTCTCGTAGGGCCGCCCACGTTACTCCCCTGTACGCTAGGAACAGGTCCGCATCATGCGCTCCAGTCCCCACATGGCCTTGCAGGCGAGCCGCCTCCAGTATCTTTTCCATGGAGTCTTTTCCCATCACGGTTGTCAATATTTTCTTGACATCCCCCATTGCATATTCCGTGCCAACCATTACCTCCTCCAGTCTGGCAATCCAAGGATTGGCCCCATTCTCGAGGGGTGGCAATTTCTCAGTCACCTGTGTCATGTCCGACACCTTCAGGGGGTGATATTCCAGGTCCTGTCCTCTTATTATTATAGGAGCCATGCGGATAGGGGCTTGCGTGTTTCTCGTCTGGGCTCTTGTCTGTACACGCTCTTGTACACGCTCTTGTACACGCTCTTGTATCCGCATAAGGGCCTCTTGCTTCTCTCCTTTTTTGTCTTCCAGGTCCTTTTGCTTCCCCTCAATGCCAGCCTGCGTCCTCATGAACGTCTGATATTCCTCCCCCCCCTCTTGCATGGCCTCAGGGCCGGGTCTTTGTCCTGCTAGGACCGTTTGATCTTGGTCCAAGTCCATGAGCCCCCGCTCTATCTCCGTCAGATCATCTTTTATCCGTCCCATCTGTACTCCAAGTACGATGTCGAGAGACTCTAGATCCTCACCTACTCCAACCATAGTCACATGTGGTGGTATTGTGAGATCAATCTTGTGACTGTCAGGTGCTACCCCCTTGTGGCCCTGTGGTTGGGGGGAGGTATAATGCTGGGGGGGAATGAGCTCTCGATATGTAGTACGGGGCATATGAGCTGGGGAGCTTTGGGGGTGCTCCCGCTGGTGGACAGGCTCTCTCTGGTAGTCTCTCTGGGGGTTACACTCTCTCTGAGGCAGACCATGGGCCTTCTTCACCCTTTCCCACTCTTTCTCTCTTAACATTGCCTCATAGCCTTCATTACCCTTTCTCTCAGCTGCTTGTATCACTCTTGTTCGCTCCGTCTGCTCTTCAAACATCACTATCCTATCCCTTGGTCGTTGGGTGGTTACATATTCTCTGCCTGACCCAGTCTGGGCTGACCTTTCCGGTCGCCGTGAGGCGTCCACACCCTCTCTGTCTGACCTTGACCTATCTGGTTGCCATGAGGCGTCCACACCCCCTCTGTCTGACCTTGACCTATCTGGTTGCCATGAGGCGTCCACACCACCTCTGTCTGACCTATTCCAGTCTGATCTATCTGGTTGCCTAGCTGTCAGCTGAATAGATGTCTTTGCTTGTCCCCTCTCTAGGTTCCCCAGATCATCTGTCAACTGGTAAGGGCTTATCATCTCTAACAAAGGTAGGATGGGATATATCGGCTCCCCCTTCTCACTGGCATATGGCGGGGGTGCTAAAGCTTCCTCAATTCTTTCCTGTTGGACCATAAGATAGGAGGCTGGGTTGGGTGAGGCTAACTGCACCGCACGTTGGGCGGTGACAGGTGTTGTCTCAGGGGCCTGGGGAGTTCTGGTGACCTGGACTACCCCCTCTACTGGCTTGTCTGCATCATTGCCATTTGCAATGGCCTTCCTTTCATTTTCCCTTTTCTCACCTTCCCGTCTATAAGCTTTTAAAAAGCTATTTTCTTGTAGCCTTTTCTTTGCTCTTTCCTTCTCGTCACCCCGATAGGTGTATACCTCAATTAGTGTTCCTATTTTAGCTATTAACTCCAAATCAAAAGAACCATCGACTGGCCAAAGCTCCCATCTTTTATTCCATCTTTTTGATATATAAATTGCTTTGTCCAAATAATATTCGTTACCTTTTGTCGTGTCGTGTTCATTTGCAATAATTTGTACTGGACTTTCTTCCATCCACCCAATTACGGTCGACTTACCTGCGTCGGTTTTGTCTTTTATCTTTTTATATGCGTTTAGATTGTCTCGTTTCCGCCCCATTTTTCTCTTGTCTCTTTTATCTCGATACAATGGCAACAGGCAGAACAATAGCTTGTGTAATCCCTATCTAAGTGTAGGTGTCTAGGCTTTTGTGACTATCTCCTACTCGGACAGCCAATAGTGGCACTGTGGGCCCTTCCTATTCTCTCCTGTCCTCCTTGAAATTACTATTCTTACCTGATTTGTGGTGTTCCGCGTGTCCAATCGAACTGCTGTAGATCAGAGCACACAATGACAACAGTTCTTGTTAATTTATCAACCGGACTTGTACTTTACTCTGTCTTTTTAATCAAATTCCTGAGAGGTTTCTTTCATTCACTTGTACGAGTATCTTTTTTACTTTCCTCATACACTCTTAAACATGAGACAATTGTAATTGATACATGTGTGTGATACCACCCGTTTCTACTCCCTGTTTTTCTTCTCGTTCGATCTCTGTCAACACACTGGGTTCCTATGTTTCGAATTTCCGCTCTCCTTTACTTCCGCTTGGTTCTGCTCCAATTCTGATACCCCTCGGAAAGCAAAAACATCATGATTAATATAGTTGCATTAATTTTTCCACATTCTTTTTCATTATTCAGTACCACACCCCCCAGGGGACACCTGTCACCCAGACACGTGTCCCCCAGAGGTAATCTAAAGAATGCCACAGACGCCGCGCCACGCACGCCGTGAGGTGTCGACCCTGTTTTCTGAAAAGACCTTGACAGCCTCTCCACAGCGGCCTAAACCCACCTCACCACAGGTACACAGCAGACAGCATCTCGGCAACCTCTCCCGTGCTCCAGGCCAGTATCCCCAGAGTCCAGTGCCCTGCCGGACGGCCATGCATAGCCGACCAGACCCAACACCGAACCCCGGGCACACCGCCCCATATCACACAGCCCTCCAAACGTACCTACTATGGGGAAAAAAAACACAATTGTACACACAATCCTATCCCGTCAATTGCAACGCACGGCCGTCCAGGAACGTCCCCCGCCTCACACCCACACGCACGCCCCGGCCCTCCCACTCCCCACCCCTGAATGTCCACCACCCAGATCAGAGAATAGTCGCCAGCGCGGACGCCGGGCACCACGGCTTTACCGGAACGCCCACACCCACCCTGCCACCCTCCGCGCCAACCTTCATTACCATCATTGCATACGCAGGCGCAACCGAGCGGTGTGGGTCCCCCGACGCAGAACCAGCCGCGCCGAGAGACTTGAACACGTACGTCACACACACCCTGATAACATTCACACAAACTACTATAACCGCAAACATCACCACAGCACACAGCAAATACTTAGCAATTGTCCATCCTATGTAACCTAACCAACTTTGGCCCCAGCCCTCCCACGAGTCCTCCTGCGTGGGCTGCATCTCCCTAGTAATATTCTTCAAATGCTCTATAACTTCCTGTATGCCGCCTATATCATTTTCGGGGATAAATGTGCAGCATTCCTGACCAATCAATGCACACGTGCCCCCTGAACTCGCCAACAGGAAGTCCAAACCCGTCCTTGACTGCAGCTCCATCAGTCTTAAGGACCGTAACTCTTGAGCCTCCAGGGCCATACCTCTGGCGGTCGTAGCCGTCATATCCTCAAACACGCGAGCTAGATGGTCTAGTTCACCCATGTTTGCATACGTCCCCCACCAGGGAAACGCCACCCTGAAAAAGTGGTCCGCATCTATAAACCTCCTGCGCCTTGACTTGGGAATCGTCGGCAAAACATCCGACACCCTCATAGCTGGCACCAAATACCCCAACGCACACCTACCCCTCCACTTAATAGGCAACGCTGCGTAAGCATACTCACCACAAATCCAAAACGCCCCCCTAGGGGCCGGCGCCTCCGAATTCTTACCCCATATCCCACTCTCACCCTTGCAACCGTCCAAATATCCCACGTCCCTACCACCTGACTTCCCCTCTACGCACATCTCAAACCCAGCCGCCCTAAACGCCACTGGAATGGGGCTAGTGTCCTTAAGACCCCCATAACCCACTGCCTTATTCGACCCCTGTTCCCGGCCCAAATACCTCAACATCCTATCATGACCCACCCCGTCGCATAGGCCGAGCAGAGGCTCGTCCCTCAACACATTGGCATGACACTTCGTTAAGGGGTGTGCAATCAAGGGAAGACCTGCGTCGCCTGCTAGCGGGGCTAAGCCACACACATAACAATCCGACCTATTGGCTACCTTAGCCACAGTCCTCGCCATCCCCAAAAACAGATTACCGTGATGGTCTGGCTGCGACCTCCTACCCACTACCACCACCTCTGGCTGTTCAGGTCGCAGGTATGGATCATACATTATAGTACCGATCAACACACATAACCAAATCATTGCCACGGCACCCCCCCGAAGCATCCGTCTACTACTGTCTCTCAAACCAGGAACCATGTTTGTCTGTTCCGTCCTCCTCCTCCTCCCTCCGTCACCGGCGCGTATCCTAATATGTCCTGCAATCCCCACAAACAACAACACAACTTTATAACCGAACATACCCTCAGTCTACTGACATGAAGACCCCAACCTAAGGAACAGCAGGGAAGTGGGGGAGGGGGGGGGGGGGTTCAAAGGAAACAGCAGGGAAGTGGGGGAGGGGGGGGGGGGGTGGTTCAAAGGAACAGCAGGGAAGTGGGGGGGGGGGGGGGTTCAAAGGAACATCAAGAGAAGGGGGGGGGGGGGGGGAGGGGTTCAAAGGAACAGCAGGGAAGTGGGGGGGGGGGGGGGTTCAAAGAAACAGCAGGGAAGTGGGGGGGGGGGGGGGTTCAAAGGAACATCAAGAGAAGGGGGGGGGGGGGGGGGGGGGTTTGGGTTTCGCAGTCCCGAACAGACCTGCTCCACACCATAAAACACATTTATCATACCCTGCACTGCCCCCATGTCTCCTATGGAGAAGAAGGGAGAGAGAGCGAACAGCAAGATAGCTAGAAAAAGAGAAAAGAGGGAGTGAGAGAGGAAGACGAGGAGAGAGGAGAGGAAGGAGAGGAGAGAGGAGGAGAGGAAGGAGAGGAGAGAGGAAAGAGGAGGAAAGGAAGGAAAGGAGAGAGGAGAGAGGAGGAGGAAGAGAGGAGAGGAGAGAGGAGGAGATGAAGGGGAGGGGGGTAGAGAGAAGAGGAAAAGGAGGGGCCAAAGAGAGGAGGAAAAAGGGAAGGAGGAGGGAAGGGGAGGGGCTATAGAGAGGAGAGAGAGGAGGAAGAGGAGGGGCTATAGAGAAGAGAGAGAGGAGGAAGAGGAGGGGCTATAGAGAGGAGAGAGAGGAGGAAGAGGAGGGGCTATAGAGAGGAGGGGCTAGAAAAAAGAGGGAGGAAGAGGAAGAGGAGGGGGAAAGGGAGGGGAGAGAGGAGGAAGAGGAGGGGCCATAGAGAGGAGAGAGAGGAGGAAGAGGAGGGGCTATAGAGAAGAGAGAGAGGAGGAAGAGGAGGGGCTATAGAGAGGAGAGCGAGGAGGAAGAGGAGGGGCTATAGAGAGGAGAGAGAGTAGGAAGAGGAGGGGCTATAGAGAGGAGAGAGAGGAGGAAGAGGAGGGGCTATAGAGAGGAGGGGCTAGAAAAAAGAGGGAGGAAGAGGAAGAGGAGGGGGAAAGGGAGGGGGGGGGGGGGGGGGAAAGAAAATGGCACGTGTGGGAAAAAGAGAGAAAGAGATAGAAAGAGAGAGAGAGAGAAAAAGAGAGAGAGTGAGAGAGAGAGAGAGAGAGAAAGAAAGAAAAAGAGAAAGAGAGAGAGCGAGAGAGAGAGACAGTACACACATCTGATCGCTTTATAGCCACACATGACACGCTGGTTAGGACGGGAGTTTAATGCCTCTACCGCCACCCAGTGCATAAGGTTGACACTGACGCCATCTAGTGGTCTTTTACCCACATCATAATGACACGCTGGTTAGGACGGGAGTTTAATGCCTCTACCGCCACCCAGTGTACTCTGACGCCATCTAGTGGTCTCATATCAACATCATAATTAATTTCAGTCTCACTCGCCTCACACACACAATGTCCCTTCTCACAAGCGCGCATGCGCGCACTCCGAAGCGGAGTTCACTCATTCACCATGCGTCCTGCATACATTCAAACTTTCAGCCAATACTCTGCAAACAGTAGCCCACACTGCAACTCACCCAGCTCATTCATCACAAACGACCATTCAGTTATACTGCAATATCGCCTCAATCACAACATACAGTATTAAACTCCTATCGCCCCATTATTAAACCGTCCCAGGCGAGCCACAACGAGCTATCGTTTGTAGCATGTTGCGCGCTACGACACGCACGCGCCCCCCACCACGAAGTTGGGTGGCGCATTTGCCGTTGCGTGTGTGCACTTTGGACGTCGCGTGTGCACCCGATTCAATATTAAAAACCGTTCTCAGTCATATTATAAGTGCCACTTTACAGATTTAATCTATATACTTCACACATGTTAAACCTAACCATAAGTCCTTTCACTCATACACAAACATCATACACTAGTAATTGTTTAACCATAGCTTGCAACATACGAGTCCACCTTAAGTACTATTCTAATGTTTACAGCCTATCGCTGCAACATACGAGTCCTACGTTACAGCATAGCTTGCAACATACGAGTCCTATGTTACAGCATAGCTTGCAACATACGAGTCTACCTCAAGTACTATTCTAATGTTACAGCCTATCGTTGTTTAAATTTAACACGTCCGGCGGTGCCCAGGGTTAAACTAGACTCTATTCATGCTTCATCTCTACTGTAGAAAATACTACGCAAATGTGCTAAAGCCAATACTATAAGGCGTACTATGCACATGTTCCCCTTGCTTAACCCTGAGCACAAACCTAGACATTGTTCCTAAATACTTCCATACCTCTTTTTAATGTTCCGACCACGGGCAGCGTCTCGTTCACTTATGCTAAAATTTCTACTGTAGAACGTACAACGCAAAATTGTGCTTAACTCCCTTACTGTAAGGCATACGACAGCACAGCGTGGTTAAAAATCCCGCTTACAGGACCTATAAACACACACAGCCTTGAGTCGCCACCCTTGGTCAGAACATTCCATTTAATATCTAATTACAGTCATACTTTTAGCAACCCCCCGTTGGTTCGAATAGAGCCCTCATTTTTATCATCACACTCACCTCTCAGCGACTACCAGTCACTTGAAGACGGATCGATTGATCAGTTGATTCCCCGTTTGACCGTTCGTGAAGAAAGCGAAGAGAGGCGAGAAAAAAAAATAATAACTTCTCTTTGTTGTGATGAAGAAAAAAAAAAAAAAAAAAAAAAAAAAACGAGCGCGTCGATTCTTGTCACGGCACCACAATTGAAGTGAATTCCCAGCTTAAATTCCCTATCTATTACTTCTGTCTGCGTTGTGTTTACAAGCTCTTGGGATCCACTCTGTTCTAAATGCAGATAACCAGTGTTTTAACTTGGTTACTGCCTTCTATTTACCCAGATTGAAAATACGGCGCGGCCGTTGAAATGAAGCGAGTTCTGAGCAGTTTGAAAAGGAACCCGTTTTTTAATGAAAAAAGGATTTCAATTAGATGTTACAAAAAGAAATATTGTGCAATGAACCTGCAAGACGCATCCAATATGCCGGATGTTTGCAGAAATTCAGACTAATTTCTCAATAAACAGCTCTGTCTAAAAACATGTCTCGTCTCGTTCTTCAATTCTGCTGCGTCGATTTCTCCTCCTGCTGGGTCTGTTGTGGAGAAAAAGGGTGTGTGTTTCCTGTTGCTTCCTGGGTCTCTGTTCGGGTGTGTTGTTGTCCTCCTGGTACGGAGTCTTTGCTAATATCAAATTTAGGCTCCGCCTCTAGTTTTACGGCAAGCGGGCGTTTTCCAACCTCTCCTCGAGTGTTCCTATTGGAGGACACTTACTCTCAACTCTCATTGGCTAACTCCTTATCGTGACGTTTTACATCGAATTACGTCACGATGTGGTTTCAAATGGTCTTTTCTTTGATCTTACTGCTCTTTTGTTTCAGCAGAGACAAACTGGCATCTCCCATGGCAGTTTCTTTGTTGGACCAGATGGGCCTAGGGCCCTGGGTTGTAAAATCACCCATGTTATTGACTTTCCCAGGAAGGATCAAACGAGACACTATCTCTTACTCAATAAGCGTCTGCCTGTTTCAACCCCCCTCCACAGAGATTAGAGGAAGCCTGAACCAGCAGCTGCACTACTAAATCAGAGGTGTGTCTCGTTTCTTGTACTTTAGGAGCGGGGGAAGAAAAGTGTATGTATTTTACCTCTGTGTTTTCGCCATTCTGTGCTTCATGGTATACAGTACAATAAACACAGTTTGGCTGGAATTCTACTACACTTTCTTTCAGGTTTTGCCCTAATTTTGGAGCCAGGGACACTGATGTATTAATTTCTTCTTCTTTTTTAATTTATTTTATTTTGGGTGTGGGGTAGCCAGGCTGGGGAAATAATTAATTTGAAATTGTACTACATCCACCAAAATTGGAAAGAGGTGCTGGAAGATGAACATACACGTGCCATATACTGTTGGAAAGCTGGTATTGTAAGGAATCATTTGCGATGTAGCTCAACACCGTATGTCAATATTTGGTCTATTAATATGCAATACACTTTATGTTTAGAATTTTGAGGCTTGGGACCTTATGTATATTGATGAACATGGTCAGAAATCCCTCAAACGACACCAATACCTTCTGGACCACCTTAGAAAATGTCATGATGTGATTTGGTATCCAAAATTCTCGAGATTTGCATTTATTGGCGATTGGCGAGCACATCCATTTTTATCCAGATATTTTGAGGTAGGTCAAAGAACCTGTTGTGTGACCTAACTTTGGAGCATTATTTCATAACAAGCCTGATACGATGGATTCCTTTGGTTGTCTAATTTCATGCGATAGGCCTACCACTACCTTCGCGTTAGAGCCTGCAGAATTCGGCTAATTAACTGGCGGGTTCGTCAGGATTATGGGGCAAAAAAGAGAGAAAATATACAGAGGACATGGCGATGGTAGCTATGACCCCTCTGGTGTTAGATATCAGAGGACATGACAATGGTAGCTACGGCCCCTCTGGTGTTAGATATCAGAGGACATGACGATGGTAGCTACAGCCCTGCTGGTGTTAGATATCAGAGGACATGACGATGGTAGCTACGGCCCCTCTGGTGTTAGATATCAGAGGACATGACCATGGTAGCTACGGCTCTGCTGGTGTTAGATATCAGAGGACATGACCATGGTAGCTACGGCCTGCTGGTGTTAGATATCAGAGGACATGACGATGGTAGCTACGGCCCTGCTGGTGTTAGATATCAGAGGACATGACGATGGTAGCTACAGCCCTGCTGGTGTTAGATATCAGAGGACATGGCGATGGTAGCTACAGCCCTGCTGGTGTTAGATATCAGAGGACATGACGATGGTAGCTACGGCTCTGCTGGTGTTAGATATCAGAGGACATGGCGATGGTAGCTACGGCCCCTCTGGTGTTAGATATCAGAGGACATGACGATGGTAGCTACGGCCCCTCTGGTGTTAGATATCAGACATGGCGATGGTAGCTACGGCCCCTCTAGTGTTAGATATCAGAGGACATGGCGATGGTAGCTACGGCCCCTCTGGTATTAGATATCAGAGGACATGGCGATGGTAGCTACGGCCCCTCTGGTGTTAGATATCAGAGGACATGGCGATGGTAGCTACGGCCCCTCTGGTGTTAGATATCAGAGGACATGGCGATGGTAGCTACGGCCCTGCTGGTGTTAGATATCAGAGGACATGGCGATGGTAGCTACGGCTCTGCTGGTGTTAGATATCAGAGGAGGACATGGCGATGGTAGCTACGGCCCCTCTGGTGTTAGATATCAGAGGACATGGCGATGGTAGCTACGGCTCTGCTGGTATTGGACATCAGTGTAGCTTACAATCAGAATGTATGAGAATCGCTAATAACAAGGGACATGTCTACCAGAACAGAAATCAAAGCAAAGTCACTTGATATTCTGCCTTTTCCAAACAAAGAAGGATTCTCGAAGACACTCTGATGTCACGAGACCGCCGCCATCTTGGTATGGTGGAAAACAAACGGATTTCTACGATCAAATGTATGCGCTGAGCTCCGTTTTTATTACATATTTTATCACATTCTTGTTCATTTCATAACCTTTTCATATAATTTGTTTTGAAAATATTGAGGCCAACATGGCATTTCACTATTTCGAAAGACTTTCTGGTGATTCTAAGGCGGGAAAAAAAGGCATGTAGGCTACTTGAAGAGAATGGACTAACGTTAGGCTATATGGTGAAGTAGCTAGCAGCTAACATTTCTCTGCTGTTTACAGCCTCACAGCCAATAAAACGTAATTTACGATATACATATTTGTTCCTTATTCTCACCTGTTATGAAATGGGTAGAGCAGACATACGTATGATTTGACTTGGGGGCCAGGGTCTGCTTTGATCGACTCTCCCGTCTGAGTCTACATGTGCCCTCTTGATAGCCGCCAGCTATCCGTGATGCCTCAACTGGTATTATATAAAACTTTCGATTTGGATTTTTGATTATGTTATTACTAGTACAAAGCGTAACACAGCAGCTCTTTGGCATTGTGATGCACTGAAGAAAATTACCCTTGATTGTGTTTAATTTGCCGCTTTTCCAATCCGTTTCTGCACTAAATGAACCGTACACAATGTACCCGAGGTGCATGTTTCCCCCACGCCGCAGTTGCCTAGTAACAACAGACAGGAAGTTGACTTCGAGAATCTTAGATCTCTCTCACGGTGGAAACTGTCGCTTCCAGGTTTGTCTAACATAACCTCAAAACATAACCTCGCCACTGTTCGGGGGAAGTAATGTATTGCATTAGTGTTCTGGTGAATGTTTCAAGTTGAAATGTGATACGACATGCAGGTGGAAGAACCAAAAACGTAGTGTAGTATGCTGCTCAAAAGAGCTGATTGTAAGTGAAGACCTCTAGTGCAGGACTCTTTTAATGTGATACCTACTCCTGCTGACGGCATACAGATGTGTTAAAATCCCTGGGATCCCTATTAGCCATGTTGAATGACTACACAGCCTGAGGTCAATGTGTGCAAACCCCTTAACTAGAGAGAGAGAGAGAGAGAGAGAGAGAGAGAGAGAGAGAGAGAGAGAGAGAGAGAGAGAGAGAGAGAGAGAGAGAGAGAGAGAGAGAGAGAGAGAGAGAGAGAGAGAGAGAGAGAGAGAGAGAGAGAGAGAGAGAGAGAGAGAGAGAGAGAGAGAGAGAGAGAGAGAGAGAGAGAGACACATATTGACACATAACAATTGGTGTAAACAGTTCACCGTCGTCAGACAATAGCTGTTCCTTTGCGGTGTTACAGAGCAGCAAACAATGAAGCAACACAAGGGACAAACGACCCAATTAGAAGCCAGTGGGTGTTTCTATTCACGGGACTAATTACATGTGTCGGAATAAGAAACAAGCCTTTGTTGTGCAACTGCCGTGATTGGCTTTCCTCTAAAGCTACTCTCTGACCGACTCCGGCGCCTGTGATGGTGATTACATGTGAGGTTTCATGTGAAAACCTGCATTCATTCGCTCTCTCTCTCTCACTCACTCACTCACTCACTCACTCACTCACTCACTCACTCACTCACTCACTCACTCACTCACTCACTCACTCACTCACTCACTCACTCACAGGCATGGTATTTTATGTAAGCTCACCCACTCATTATTAGCAATTAGTATCAGGTTGTGTTTACCTGTGACTCCCATTAGCTACAATATATTTAAAAAGTGCATCTAAACCATCATCCAGGGTCTTGCATTTTATGTCTGTGGGGGGAAAACAGAAAAGTGTTATCAGTATTTTCCATTAACACTTTGAATGCCCAGCAGGGGGCGCACATTTAGTACTTGAATGCCCACCATCCGCTTCAATGTTAACGTTAATATCGCCTAATCTATGTTTAAAATTATGTGTCTAATCTGCCCGTCGCATTATCAATGACCCATTTCCAGTCAACATTGTCGAAGCGGATTGTTTTTTTATTGGTTCATTTCCGTTTTATAGCATTTTGAAAGCCCTCGTTTTCAAGAAGAAAAAAAAGAATCCCTGATAAACGCTGATGTACTGTAATATTCTAGAACGTTGTCATTTTTCGGCCTATTTATGAATCGTTTTCAAATAAACGCTAGATTATCGATAGTATATGTGCATATGTATATGCACGCTGGTGCCGCAAGCTGTAAATCGATTCTCTCAGTTCCTGATCACTCGCACAGTCAAAACAGCCATATCACATATAGGGGGAAAGCTTATATCTCTGTGAAAAAAGGTCTGATTATCCTAAGACTGGTAAAATAGATTCCTTACCTGAGATCAGATGGTATCCAAATGGATTATTCCAATTCCTGATTGCCATTCCGAAAATCAATCCTTTTTTATTGATCCAATGCTACGTACTGTAAAGACATATTACACGCTGTCCTGAGGGTCCAGCATGAAGCTGATCGGCTCCGGTTACATGCGTGAGAAGTTAAATGTGGAGTCCGTTTTTTTTTTCTCCAAAAAGTCCAATCCAAAAGGGTGAATTACCATCTGGGAGACGATAGGGGGCGCTTTTTTCACATCTGAGCGCCTGGGGTGGCTGATTTACCAACGGTAGACTCGATTGATGAAATATGAATTCAGATCGCTAATTAAAAAAAAAAAAGAGAGAAAAAACTAATATTCTCGTTATGGGCATTCAACCCGCGGGGGGTAAACCCGAGAATATTCGTTATGGGCATTCAAAGTGTTAAAAGGAAGTGGTGTACACTGGGAGTGGTCAAGGGTTGCCCGTTCTGACTCCAGATCAGCTTCTCCTTGCACACATCACCTCAGCGGAAATGACTAAACTGACCTCGCATCACAGATTGAGCCCCGTGGACTCGACTGTACAGTATCTCCGAGTCGTCAAGTGCGGGAGTCCAAGAGGATTCTGAGCAGGAGAAGCATTTGGAATGGCCCTTTTTCAGCTGTGCAGTACAGCAACATTTACATTTAAATGTGTTTACATTTGGTCATTTAGCTGAATGCTTTTATCCAAAGCGACTTACAAGTTCTGTACGACAAGTCACCAGGAAGGGCACAACTCTTATCAGCTATCAGTATAATGTTCATCAAAGTGTTGAGTGCTACAGTGGGTTAGTATATTAGGACAAGTGCATGACAGTAAGGTTAGTTTAAAGTTAGACTAAGATATTGGTTGAAGAAGTGTGTCTTTAGTCGACGGCGAAAGATTGGTCGGGTTTCGACTGTCGTAACTGTGGTGGGAAGTTCATTCCACCATTGTGGGGCAAGGACCGAGAACAGGCGGCTTCTCCTTGATGACCCTCCCGGAGCTCGGTTAGGAGTGGGTCTGAGGCGGCCAGCAACAGCAGCCCCTGACCTTGGATGCTATTATGAAAATAAATTGAATCAGCAGAAAACACCATGAAAGCGTGAATCAGGGCTGTACGCTAAGCTTTTTCACTAGGGGCACACTTGCCCCTAAATGAGAAATTTAGGGGCAAAAAATATTTTTTAGGGGCAAATTTTTTAATAACAATTTTACCATTATTTATATCGATTGTTTTTGATTAAAAAAAAATTAAAAAATTTATATAATTTTTTTTTAATAAAATATATATATTATATAATCATACTTGTAGTTGTATTATCTGCGAGACATCGCCACCACGCAACAAGTCTAAATAAAATATGCTACCAGCTCCACTGTCTGTGTGTACTGAGTAGCCTCCAGCTACGGCCAGGATTCTCCGGCGCTGCAGCTGGTCCCTATTGACTATACAGCGTGCCCTCAGCTCGAATACGCATCGACTCAGTGTTATAAGACATTGATATCAGGACGGAGCTATCTGAACTATTTAGTTTAATGGGACGTTTCGTTTTGAACAGTAAGCTAACGCAAGCTATCATGCACTACTAGACTTACTGGAGCATTTGTTGATAGCTATCAGTAGCTAGCCGGCTGGCAGGCTCACCGAGGTCCCAGTGTTTACAACAGCCACGGGTGCGAGAGCGCTGAGGAGGAGCAGACGCCGCAGCTCGCTGATCATACCTGCTGAGTGCTCACTGCTCAGCTCGCGTGAGTGACGTCATCGCGTCATCACACGCCTTGGATAATTTAGGAGTGAAATGCGAATCCAAGGCTTGAAAGCACTACTCGCAAGCCCGCCCCCAGATAATATTTACCAATCGCAATGGCCAATTAAAGGGGCAATTCGCGACGATATCATCGCACTGTACAGCCCTGTGAATGTGCGTTTATAATAAATTCACAGCTTCTGCACGAGCATATATTATATATTATACAAATAATACTGTATATAAGCATTGGAATAAATAGATTCACACACTTCACCAATCATCATAGTGGGCAGTCCCCTTGGCTGAAATCCGCAAAGTCACAGACTTGCTGAACACTCCAGCTCAAAAGGTTTTGCCATGGGACATCCCCTGGAGCTGAGCCCGACGCGAAATACGCCGAAATACTTCCCAAAGGTCAGTGAATACCACGACCACAACACCAGAGGGAGTTCCACAAATCATGTTCAACCCAGATTCGGCACAAACAAGGGACTAAACACGTTTCGCAATTATGCCACAACAACGTGGAACGCCCTACCCACAGCCGTACAATTATGTGAATCCCTACCCACCTTCAAAACCGCCCTCAAAGAGCACCTACGGGTGGCTGCAATTCGAAACTGGCCCCTGTAAATGTCCAAACCCCACACCCACCCACCCACCCAACCCCCTCCTAATGTACAATTTCCTCCCCCTCGAATGTATATAGTTTCTGTTAGGATCTCTGGTAAACAGCACTGTATATTTGTATATATTGTATGTCATAAATGTAACAGTACTGTATATCTGTATGTCATGTATGTCATAAATGTCATTATGAATTGAAAATGGGGGACCCTGATGTAAACAAGACGAAAGTCTTTCTCTGGTCTGTATCCCCTTAACAATTGTGTGTATTGAGCCGTACTGTATTGTACCCATTCTGCAATCTGTTACTACAATTTTCAATCAATCAATCAATCAATCAATCAATCAATCAATCAATCAATCAATCAATCAATCAATCAATCAATCAATCAATCAATCGCACATGTCAAGCTCTTTCAGGAGTCCTGGTCGGGTCACATTCACAATTATTGATTTTGTACTTTTCCTGATAATCATTTTGTTAGAGAGAGTTCTCCAAGCAGGGAGCAGTAGAATTAACCTTGTCTGTGTCCCTTCTCTCAGCGACAAATAATTGATTACCTTTCTTATCCTGGAAAGAGGAGAATCATGGGCCAGTCTGAGAGAGAGAGAGAGAGAGAGAGAGAGAGAGAGAGAGAGAGAGAGAGAGAGAGAGAGAGAGAGAGAGAGAGAGAGAGAGAGAGAGAGAGAGAGAGAGAGAGAGAGAGAGAGAGAGAGAGAGAGAGAGAGAGAGAGAGAGAGAGAGAGAGAGAGAGAGAGAGAGAGAGAGAGAGAGAGAGAGACAGACATTGACACATAACAATTGGTGTAAACAGAGCAGCAGACTGCTGGGAGGCTTGATTGTTCACCGTCGTCAGACGATAGCTGTTCCTTCGCGGCGTTACTGAGCAGCAAACAATGAAGCAACACAAGGGACAAACGACCCAATTAGAAGCCAGTGGGTGTTTCTATTCACGGGACTAATTACACGTGTCGGAATGAGGAACAAGCCTTTGTTGTGCAACTGGCGTGATTGGCTTTCCTCTAAAGCTACTCTCTGTCAACATTAAATTAAATTAATCAGATACCTGGTTGAAAGTGAAATGCTGTGAACATCCCTGCATTAAATTAATGGAAGCATAAGACAAATTCAGTATACATTCACTTTATGTAGTAGTATAGCATTAACATGTTCATATGTATTGAAATATTTTACAATTCATACATAAATGTTACGATGAATTGAAAATGGGGGACCGTGATGTAAACAAGAAGTACTTATTTTATACTTATCTATTTTTATCTAGCACAATCTCTGGAGCAAAACAGAAAGAAGCATTTTATATAAAAGTATTCTGTAGTTTTGTATGACTTGAAAGACTTGAAAGAACTTGAAAGAAACTTCTCTGGTCTGCATCCCCTAACAATTGTGTGTATTGAGCCATACTGTATTGTACCCATTCTGCAATCTGTTAAAGTTTTCAATCAATCAATCAATCAATTT
Organism: Notolepis coatsorum; assembly: GCF_963971535.1. Lineage (NCBI taxonomy): Eukaryota > Metazoa > Chordata > Actinopteri > Aulopiformes > Paralepididae > Notolepis > Notolepis coatsorum. Next base: position 75,530,057 of record NC_140166.1, on the reverse strand, counting down.
AATTTAATCAATTACCATAGTGTCTTTATACATTCATCACTGTACATATTAATACTACAACAACGTTTATTTGTCACATACATATCAGGGAATACAGTGAAATGCGGGTGGTCATGCCTGCATTGATTGTGCAAAATACAATAAAAATAGGCATAGAAAAAAAGAAAATAGGTAAGACACAAGATATGCATGATAAAAAAAGACATGCTAAGTTCCTGAGAAACTGGTTCCTATGTACACTACTATACAATATACAATTTTAAGTCTTAATGTATCTAAACTATACTATACAATACCTCCTTCCTTTAAAGTGACATTTTGTTTAAAGTGATCTGTACACAGTGATGGGCAGTAGCTAGCTACAAGTAGCGACGCTACATAGCTTAACTACAATTCTCAGTAGCGTGCTGGTAGCGTCGCTACTTTTTAACCAGGGTAGCGGTCTCTGTAGCGGAGCTATTTATAGAACGAAGTAGTGACGTAGCGACGAGGAAACGCTACACGCTACTTTCGGGAGAAGATTTGTGAGGAGAAAAAAAAACTCCCCGTAAAAAACCCACTATGATTGGTTGGTTGGTTTAGATATGAGTATGACGACTCACGATTGGGTATGGTAGGCCAAAACATTACGGGTAGGCCAATCAGAGGCAGGATAGGGTGGGACTCCAACCCGCAAAGCAGGAAGTGAAAATCAAAACACAGACGTACTGAATGAATGCAATTTAACGGATTACATGAACCAGTCCGCGCGAAATGGCAGAGGGGTTCGATGGCATTGATGAAGATGATGATGTCGATGACAACAATGCCTCTCCATGGCCCTATCTGGGACACATTTATGAGTTTGACTGAAAAAAACGGCTAAAACATATGCTGCTCTCAACACGTCCAGCACTAACTTGAGAACACATTCAGGTGAGCTGATGAAAATCAACTGTTCCCAAACAGCACACAAGTCAGTACACTTTTTGTCAACAGCTTTAACTAACAGATAGCTGCTATCATGATGATGTTTCACTGTAGGCAGAAAATGAACAATATTATGGGGGTGGAGAAAAGAAAAAAAGAGGGAAAAGCAGTGGTTCTCAACCTGTGGGACAGGACCCCCAGCGGGGTCCCCACATGATTTTGGGGCCATGGAATGTTTTGTGAGTTACATATTTAAATACATTTGGTCATTTAGCTGACACTTTCATTCAAAGCAACTTACAAATTGTGTACAACAAGTCAGCAGGAGTGGTACATATCTAGCAGCCAAGGATAAGTAGTATTGTTTGTCAGTGTCAAGCTTGAGTGTTATACTCTGAGTACATACTGTAGTAGTATAGACATATTAGTATAGTTGGTAGTAGTATATACATGTTACATAATACTAGTAAAATGAAGTAAAACAGTTACAATTCAGATATTGAAGAAGTGTGTTTTTGGTTGATAAAGTGGGCAGGTTTCAGAAGATGCAGAGTTTAGGGATAAATAATACATAAAGATAGAATAGAAAAGAAAAAGACCATTACTGCATCAAAAGTAATCAACAAACTATACTATAAAAACTGATAAAACCAAATAATAATAACTTTATTTGTATAGCACTTTTCATACAAATGGTCTCTTTCTTTTCTTTTGTAGAGGCTGCACCCAGCTAAACTTGCCTTCCTGGATTTTGTACATAATACAAGTTCATGTTAAAAGGATGACACAAAAAGCCAGACCGAGGGCTTGTTTCAGTTTTATAATAAACAATCAAACTGAGAATTTTTTTCCTGCCTATTTGTTTGGTGGAAACTTGATCACGAAGTAAAAAAAAAAAAAAAAAAAAAAGTAGTGCCGATGTAGCTAGCTATTTTTGCCATGTTCTTGTAGTGTAGCTTGCTACATTTCTCTGGGGATAGATTCCATTGTAGTTGAGCTATATTTAATTGAGAGTAACTTGTAGTGTAGCTTGCTACATTTTCCAAGTAGCTTGCCCATCACTGTCTGTACATACATCTGATTAGCACTATTACTCAGTAGTACTCATTTATATATTTTATACCAAGTACATTGTATATTACTATTGCACTTTACTGTTACATTTGCACTCTGGTTGAATGCCAAACGTCTTTTTGTTGTACTGTACTTGTGCTGTATAATGACAATACATTTGAATCTAATTAGACTGTCGTATCACTCTCTGGATGCTTTGGAGAGACACAGAATGACGAATTTTTTGTCGTTTTTTCTGTTGTTTGATTCGTCGCACAACAATGAAAAAGGCTGAGCTTTACATATGCTTGTAACTTCGTCATCAAACTCCACAGCTATGGCACCTGTTGAGCAAAAGAGTCCAGTGATTAGATTTGATTGTCCTTTATATTTGCAAAACAGTCTATCTATAGATCCTTTTCACAGCAGCCATTTAACCGAAAGCAGGGTAAACCTAGGCTAGTATATTGTCTATTCATTAGTAACGTTAGCTGCTAGCTAGTCTGTGGCTAGCCATAACAAAGCCATCTTACCTTTGATGAGGTGGGTGGCTTTCGTTTTCCCCGCCGAGTACCTCTGAGCAATGCCAAAGTCAGGGAACATGTCTGCTACGCTCGGGTTGAAATCGTCACAAAAACTGAAGGCCACGTTGGCTTTTGCACAAAGCATAGACATTTTAACATCAGCTTTGGTGACTTGATTCTAGCCTAGAAGAATCCTTCTTTATCCGGTCGGCCTACTTCTTCTTCTTTGGGTCGCAACCTTCTTCCGGTCTGACTTTCTGTGCTAACGTTCTAATATACACGGCTGCCACCTGTCGTCACGGAGGGGAATTGCAGCCTTTTTGTAAAAAAAAATTTAACAGGAGATTTACGGGAAAATATTTAACCGGGAGGACGGCGGGAAAGAACGGTGAAATACGGGAGAATCCCGGGAAAAACGGGAGGGTTGACAGGTATGGTCCTCGCTGTCACGATGTTTACATCCCATGTTGTCCTCGCTGTCACGATGTTTACATCCCATGTTGTCCTCCCTGTCACGATGTTTACATCCCATGTTGTCCTCACTGTCACGATGTTTACATCCCATGTTGTCCTCGCTGTCACGATGTTTACATCCCATGTTGTCCTCGCTGTCACGATGTTTACATCCCATGTTGTCCTCCCTGTCACGATGTTTACATCCCATGTTGTCCTCGCTGTCACGATGTTTACATCCGATGTTGTCCTCGCTGTCACGATGTTTACATCCCATGTTGTCCTCGCTGTCACGATGTTTACATCCCATGTTGTCCTCCCTGTCACGATGTTTACATCCCATGTTGTCCTCCCTGTCACGATGTTTACATCCCATGTTGTCCTCGCTGTCACGATGTTTACATCCCATGTTGTCCTCGCTGTCACAATGTTTACATCCCATGTTGTCCTCCCTGTCACGATGTTTACATCCCATGTTGTCCTCACTGTCACGATGTTTACATCCCATGTTGTCCTCGCTGTCACGATGTTTACATCCCATGTTGTCCTCGCTGTCACAATGTTTACATCCCATGTTGTCCTCCCTGTCACGATGTTTACATCCCATGTTGTCCTCCCTGTCACGATGTTTACATCCCATGTTGTCCTCGCTGTCACAATGTTTACATCCCATGTTGTCCTCCCTGTCACGATGTTTACATCCCATGTTGTCCTCCCTGTCATGATGTTTACATCCCATGTTGTCCTCCCTGTCACGATGTTTACATCCCATGTTGTCCTCGCTGTCACGATGTTTACATCCCATGTTGTCCTCGCTGTCACGATGTTTACATCCCATGTTGTCCTCGCTGTCACGATGTTTACATCCCATGTTGTCCTCCATGTCACGATGTTTACATCCCATGTTGTCCTCGCTGTCACGATGTTTACATCCCATGTTGTCCTCCCTGTCACGATGTTTACATCCCATGTTGTCCTCCCTGTCACGATGTTTACATCCCATGTTGTCCTCCCTGTCACGATGTTTACATCCCATGTTGTCCTCCCTGTCACGATGTTTACATCCCATGTTGTCCTCGCTGTCACGATGTTTACATCCCATGTTGTCCTCCCTGTCACGATGTTTACATCCCATGTTGTCCTCCCTGTCACAATGTTTACATCCCATGTTGTCCTCGCTGTCATGATGTTTACATCCCATGTTGTCCTCCCTGTCACGATGTTTACATCCCATGTTGTCCTCCCTGTCACGATGTTTACATCCCATGTTGTCCTCCCTGTCACCATGTTTACATCCCATGTTGTCCTCGCTGTCACGATGTTTACATCCCATGTTGTCCTCGCTGTCACGATGTTTACATCCCATCCGTGTTCACGTTTCACTTTCGGTTCGGCAAATTTGTAATGAGTACAGCTTCCGTTGATTGACAGGCAGTTAGCTTGTTCGATTTCGAGGGAGATTGTATAAATCAATCATCTTGAAGCAGAAGGACCTGCTTATGTAATGATGGTCACTTGGTACTTGGACCGTGTTTCTCATCTGGTCATGGGGCCATTTTGAGTGGGTCGTGGACTTGCATGTTGTCTTTGATTTTGTTATTTAACATAAATGTCAAACTGAACAAATTTTTATTGGCCCCTGGTTATGTTTGACTTGGACCTAATGAATGAAAAAATAAAAACATTTCCTTGCATATTGAACTGATCACAGCCCTTTCCAGTTCTGTATCTGACACATGGCACGCACACGTTCCAAAGCATTATTGAGCAAAAGCTGACTTATGAGGAACACGCCAACATTTGGGGAAATTGGCTTAGCCTCTTCTCTAGAGAGAGACAAGAAGATAGATACCAGTTTCCTCTTTGTGCGTTCAGTAGAAAGCTATTTGGCTGCACGTTAGCCTAGCTTAGCACAATAAATGGAAGCGGACAGTGCCGGTTAGTTGGACAATGCCTAGGCTAACCGGCACTGTCCGCTTCCATTAATTGTGCTAAGCTAGGCTAACATGCAGCCAGATAGCTTTCTACTGAATGCACAGAGAGGGAACTATCTTATTGTCTCTCTCTGGAGAAGACGGTGAGCTAATTTCCCAAAATGTTGGCGTGTTCCTTTAACAAATTATGACCACTTAATAATGATTGAATCCAGACTAAAACACTGAAAAGCTCACATTTAATATAAATGTACGACTTTGCTGCATTCTCGGCGCACGGCTACTAGGGGTGTAACGGTACATAAAAACCACGGTACGGTACGTACCTCGGTTTTGAAGTCAAGGTTCGGTACGGGTTTTCGGTACAGTGGGGGAAAGTTTGGCTTTCCATGTTCCACTCAGGGGTGATGTAGTGTGCAGTAACTAATTGTACTTGTAGGGCTGTCAACGGGCGGTCGTTAGTTGTCGTTAGCGGTCGTTAGTGGTTAACATACCGTTGTATTCGGTTCTGTACGGATACGTGTACGTTTACACCCCTAGCGGCTACACACCCCTAGCGGCTACACACTGTTTGGAACATATTGGCCGCATCTGGAAAATGCATTCAAATCTTGATGAGACTAAAGCCATACGCTTTCATTTAACTATCAGCGGGAAAAGACTGTATGTAACATCGTTGTGTATGGAACATGTTTAGTCTATATTAATCAATACGCCCACTTGCTCGTTGTGTGAATTCTGCAAACAATGATCTGCTTGTGTTCCGTGATGGGCTCAGTTTGGCATTATGTGTGGATTTAGGACTTGGGTGCTGGGAGGGTAAACTCTGTGTTCGCACATACAGCCCCTCCGATTAATGTGTAGATTGTCAGGAGTCCAGTGCATGTGTGAAAGGGGATTCAGGTTGTGTGTTTTGGGGGGACAAGCATGTTATAGATTGTCTGTGTGTGTGTGTAAGCTTGGCTATTTTTTCATCTGCCATTGCATACTGTATTTTGTCATAGCCTGCGCCCTAACATAATGATAAGACCAGTGTTTGTGAAGTGTTGTGATTGATTGATTGATTGAAAACTTTATTAACAGATTGCAGAATGGGTACAGTACAGTAGCTACAGCTCAATACATACAATTGTTAACTCTTTCAGTGCCACGCCTGGTTTTCCGTTTTACCGCTTGAATGCCACCATCGGCACCAATGTTAACGTTAATATCGCCTAATCTATGTTTTAAATTATGGCTATGTGTCTAATCTGCCCATCGCATTATCAAAGACTATTTTCCAGTCAGTGCTGTGAAGACAGATTGTTTTTTTATCGCGTCGTTTCCATTTCAGAGCAGTTAGAAAAGCCCCCGTTTTGATATAAAAAACAGCTCATTCTGGAGCATTCTATGAAAATCGTCTTTTAGTGGAATATTCCACAACGTTGATATTCGTCTGCCTTTTTATGAATCGTTTTCAAATAAACGCTAGATGATCAATATTATACGTGCACGCAAGCACATTACGGCCGCGCACTGATAATCGCTCTGTTGATTTCCTCACAGAGTTTTACAGTGAAACCGAAAGAAGACATTTCACAAAACAGCTTATAACTTCATCAAACTTACTCCGATTATCCTACCACTGATAACATAGAGTCCTTACCTGACATCAGATGGTATCCAACTGGTATATTCCAATTCCTGATCACCATTCAAAAAAATCGATACGTGTATGGATCCAACGCGACACAGTAGATCTCTATGATCCGCGGGGATCTGAGGCTCCAGAATGAACTGTGGTAACCCCGGCTGGATCAGTGAACTGGAAAATGTGGAGTACCGGATTTTTTTCCCCATTCATTTTCATTGAGTCCATTCCAAAATCACTTATGTCATCTGGGAGACGACAGGGGGCGCTTTTTTCCACAGTGATCACCGGCGCAGCTCGGCTATACTCGGGTAGGCTCGGGTGATGCAATAATTTTTCAGATCGCAAAAAAAAAAAAATTATAATAATTCCGAGAAATCTCGTGAGTGGCACGCAACCACCTATAAAAAAAACAGAGAAATCTCGTGAGTGGCACTGAAAGAGTTAAGGGGATGCAGACCAGAGAAAGACTTTCGTCTTGTTTACATCAGGGTCCCCCATTTTCAATTCATCGTAACATATATGACATACATGACCTACAGATAGATAGTACTGCTACATCTATACATTTATGACATACCAGATTTGCAAATCTTGGTCGGCACCCCGTAATGTCGGAGAAGCTTCCAGAGGGTCTCTCTGTCTAGGCTGTCAAAGGCTTTCTCATAGTCCACAAAATTTATGTACAGGGGCGAGTTCCACTCTATCGACTGCTCCACGATGATGCGCAGCACTGCAATTTGGTCTGTGCAGGATCGGTCCTTGCGGAAACCAGCTTGCTCATCGCGGAGTTGTCCATCGATGAGGTCCTTCATCCTGTTCAAGATTACTCTGTTAAAAACTTTCCCTGGCACTGATAGCAGTGTGATCCCTCTGTAATTTGCGCAATTGCTAAGGTCGCCTTTCTTTGGGATCTTGATGAGATAGCCCTCTTTCCAATCTCCTGGCACGTCTTCTTCCTCCCATATCTTCATGAAGAGTGGGTGGAGCATCTTCACCGTGGTTTCTATATCTGACTTCAGTGCCTCCGCAGGGATGTTGTCTGGTCCTGCAGCCTTTCCGTTCCTCAGCTGCTTGATAGCCTTCCTAATTTCTTCCCTGGTTGGTGCGTTGCTGGCTATGGGTAGGTCTGTGTCAGCCTGTGCGATGTCTGGTGGGTTCTGTGGTGCTGGCCGGTTTAGAAGTTCTTCAAAATACTCCATCCATCTGTTCTTTTGTTGCTCCTCTCCCGTTGTTATCGGTCTTCCCTCTTTGTCCTTCACAGGTCGTTCTGGTTTGCTGTACTTTCCTGCCAGCTTCTTGGTGATGTTGTACAGTTCTCTCATATTCCCCTCTCTTGCTGCTTGCTCTGCCTCTGTTGCCAGGTCATCCATATACCTTCGCTTGTCTGCTCTGATGCTCTTCTTTACTAGCTTGTTTCCTTCTGCATACCTTTCTTGTGCCTTGGCCTTCTCTGCTCTTGTCCGGCTGTTGTTCACTGCCGCCTTCTTCTCCCTCCTCTCTTGGATCTTTCGCAGACTGTCCCCTGAGATCCACTCCTTGTGCTGGTGCTTCTTGGGGCCAAGAACTTCCTGGCAGGTAGACGTTACTGCCTCTTTTATCTCCTTCCAACTGTTCTCCAGGGTGCACTCGTCCTGATGTTTCCATCATCAGGAACTCCTATGAGGGACTGACATGCAAGGTGGTCCACGGAGGGCAGCTCACAGAGGCATTCCAAATGAAGACCGGGGTCAGACAAGGTTGTCTGCTCTCGCCCTTCCTCTTCCTGCTGGCCATTGACTGGATAATGAAGACCTCCACAGCACAGAGAAGGTACGGGATTCAGTGGACACCTTGGACGCAACTTGACGACTTGGACTATGCTGACGATTTGGCACTACTGTCGCACACCCAACAACAGATGCAGGAGAAGACCAACAACGTGGCATCCACTTCCGCGCAAGTGGGACTCAACATCCACAAAGGCAAGACTGAGATCCTCAAGACCAATGCAGCAAACAACACCAACACAATCATGCTGGATGGCGAGGCTTTGGAAGAAGTTGAAGCCTTTACCTACCTTGGCAGTGTTATTGACAAGCAGGGCGGCACAGATGCTGACATTAGAGCACGAATAAGGAAAGCACGTACAGCATTCGTGCAATTACGGAACATCTGGAGCTCAAAAGAACTGACTTCCAACACCAAAGTCAGATTCTTTAACACCAACGTCAAGGCAGTCCTATTATATGGAGCAGAGACGTGGAGAACTACAGCTGCAACCATCAGGAAAGTGCAGGTCTTCATTAACAGCTGCCTGCGGAAGATCATCAACATCCGATGGCCAGACACCATCAGCAACTGCGAACTCTGGCAGAGAACAAACCAGCTGCCCGCAAGTACCATCACCAGACAAGCCCTAACATGGAACCCGCAGGGCAAGCGGAAAAGGGGCCGCCCGAGAAACACCTGGCGCAAAGACCTGGAGGCAGACACCAAGACCATGAAGATGACCTGGAACCAACTGGAGAGAACAGCTCAAGACAGAGATGCTTGGAGATCACTTGTTGACGGCCTATGCCCCAGAAGGGGTAGCAGGCGTAAGTAAGTAAGTAAGTAAGTAAGATTTGCAAATACAGTACTGTTTGTGATAAGAAAAAGAGTCCAGAAAAAAGAGTATACATTTGACGTAGAAACTGTACATTGGAGGAGGTTGGGTAGGTGGGGGGTGGGGGGGACTGTACATTGGAGGTGGTTGGGTGGGTGGGGGGGGGGAGGTTGGGTAGGAGTGGGGGGGGGGGGGTTGGGTAGGAGGGGTGGGGGGGGGACACTGTACAACTGTACAAGCAAAACTGTACATTGGAATATTGACAAGACCATACATGGTAATTTACTGTACATTGTGAGTTATTGATTGGTTTAAGCAGCTCATATGTGGTCTGTTGTCTCCACTTATGTCCTGCATTTGACCAGAAGTTAGACATTGAGGGCTCAACACTGCAAGACAAGTTGCAAAGGAGAATAAGGGAGAGAGAGAGAGGCTGAGTATGAGGTAAAGTGTCAAGCAGAGCACAGTAAAAACACGCTGTGCGTACGCCTTTGATGTGTCCTTTACTTTTGGTTGAGCACCTGCCTCTCAAAGTGTTGCTGCAGATCCCTGTTTGAGCCGGAGGTTGTGTTGGAGACAGAAACGCATCACACTCATTGCAGAGCATCGCTGGACACCCATCTGCTGCCACTTCACTGATATTTCTGTGGGTCTACAGCTGCTCTAGTGTGGCCATGGTGGCTTATTCACTGTGTCTGTAACACATAGCCTGTGTCTGTAGCCCGTGTCTGTAACATATAGCCCGTGTCTGTAACATATAGCCCGTGTCTGTAACACATAGCCCATGTCTGTAACATATAGCCTGTGTCTGTAACACATAGCCTGTGTCTGTAGCCCGTGTCTGTAACACATAGCCCGTGTCTGTAACACATAGCCTGTGTCTGTAACACATAGCCTGTGTCTGTAGCCGTGTCTGTAACATATAGCCCGTGTCTGTAACACATAGCCGTGTCTGTAACACATAGCCTGTGTCTGTAACACATAGGCCTGTCTGTAACACATAGCCGTGTCTGTAACATATAGCCTGTGTCTGTAGCCGTGTCTGTAACATATAGCCTGTGTCTGTAGCCGTGTCTGTAACATATAGCCCGTGTCTGTAACACATAGCCGTGTCTGTAACATATAGCCCGTGTCTGTAACATATAGCCCGTGTCTGTAACACATAGCCCGTGTCTGTAACACATAGCCCGTGTCTGTAACACATAGCCGTGTCTGTAACATATAGTCTGTGTCTGTAACATATAGTCTGTGTCTGTAACATATAGTCTGTGTCTGTAACACATAGCCGTGTCTGTAACACATAGCCTGTGTCTGTAACATATAGCCTGTGTCTGTAACATATAGTCTGTGTCTGTAACATATAGCCTGTGTCTGTAACACATAGCCCATGTCTGTAACATATAGCCTGTGTCTGTAACACATAGCCTGTGTCTGTAACACATAGCCTGTGTCTGTAACACATAGCCCGTGTCTGTAGCCTGTGTGTCTGTAACACATAGCCTGTGTCTGTAACATATAGCCCATGTCTGTGACACATAGCCCATGTCTGTAACACATAGCCTGTGTCTGTAGCCCGTGTGTCTGTAACACATAGCCCGTGTCTGTAACATATAGCCCGTGTCTGTAACACATAGCCTGTGTCTGTAGCCCGTGTCTGTAACACATAGCCTGTGTCTGTAGCCCGTGTGTCTGTAACACATAGCCCGTGTCTGTAGCCCGTGTCTGTAACACATAGCCTGTGTCTGTAACATATAGTCTGTGTCTGTAACATATAGTCTGTGTCTGTAACATATAGTCTGTGTCTGTAACATATAGCCTGTGTCTGTAACATATAGTCTGTGTCTGTAACACATAGCCGTGTCTGTAACACATAGCCTGTGTCTGTAACACATAGTCTGTGTCTGTAACATATAGCCTGTGTCTGTAACACATAGCCCGTGTCTGTAACATATAGTCTGTGTCTGTAACATATAGTCTGTGTCTGTAACACATAGCCGTGTCTGTAACACATAGCCTGTGTCTGTAACACATAGCCGTGTCTGTAACACATAGCCTGTGTCTGTAACACATAGCCGTGTCTGTAACATATAGCCTGTGTCTGTAACACATAACCTGTGTCTGTAACACATAGCCTGTGTCTGTAGCCCGTGTGTCTGTAACACATAGCCTGTGTCTGTAGCCTGTGTGTCTGTAACACATAGCCCGTGTATGTAACATATAGCCTGTGTCTGTAACACATAGCCTGTGTCTGTAGCCCGTGTCTGTAACACATAGCCTGTGTCTGTAACACATAGCCGTGTCTGTAACATATAGCCTGTGTCTGTAACACATAGCCTGTGTCTGTAACATATAGCCCGTGTCTGTAACATATAGCCTGTGTCTGTAACATATAGCCTGTGTCTGTAACACATAGCCTGTGTCTGTAACACATAGTCTGTGTCTGTAGCCCATGTCTGTAACATATAGCCTGTGTCTGTAACACATATCCTGTGTCTGTAACATATAGCCTGTGTCTGTAACACATAGTCTGTGTCTGTAGCCATGTCTGTAACACATAGCCTGTGTCTGTAACACATAGCCTGTGTCTGTAACATATAGCCTGTGTCTGTAACACATAGCCTGTGTCTGTAACATATAGCCTGTGTCTGTAACATATAGCCCGTGTCTGTAACATATAGCCTGTGTCTGTAACATATAGCCCGTGTCTGTAACATATAGCCCGTGTCTGTAACACATAGCCTGTGTCTGTAACACATAGCCTGTGTCTGTAACATATAGCCTGTGTCTGTAACACATATCCTGTGTCTGTAACATATAGCCCGTGTCTGTAACATATAGCCCGTGTCTGTAACATATAGCCTGTGTCTGTAACATATAGCCCGTGTCTGTAACATATAGCCTGTGTCTGTAACATATAGCCCGTGTCTGTAACATATAGCCTGTGTCTGTAACATATAGCCCGTGTCTGTAACACATATCCTGTGTCTGTAACATATAGCCTGTGTCTGTAACACATAGTCTGTGTCTGTAGCCATGTCTGTAACACATAGCCTGTGTCTGTAACACATAGCCTGTGTCTGTAACATATAGCCTGTGTCTGTAACACATATCCTGTGTCTGTAACATATAGCCTGTGTCTGTAACATATAGCCCGTGTCTGTAACATATAGCCCGTGTCTGTAACATATAGCCCGTGTCTGTAACATATAGCCTGTGTCTGTAACATATAGCCCGTGTCTGTAACATATAGCCTGTGTCTGTAACATATAGCCCGTGTCTGTAACATATAGCCTGTGTCTGTAACATATAGCCTGTGTCTGTAACACATAGTCTGTGTCTGTAGCCATGTCTGTAACACATAGCCTGTGTCTGTAACACATAGCCTGTGTCTGTAGCCCATGTCTGTAACATATAGCCTGTGTCTGTAACACATATCCTGTGTCTGTAACATATAGCCTGTGTCTGTAACATATAGCCCGTGTCTGTAACATATAGCCTGTGTCTGTAACATATAGCCCGTGTCTGTAACATATAGCCTGTGTCTGTAACATATAGCCTGTGTCTGTAACATATAGCCCGTGTCTGTAACATATAGCCTGTGTCTGTAACATATAGCCTGTGTCTGTAACATATAGCCCGTGTCTGTAACATATAGCCCGTGTCTGTAACATATAGCCCGTGTCTGTAACATATAGCCTGTGTCTGTAACATATAGCCCGTGTCTGTAACATATAGCCTGTGTCTGTGTAACGGAGGTACCGCAGTATATCCGCAGTCACGGGTACAAGTAGTGACGTGGCTGTGGATGGTAAGCGGTACTGCAAGTAAACTCACTCCCCAGAGGCATCCAGACCCGGAAGCAAGCAGTGAATTCACTTCTTGCTTAGTGGTCTGTGATGCCGCCCGCGATGCCGGCGTCCGGGGTTCAACTCCCACTCAGGGCGATCCCTTAACAGGGGTCGAATCGACTTTAAAACACAACGCAGACAAGATCACACCGGCTACATGTGGTGCCGTGACCCGGATGCCCTGGGTGGTGTGAGTTTAGTGGGGTGAGTGTAACGGAGGTACCGCAGTATATCCGCAGTCACGGGTACAAGTAGTGACGTGGCTGTGGATGGTAAGCGGTACTGCAAGTAAACTCACTCCCCAGAGGCATCCAGACCCGGAAGCAAGCAGTGAATTCACTTCTTGCTTAGTGGTCTGTGATGCCGCCCGCGACGCCGGCGTCCGGGGTTCAACTCCCACTCAGGGCGATCCCTTAACAGGGGTCGAATCGACTTTAAAACACAACGCAGACAAGATCACACCGGCTACATCTGTAACACATAGCCCGTGTCTGTAACATATAGCCTGTGTCTGTAACACATAGCCCGTGTCTGTAACATATAGCCTGTGTCTGTAACACATAGCCCGTGTCTGTAACATATAGCCTGTGTCTGTAACACATAGCCCGTGTCTGTAACATATAGCCTGTGTTTGTAACCAAGATCCACTTGGAAAAGAATCGGAAATGTTGAATGACAAAATAATATAATATTTTTAGAATAGAACATAAACACATAGGAGCAGTAAAAACAGGCCCTAGAGGCAGAGTAAAATAAATTAGGTTTAAGGCTGGCCTTGAAGGCAGCAAGGGAGTCTGAGGCCTTGACGGATCCTGGCAGCTGATTCCACAGGCGTGGCCCCAGTGCAGAAAAAGCACGGTGCCCCATGGTCGACAGCCTGGTGTGTGTGGGATGGCGAGGAGGTTTTTTAGCTGCCAGACCTGAGCGACCTGGATGCAGGTTGAGGGGAGAGGAGGTCCTGGAGGTAGGTCGGGCCGGAGTGATTAATGGCCTTGTAGACCAGCAGGAGGACCTTAAAGTTAATCCGCTGGTTTATTGGCAGCCAGTGAAGGGAGTGGAGGACAGAGGTGATGTGTTGGGTTTTCCGGGTTTTGGTGAGGACACACACAGGCATACATAGGTAGACGAGGTGGGAGACAAAGGGGACAAATAGAGGATATTGGATTAGGGGGAGAAAGTTTCTACCACAACAGCAAAACGCAATACCTGCAGCAAGAGGACCTGCAGTACGACAATGCTTTTGCTTCCATCCTCAGTGCACAACGTGTTTTGGTCCCCCCGTGATATGCCCAGTTAGCGCTTCACACTCTCCTGTTATCTCCTGTGCTGCACAGCGCCAAAGAAATGTGGAGAGAGGTCTGGCTATGCGGATATTCCTTCTTTTATTTTAGAGATACGCTGTAAACGAATGATAATCTTAGATGCAAGTTCACAGATCACCCTACCACCTCCAGTTCATCCCCAGAGACGCCCCATTACAGAAGATTCCTCTCGCTGAGCAGTGATTTATGGTGAAGGGGTTTACATCCCTTGGCGATAGTTGTCTCCGTCCTTAGGTGCTAGCTAAGCTAAATGTATTATTATCCACAGCAATTACTGAGTTTAATGCGCCTCAGTCTTAATGCGTCTGAAACAGATGACACAATCACAGCATCACTGGATTCTCTGGAACATCTGGTCATTTAGGTTTAAAAATTTGCCTTTTAAAAATGGAACATTAACCAAACATAAAATCCTTTGGTGAAACGCAATTTTCCCATTAATCCCACATGCAGTATCAAGGACAAAATTACTGGTAAATGGTAAATGAAAAGTGTTCATTTCTGCTATAGGTGGGAAAAAGAGGGCGCAAGGCTTGTTATAATGACGTGACCGTGTGAATGCACATTCAGCGTTATTGGCTACTGTGAGGGGAGTGGCTGGGCTGGTTGTAGGGGGTATTGTTCATGCCCCCAGCCCAAACCGGCAGAAGTGTTAACCTCTTCCGCCTGTGCGGTCCGGCACCGGCATTTCCTAACGTTACATTTTCAACAAGATTGCTGCTAATTAAACACTTCATGGAAACGGGGTAACGTTAACGTTATGTCGAGTTCATAATACGTGTAGTGTAGTATGAACTCGACATAATGTTAACGTTACTCCGTTTCCATGAAGTAATTATATTGTGAATTATAAGGTGGCCAGCTAGCTAGCATAAGCTAACGGAAGAACGATTAGCTAACGTTAGCTAATAGCTGTAACGTTACTAACAACGAATCAGCTGTTGATATTATGAGCCATCAGTAGACAACGTCTCATGTATTAAACTAAAGTTAATGGTTTAATGTTTAATGCTTTGTTGACAAGAAGACACTGAAGACGGGTCTCTGAGGGGGAGGAGGAGGGGCAAGCGTGCTCTGCAGCAGCGTGTGTCTGTCAACAACTTGCGGTAGAAGACTGCGAGCAAGCCAGCTGGTATCGATACTGCAGAAAGTATCGATATTGCGGGAAATGAGTATCGAAACCGTTTTAAATATTCAGAATCTATATGTTTTTTTTTTTTTTTATTATTGCAAAACAAAATTATTAAAAGTCAGTACTCAACACACAATGCCTAATGAAACTAACAATTAAGGTGGTTAAAATGACATGCAAGTACAGAAACAGAAAACAAAAAAAATATATAATAATATTTTACCGTATACAGTGTATATCCAACGAAATTACCAATTATACCAATGTCTTATACAGGATATACCCCTAATACCTATTATCTAAAACCCTACACACATATGCTCCAGCTCGAACCCCCCCCTCCCGGACCCCTCCTTGGATAGTACCTCCATTATCCCTCACTCCTAACCAGACACTACCATTATAAGCTAGCTTTTATTCTCTCCACCACTTCTAACCACATTGACATTTTGGATTTGTTGAGACCCAGAATTCTTGCTGTAGATATTTCTTGATAAATCACATCGAGATATGTAAGAAACCAAACCTTCCGGCACATTTTTTCCGGTTGAAACCAGCGTGATGCGATCAGCTTTTTAGCTACTGTGATACCCGATAAAACCAATCTCTTTAGCTGTGGATTTACTGCAAACTCAAAAACATCATTCAATAGTAATACAGAGGGGTGTACTGGTATATTCCAAGATACGAGTTTTGATAATTGATGGGTCACATCTTTCCAGAATGCCTTAACTGGTGGGCAGTCCCAATACATGTGCATAAATGTCCCTTCGTCTCCATTTGTACATTGGGAGCATTTTGAGTCTTGTTTAAGACCCATTCTGTTCAGTCTTATAGGAGTCAAGTATGTCCTGTGAATATAGTTAAGATTGATTTGTTGATGGTCCGGGTTCCTTGATGTAAGACGGACATTTGCCCATGCCAATCAAAGTCACTTTCCAGGTCTGGTATATCCCTCCTCCAGACAGAGTCTAGTTGGAGGGTTTCATACGAGGACGTTAGTAATTGATAATAAAAACCTGATACAAAACCTCTCGATGTCTCTCTTTCATAGAAGAATTTGTGGTATCTGTGGTGTTCAACTGGTATGTCTAATGGAACACTGTGAGACTTCAAACATAGCCGTAACTGTATGTAAAAAAGCCATGTGGACTCGGTGAGATTAAATTTTGTGCATATTTCTCCATAACTACAAAAACCCTGGTTGTTAAAAACATCCCCTAATGAGTGTATGCCTTGCTCTTCCCATATAGGGAATCTTATAGGACGTTTTTCAATTAAGAGTGCATTGTTATTGAATAAGGGAGTGTGATTGTGCCATTTTTGTGGGTTAGGATATTTTTTTTGTGTTTCACGCCATATCCGGATCGCATGGGTAATTATGGGGCCAAATTTCCGCTCACAGTGCTTGATTGGTAGTTTAGTGTGTGCTATGTCCTTCAGTCTATGTGGGGCTACTATGTTTTCTTCCAATTTTCTCCAGGATACTAATGCTTGGGGATCAAACCATGTTGTCAATGGTCTTAATGTGTACGCCTTAAAATATTGGAAAAAATCTGGAACTGCCATGCCACCGTCTGCTTTATTTCTCTGTGCGGTGGATCTTTTTATACATGGTGGTTTGTTATTCCAAATAAATTTGTATGTGGAGGAGTGTAATCTTTTCCAGTAACCCTCTGGAGGGGGTAACGGTAGCATTGAACTGAAGAAGTTGATTCTAGGTAGTACATCCATCTTAACTATTGATACCCTTGCCTGTACTGAGTTTTTAAGTTTTGCCCACCTGTCCAGGTCGTCTTTGATTTTGTTTTGTATTTTTGTGTAATTGTGCTTCACCGTTTGTCTTATGGTGGGAAATATTTCCACACCCAAGAATCTAAAATGTTTTACCATAGGTATCTCACCTGGGAGGGTTGTATCTTTTTTTGCAGGGGTGTTAAGTGGAAGGAAAGCCGACTTCGGCCAATTTATTTTAAATCCCGATAAATCACCAAAGTTCTCAATCAACTTGAGTAGATGAGGCAATGTGGTGTTGGGGCTTTGCATGAACAATATTACGTCGTCCGCATATAAACTAATTTTATGTTGTGTGCCCTTGATTACGATTGGTTCTATGGATTGGGATTGTCTTATATATTGTGCTAAAGGCTCTAATGATAGATCGAATAGTCCGGGACTTAGAGGGCAACCCTGTCTGGCTGAGCGTGATACCGGAAAGATTTTGGAGATGATTGTACCTGTTGTAATCATGGCCGATGGGTCTTTGTATAATACTTTAATCATATCAATGAATCCTTTTCCTAACCCCATCCTTTCTAATACTGCCCATAGATACGACCATTCCAGCCTGTCAAAGGCTTTCATAGCATCCAGGGACAGCATTGCCTTAGGTATGGTGTCGTCCTTGTCTGCATCTAGTACGTGCAGTATTCGTCTTATGTTATCAGTGATCAGGCGACCTCTTATGAAGCCAGTTTGGTCCGGATGAACTAAAGACGTCATATGCTTTTGTAATCTGATGGCTAATACCTTAGAGTACAGTTTGACATCGGTTCCGAGGAGGCTTAAGGGTCTGTAACTACCGCACTCGGTGGGGTCTTTGTATTTTTTGAGAAGGACTGAAATGAGTGCAATATTGTCGTTTTTATGGAAGTTCCCCTCCTTGACTGAGTATAAGATCATATTTAGTAATAAGGGTCCAATTATGTCCCAACAAGAAAGGTACATTTCTGATGGGATACCGTCTCTTCCAGGAGCCTTACCATTTTGCATTTCGGATATGGCCTTCTTGAGTTCCTCTAGTGTGATCGGTGTTTCTAACTGTTTAGCGTCATCCTCTGAAAGTTTAGGGAGAATAATTTGATTAAGATATGTGTCCATTTTGTTTTGATCGAAGGTCGTTTCTGATTTATATAAGTCGGAGTAGAATTCTTTGAATGTATCGTTTATTATTTTGGGGTCTGTTTCAAGTACTTGTTGTGCTCTAATGGTAGTTATATCTGCAAATTTTGCATTAATTCTTAATCGCATGGCTAATAGGTGACTAGGTTTAGAACCTTGGGAGTACTGCTGTTGTCTTGTGCTGCGTATTTGCATTTCCGATTGTTGTCTGTATATGGCATTGATCTCTGTTTTTAGTACGTTAACTTGATTTTCTAGTCTAGTTGAGTTGTTGTATTTTAAAGAATTAAATAACGTTGAGTAAAGCGTTTCCAGTTCAGACAGTTTTGTGCATTGATTCTTGCACATTTTGGAGGAAAATCTATCAGTGAAATCCTTGATCATACCCTTTACCGACATCCATATTATTCTGGGGTCTTGCACCGAGTTTGCATTCTCAGAATCGATATGTATAGATTTTTCGATATTTTTGACAACACTAATGTATATACATATTCAGAATGTATATCCCAGACTGTATCTTTATTCTCATTTGTGATTTTAGATTTTGACTACCTAAATTGTTTATTGTGAGCGATCTGTAGTGCTGAATTTCCCTCGGGATCAATAAAGTACTTCTATTCTATTCTATTCTATTCTGTGCCTACACACCATACTGTAGGGATGAGGCATGGGTGTGACAGAGGAAAGCACCTTGCAGAGCAGTGGAAAGTAGAGTGTGTAGAGGTCACCGCTCTCTTCCCACACAGCGCGCAGGACTGCCGCTGGGGGCTATAGGCGCGGCAAACTGTTGTCACTCACTCAGTCACTCAGACGACCTGGCAGGGAGGTTCTGTTGGACGTGTGCGCAGGTGGCACCTCGTGCTCCGCAGCTCTCCAGCTGTCCTTGTGTCCCTCCTCACCTTGTTTTCATCCCCCGGTCTTTGTCTGCCTGTCTGTCTCTCTCACTGTCTCTTTGCCTACCATGTCTGTCTCTCTCACTGTCTCTTTGTCTACCTGTCTGTCTCTCATGGTATCTGTGTCTACCTGTCTGTCTCTTTGTCTACCTGTCTGTCTATCTCACTGTCTCTTTGTCTACCTGTCTGTCTCTTTGTCTACCTGTCTGTCTCTCTCACTGTCTCTTTGTCTACCGGTCTGTCTCTCTCACTGCCTCTTTGTCTACCTGTCTGTCTCTTTGTCTACCTGTCTGTCTCTTTGTCTACCTGTCTGTCTATCTCACTGTCTCTTTGTCTACCTGTCTGTCTCTTTGTCTACCTGTCTGTCTCTTTGTATACCTGTCTCTCTCTCTCACTGTCTCTTTGTCTACCGGTCTGTCTCTATCACTGCCTCTTTGTCTACCTGTCTGTCTCTTTGTCTACCTGGCTGTCTCTCTCACTGTCTCTTTGTCTACCGGTCTGTCTCTTTGTCTACCTGTCTGTCTCTTTGTATACCTGGCTGTCTCTCTCACTGTCTCTTTGTCTACCGGTCTGTCTTTCTCACTGCCTCTTTGTCTGCCTGTCTGTCTCTTTGTCTACCTGTCTGTCTATTTGTCTACCTGTCTGTCTCTCTCACTGTCTCTTTGTCTACCGGTCTGTCTCTCTCACTGCCTCTTTGTCTACCTGTCTGTCTCTTTGTCTACCTGTCTGTCTCTTTGTATACCTGGCTGTCTCTCAACGTCTCTTTGTCTACCTGTCTGTCTCTCTCACTGTCTCTTTGTATACCTGTCTGTCTCTCTCACTGCCTCTTTGTCTACCTGTCTGTCCCTCTCACTGCCTCTTTGTCTACCTGTCTCTCTCTCACGGTCTTTGTCTACCTGTCAGTCTCTCAACATCTCTTTGTCTACCTGTCTGTCTCTCTCACTGCCTCTTTGTCTACCTGTCTGTCCCTCTCACTGCCTCTTTGTCTACCTGTCTCTCTCTCACGGACTTTGTCTACCTGTCAGTCTCTCAACATCTCTTTGTCTACCTGTCTGTCTCTCTCACTGCCTCTTTGTCTACCTGTCTGTCTCTCTCACTGTCTCTTTGTCTACCTGTCTGTCTCTCTCACTGCCTCTTTGTCTACCTGTCTGTCTCTCTCACTGCCTCTTTGTCTACATGTCTGTCTTTTTCACTGTCTCTTTGTCTACCTGTCAGTCTCTCTCACTGCCTCTTTGTCTACCTGTCTCTCTCTCTCACGGTCTTTGTCTACCTGTCAGTCTCTCAACATATCTTTGTCTACCTGTCTGTCTCTCTCACTGCCTCTTTGTCTACCTGTCTGTCTCTCTCACTGCCTCTTTGTCTACATGTCTGTCTTTTTCACTGTTTCTTTGTCTACATGTCTGTCTTTTTCACTGTCTCTTTGTCTACCTGTCTGTCTCTCTCACTGCCTCTTTGTCTACCTGTCTGTCTCTCTCACGGTCTTTGTCTACCTGTCAGTCTCTCAACATATCTTTGTCTACCTGTCTGTCTCTCTCACTGTCTCTTTGTCTACCTGTCTGTCTCTCTCACTGCCTCTTTGTCTACCTGTCTGTCTCTCTCACTGCCTCTTTGTCTACCTGTCAGTCTCTCTCACTGCCTCTTTGTCTACCTGTCTGTCTTTCTCACTGCCTCTTTGTCTACCTGTCTCTTTATCACTGCCTCTTTGTCTACCTGTCTGTCTCTCTCACTGCCTCTTTGTCTACCTGTCTGTCTCTCTCACTGCCTCTTTGTCTACCTGTCTGTCTCTCTCACTGCCTCTTTGTCTACCTGTCTCTTTATCACTGCCTCTTTGTCTACCTGTCTGTCTCTCTCACTGCCTCTTTGGCTACCTGTCTGTCTCTCTCACTGCCTCTTTGTCTACCTGTCTCTTTATCACTGCCTCTTTGTCTACCTGTCTGTCTCTTTATCACTGCCTCTTTGTCTACCATGTCTCTCTCAGTTTGTTGTTTTATCTGTATATGTGCCCCTGCCTGTCTGTCTCTCTCTGTCTATCTTTCTGTTTCTGTCTGTGTATCTCTCTCTCTGTCTATCTTTCTGTTTCTGTCTGTCTCTCGCTCTCTTTCTCTGTATGCCCCCCTCCCCTCTCTCTCTCTCTCTCTCTCTCTCTCTCTCTCTCTCTCTCTCTCTCTCTCTCTCTCTCTCTCTCTCTCTCTCTCGCTCTCTTTCTCTCTCTCTCTCTAAGACTTGAAATGAGAGAATCTGTGAAAGAATCAAATGGATAAAGCAGCTATCAGGAATCGCGTGTGAGAGAACAGAACAAAACACCATTAATCTGGCTGTTTCCAGACATTTTATTGCTACAATCAGTTTATGATCCCAATACCCATGCCTCAGCTTTCATTATTGCCAAGCTCCAAAAATAAACTCAACATTCACATGTACACACCACTTTTGGGTCATTTAGCCAATTATTTTATCCAGTAGAATAAGAGATTGTCAGCATAATTGCACATGTTCATACATTGAATAATTGCTGTGTGAGATAGATACAGGCATGGCTGCTTCTAGGAGGCTAGTGTTCTATGTACAGATGTCTCATCTTCTATTGTTAAAGGGGTATCCCACCGCATTAGAAGTAGAAGTAGTAGAAGTCTTTAATTGTCATGCAGATTAACACACACACACACACACACGCACACGCACTGAGTCACTGACAAACTGTTCTCTGCACCTCCCATCTCGTCGCCCCCCCCCCCCAAGGGCAGCCGGGAGCAGACAAGGGCTGCAGCGAGTGCCACGCCCGGGTACTGTCCGTCTTCATCAGGGACACGACAGCGGTAGCGATCTGTTGTGCATGTTTTTATCTTATCGGGAGGGGAAACTCCACACAGAAAGGCCCGGGAATCGAACCCAGCTGTGAGGCGACAGTGTTAACTACAGTAGGGATGTCCGATATTATCGGCCTACCGATATCGGCATTAAAATGTGATATCGGAAAATATCTGTATCGGTTTAAATTTTTTTTTTTTTTTACATTTCTATAACCTTTATTTACCCAGGCAAGCAAGTAAGAACAAATTCTGATTTTATTTATTATCAAAAGTATGCATAATGTTGTGTTAATTCCACAACAAGAGATATGTAATGTTAATTACCTGAAATTATTCCATTTTTGGGGGGGGGGAAACCCTGCATATATCGGTATCGGAAATTAAGAGTTGGACAATATCGGTATCGGTAAAAAAGCCAATATCGAGCATCCCTAGTGTTAACCACTACACCACCGTACCGCCTGCAACATCCCTGTGTTACCTGCAACGTCCCTGTGTTACCTGCAATATTCATGTATCAACAAACCAATTTGCCTAATCAGGGCTTTCCCCAGGACATTCAAACAAGATGAGAGAGAGAGAGTCTCATCTAGGGGGTGGTCAGACGAAAGAAATTGCAATACGCCATTTGCTGTTATTTCCTGTGACTTAAAAACACATTTGCAATAAAATAGCAAACACAAGGGTAAGTTGTAATATGTTATTTATTTAAGTACAGTGTATAAGGTTGCACAATAGTTTAAAGTTGAACACGAAAACATGTGCATGCACACACACACACACAGACACACACACACACACACACACTCACACACACACACACACACACACACACACACACACACACACACACACACGTTGCTGCCCCCCCCCCCCTTTGCGAGGGGAGGAGGGAGCCGTTTCAAAGTCTCTGATCAACGCTTCTCCTCTGTGTGTCGTAGCTCAATCTAACTTACACCCGGAACAACTCACATTATATTATTCTCGCCATAGCAACGACAGGCCCGGCCCCTCTTCTCGTTGCTATGTGACACGCTGTCATGACAACTGCTGTTTACCTTTAACACACACTAAGGGCCCTTTCTCACTCACTCATTCTGTCCGTACCGGTCGCGTACCGCCCTCATTCCGGGTCAGAGTGCGAACCCCCCCCCCCCCCCTCTCCCGTCTCTAGTTTGTGTACACACTGCAGTCTTGGTTCGCTTCGGGTTCTGTTTACAGTTTGCCTTTTGAGCGTTTACGCTTGCCGTAGGCGATGATGTCACGTTCGAAAATGTAAACAGGAATGTCTTAACACGACTGCGGACTCTGGATGCTGATATAAAATGAACAAATTGCCAATAAATATGAAGTTATATTTGAACCTCTGTTGTCAAGCCTTGTCAATATAACCCACCCCATTTTATCACGAATGGATGGTGTTGTAGAGTCCGCTTTTGAGCGTTTTAACGATAGCGCTAAGCTAACGGCTAAACGCTAGTTAGCTTAGCCTTTACTAGTAACATTGCTGCATCGATTATATGCATTATATTGAATGTCATTGATCTACTGGTCGACCACGGCCGACTGGTTGGGCACCACTGGTCTAATAGAAATAAATGCATTCGAACAAGAAAGTATAGTATACAGGCAATGGCTAACGGCTAACGCTAGTTAGCTAGCCTGTTCAGAAGCTAACATTATCCCATCGCTTGTGGCAATTATATTGCAGGTCATTGATCTACTGGTCGACCACGGCCGACTGGTTGGGCACCACTGGTCTAATAGAAATAAATGCATTCGAACAATGTATAGACATAGCAATGGCAAACAAAATTGCCAGGCCTAACCGCCCCCACTAGTGCGCACCTGAGACCACCTATTTCACCGGCCCCGGTTCAGCGCCCCCGGGGACGAATCAGCGGGGGGCGGGGACGGGGGACAGCGTTCTCACTCAGACAGACACACCCTTTTCTGATGCGAGCCGGGTCTGATTCGACACAGAGCAGTGAGTGAGAAAGGGCCCTAAACGTCCGTTCTATTGATGTCAACCTCTCCAGTTGTTCTCTCTGACCATTCTGCCTGCTCAGTGCTTATCTAGTTGTTTATGGTACAAGCTGCCGAACGACCTCGGAGCACTGGGCTCTGCTTGCTACCGTGGAGACACAGAACTGGCTGCCCTACTTTTAAGATATATAGATCCGTCTGAGTAGATGCTGTCACCCACCGATATATATACATTATATACATATTGAAAAACATAGACATCCTTCATTCCTCCCTTTTGATTCTTCAATCAACCGTCAGAATCAACAAACGACTTGGTTTTTCAATCATACTCGGCTGTCGTTTTAACGTACACGGCCCCCCCTCCTTTGTGCCAGAGGAAGGAAGACAGCATCCCGTCAAAACTGGATCTCATTAGCCGATGCCCACTATGCATTCCCTGTGGCACCAGGGAACACACAGCAGCCCATCGACCCAACGACACCCAGAGAAATATACATTATATACATATTGAAAAACATAGACATCCTTCAACTTGAATATCCGCTTAAAAATGCTGACAGTTTTATAGAGCTCAGTTGATAAAAGTAAACCGCATCCTGAGTCAGGCTAATTAGACTTAGGGGCAGGTGTGTCAGCGCACCTGTCTCACATTGAGGCAATCAATGCGCACAGGTTCAATCTGCCATCCCCACACACAATAGACCTGTTCGCTGTATACGTCAGACTCTGTGTGCGCGCGCATCTTTGGTGCAAAAAGGAACTAAAGTAATCCTGGTCAGAACAACGGGGCAGACTACAATATATTTGCATTTGTTAGCCATGCTAGCGATCTAAACAATCAATCCATGCCAAAGCTAGATATTTAAAAGGTGACAGACTCACACTCACAGGCATGCTGATTTGGCTAAATAACATCCACTTTTAGTCAGCGGAGTGCCATGGTTTCTCCATAGAGCCCCGTTGTACTTCTTTTAGCGTAGCAGCTTGCGCAGGTAGTGGGAAACTTAGTCACGTGACTCAGTTGGTATTGCTGATTGGCTCAAACACTGTATGTTTTTAAACAGCGGACATGTCTATGGGGAAAGCTTCTGCCATGACAAGATTCCATCTGGACTTTTTCCGATACCTGCGGGTGCGTGATTTTGTCCGGAAACTGTATCCTACATTTCCAGAACTTCCGCCAAATTCTGATATTAGCACCTGTTTCATCATTCAAAGGCATACTATCTAACCTACATGGCACATTGTCTGGTCAACAAGACTCCTCCCTCACCACCATTAAACACAAATGGGAACAGGACCTGGACATAACATTTGGACATTTGGATGATATATTAAAACGAGTCCACATCTCCTCTCTCTGTGCCAGACAGTGTAAAATACTACATCAGGCACATTGGACTAAAACGAAGCTGGCAGATTTCCCAGACTTAATTACAGCATGCGACCAGCTGGACTTCTGTATGTAAGACACTCCTTGAAGTTACTATAGACCCGCTGCACTGTTATAGCCCTTTATGGAGTACCCTCTGATGTCCACTCAGGGAACAACCTGGAGTGTTTATTTGTTTATTTAAAGGATATCCATTAGCTTATGCAGTAGCAGTTTGCTAATCTTCCTGGGGTCCACACACAATCAACATTACAACTAATTATAAATTAATACAGTACATAATTACAAATATAATTAACAAAATAAAAGAAATAAGTGAAATTCACAGAAGACCATACAATTATTGATACAGTAAAAATATAAAAACAAATCCAGTTTAACCCAATGAGTCATTGTCATCCTACACAACATGAACCAAAAGCAAATATCTCTATAAGCGTCCAATCAACCCAACTAAACAAACAAAGAAAATGAACCAACCTGTCATCAAACACTTAATAAGTGCATCTTCAAAGTCTCTCTTTGAACAATATTTCATTTTTTTCTTTGCGGATATCAAGAGGTAAATTATTGCAAATTATACTGGCTCTATAAAGCACTGTTCTTTTCAGGAAGTGTGGCTTCTTGGCATTCTGTACACTGCTCGCTTGTTGTCTGATCCAATGGAACAACGCAACTCTTCCGTTTCGCAGCGGATCAGGAATACCTTCTATTATATGAGGAAAAATGAAGTACACACTGTGAGGTTCATCCGATACAATTCCATAAAAAGAATTTGGAAGGTACGTAGAGTTACTGTACATCAGTGGTTCTCAAACTTTTTACACCAAGTACCACCTGAGAATGTAGCTGGCTCTCCAAGTACCACCATATGACCGGCGTTAAAATACAGTCTATTCAGCTATGCACAGTTCACGCAGGAGGCAAATGTATTCCTAATACCATTATTTATTGTTAACTTTTGTCAGACACAGCCACAATGTACAAAGGGATAGCACTAGAACTAGCAAACGCTTCCACACAACTAATACAATGCAAGGGGCATTGAGAACATAAAAACTAACATTCTCACATAGCAAGTGAGAAAATTAAGAACAACTGTATTTCAGCAAATGTACTTAATTCTCTCTCTATCTCTATCTCTCTCTCTCTCACACAGCAAGCAATTGTCCATCATTCTCTCTCTCACACACACACACACACACACACACACACACACACACACACACACACACACACACACACACACACACACACACACACACACACACACACACATGCATTTTGGTGCAGGACTTTTTGAATTTCTACCCTTTAAATGCCAGTGTTTGTGATGGGCATCACAAATTATTGTAAAAAAGAAAAGAAAACACATATTCAATACATCTTTGAATGTTTACCCTTTAAATGCCAGTTTGTGTGATGGCATCACAAATTATTGTTAAAAGAAACACACAAAGTAAAATATTTTCAATATATCAAATGCAAAGTACATTATTACAGACTAGGCATGTGTCAATGATTAGCAGCAACACATATTTTGATGGATTTTTTGTAATGTCAGATTTAACACCAACTCTTTTCAGAAAAGTGGGAGTATTTCATTTTTTATCTGACATTACAAAAAAAAAAAAAAAAAAAAGGTTATGATCAGGGCTGAAGTTGAATTAAAGATTTATGACTGTTTAGACTGAATTACTCTCTGTCACAGTGATCTCCTGGTTGTTCCCCACTTAGGTTATCTAACTATCGCGCCGCCACAACCAGAAACACTGGCCTGGCCTGCTTCTAAGTTCAGTGGCCTGACTGAAAAAAAATTAAAATAAAATGTGTGCTTTTTTGTAAATGTTTTCAAGTACCACCAGCAGTACCACCAAGTACCACTAGTGGTACGCGTACCACAGTTTGAGAACCACTGCTGTACATGATATTGGATATTGTTCAAATATCCCTCTCTGATAGACCTTGAGAATTAGAATAGTCTCTTTCTCTTCTCTCTGTTTTACATTATGAACCCCAATGCAATGGATCCCACAGGTTTCCTTTTCGTTTGGGGTTGTTTGTGATGGTGGCAGGCTGGGACGAGTAATATATTACACTACATTATATATGATATATATATTATACACAGTAAATCAATGGAAAGGAATGTGTGCATGCCAGACTAGACTTTATTATGCCCGTATTGGAAATCCATTTGCGGTGTGCTGTATTCCCCTGATTCCCTTTTTTAGATTTATTCATATATTTTATTTATTGTCTTACTCAAGGGGGGAATGTGTTTTGTTATGTGTGTTTTATGCAGTGGTGGAAGAAGTACACAGTTCCTTTACTTAAGTAAAAGTAGAAATACCCAGAGAGAGTCAAATTCTACTTTAAGTAAAAGAAGGGAAGTATTTTCCATTGGATGTACTTAAGTATCTAAAGTAAAAGTACACATTCTACATGATGTGTGTGTATCCATTGACCTCTATAGATTGTGTTAACGTGGTATGTGGTCCAGTTATGCTGCTCTGATGACATCCTCTTGAAGTTGACATGCTTCAAATGTGAAAGTGTATCATCTTCATAAATTTTTTATTTAGTATTATGTTTTCTGTGCAAAATCCTTTTCTTCAAAGTAACTAGAAACTCATGGGTTCAGATAAATGTAGTGGAGTAAAAAGTACAATATTTCCCTTGAAATGTAGTGGAGCAAAAGTATCAAGGTATCCTGTCTGTTTAACGCTGTTCTCTGCTGGGGGGGCAGCATCACGGTTTCTGACAAAAACCGTATAAATAAAATCATTAAAAAGGCTGGCTCAGTGATTGGCCTCCCTCCTGATTCCCTGGAGATCATCATAGCCAAGCGAACTAGAACTAAACTGAACACTGTTTTATCCTTTGAAGGCCACCCACTGTTCAGTATGTTTGATGCTCTGCGAAGCTCATTCAGTGATGAGTTGTTGATGCCTCAATGCTCTACTGAGCGATTAACACATTGGGTGCCACGCCCCTTCCGGGAAGTGACCCCTTCCGTGCCGCCCATTAAACCCATGTAAACGTAGTTGTAGTTTGTAGAGCTAAACCTATATTTTATAGTATAGCTATGGGTCTAATAACGCTGTCGAGTCTCATTGAGCTGCTTCTGGTCAACGTGCAAAAAACGGATAATTTTGTCATTTGTACATTTCCGTGTTATACCGTTTTGAATATGAACATAGTCCGGCGGCTTGGGAGCAATTCCAGGGAAAAGACACGAAAACAGTGTTTTTGTGTAATTCAATAAACACGTTGTAATTTTTCGCCTGATTATCGGATCTTCCTGAAATCAATGCTAGATCATCATTATTATCCTTCGTCGTGCACGCATGCAATGTGGTTTAGACCGGTGCGCCATCACCCCCCCCCCCCCCCCGCCCCCTCCTGCAACCCAACGACAAACAGCCATACACATAAAACACAGATAGCTTCAATAGCTGTAGAAATAAATATCAGATCAACGCAAGCTTTCATATATAGTGGCCATACCTGGTCTCTGATGTAATGCAAAAAAAAGAATCCAATAATCTCATCGCCATTCCAGTTATCCACAGCGATCCTGTCTCCGATGTTGTTGGGCATTGCACTTCAATGGGCGGGCGGGGTCAGTAGTCCAAACCATCCCTACAAGCGTGTGTTTTGCCGGAGTGTTTAGGACCCGCCCCCACACCGCAGCTCAGTAGAGAAAATAAACGAACCCGTTTCTAACGGGGTGCAATAATGGCCGAATGCGTTAGAGGGCGGTATAAGACTGTCTGCCAGCTCAGACACACTCAGAACAGTATGCACAAGGTGCCCCGCTGAATTATGAATGGCAATAGCGAATAAAAGAAATACGTTTCCGGCACTCAACGATCGTGCGACAGAAACGTAGCTCTACGTGAACGGCATCCAAAGTGTTAAGAAGGTCCTTTGTTCCTGCTGCGATTAAATCTTTTAACGAACACCGTTAGCACTGTTTTGAAAGGCTCTCCTACTGTGTTGTGTATCCTGTATTGTATCATGTAATTGTTTCTTTCATGTTTGTATATTTGTATTCGCTCTGGTGGCAAACCATGTTTCCCCTCGGGGATTAAGAAATAGTCCATACCATACCATACCAAAGTTCCCTAAAATTAAAGTAGCTCGAAATTGTACTTAAGTACAGTACTTAAAATACTTAGTTACTTTCCACCACTGACTGCCACACATCCTCTCTCTCAAATGTATTTTCAACTGTCTGCCTCCAGAAAAGACAATACTCACTACTGTCTCTGGTGACCAAGGCGTTAGAAGCAGTGTTAATTTAGTCAGCGAAAATTATTTAATATGGTCGTCAACGGAGCTTTTCCCCTGACGAAAATGAGACGAGACGTCACGTTAATGGAGATCATGTGACATTAACGTGACGAAATGATTCATGCAATGTCATTGACTAAAAACGATGACACAAAATGTAGTTTGCAAAATAAAATCTTGCTAAAGGTTTATTCAACTTCAACGTGTCACAAACGGGTCAATTGTCACAAATAAGGAGTCCACACATGATAGCAATGTAACAAAATAATGTATTTAATCCTACCTAACAAACAAATAAAGGACATAAACAATGAAAATGGATGTATCAGAATCAGTGGTGAACAGTGATGCCACAGATTACTTGTAAAAGTAATCTGATTACTGATTACTGATTACTCCTTTAAAAAGTAATCTAAGTTACTTTACTGATTACTTGATTATCAGAGTAACTTAGTTACTTTGAAAGTAACTAGGTTACGAAGTCGTCGTCGTTCCCCCAACAGTTTTTTTTAAACGCTTTATTGAAAGTGCATAAATTGTTTTTAACTTGTTTCTCTGCACATAACGTAAATTGTTAAACTAGTGCTTCAGCTTCTGTACCATCAAGTATGGTAAAGCAACAGTCTATGATGCTCACAGCATTAGAGCAGCCAGCCAGTGGTTTTACAAAACCAGTGTATCACATCTAACAAATGCAGGCTGAACTATTCAATTATATCAACTGTAACTATTAAATTGTTTTTATAAATGTCTCTCTATAAATATACAATCAGTCTCTCTTTAACATGTAAAAGTAGTGATTGAGGCTACGTTTAGACGAGCGTTTTGGGATGGAAGTCTGAACAGAAACCGCAATCACTTTTAATTTTGCGTTTAGACAAGCGTTTTGGGGTGGAATTCTAACGACGGAGCCCTGCTGTCACACGATTGGCGCATATGTCACATGAGGTGCTGTGAAGACCCGCCCTACTCTGCCTCTGATTCGCAGACTGTGGATGGGGAATGTGATTGGACCAAAGCAGAGTCACTCACAGACAGATGGTCCAGTCACGCCGCGGGACACATTCTTGTGTAACCCTTTCACTGCCACACGGCGTCACTCCCAAATAAGAAAAACAGCTCAAAATGTATTTTTGACTGTCGAAAACGAAATAAAATACTGCATTCCGCCTGCATTATGAATGTATGATGAGATAGTAACGAAATAGTAACGCACAGCCACTTGGACAAGTAACTGCAATCAGATTACTGGCTTTTAAAGATTAACGCGTTAGATTACTATTTTCTGGGAAAAGTAATCAGATTACGTTACTGGCATCACTGGTGGTGAATGCAGTGTGTGGATGAGTGAGAAAGTATGGTGTGGTGTGTGTGGTGTAGTAGTAGTAATATAATATCCAAGATCAAATTGGTGCTGTGTCCTAGGAGTGGAGACGCAGACAGAGGGAATTAGACATGGAAACATAAATAGTCCATGTGCAGGCAGCTCTCACTGCCCAGGTGCGACTAATTGGGCTAACGACCCACCCACTCCACCCTGCTCTCTGAGTCAGCAGACTCACCCATTTGCAGGTAGAGTGGGGGTCGTCACAAACGTCAACACTGTTTACTTGCTACTTGCTAGTTAACACTTTCAGTGCCACCAGGGGGCGCACGACTTAGTGCTTGAATGCCACCATCGGCGCCAATGTTAACGTTAATATCGCCTAATCTATGTTTTAAATTATGGCTATGTGTCTTATCTGCCCGTAGCTTATCAAATAATCATTTTCCAGTCAGTGCTGTCAAGGCAGATTGGTTTTTTATCGCTTCATTTCTGTTTGAGAGCATTTTGAAAAGCACCCGTTTTGAGGTAAAAAAACAGCCC
This sequence comes from Notolepis coatsorum, assembly GCF_963971535.1. Classification (NCBI taxonomy): domain Eukaryota; kingdom Metazoa; phylum Chordata; class Actinopteri; order Aulopiformes; family Paralepididae; genus Notolepis; species Notolepis coatsorum. The sequence goes on along the minus strand of NC_140166.1, from coordinate 75,498,510 downwards.
ATTCTGTGATAATCGCCTTTTACTGGAATATTCCAGAACGTTGATATTTGTCGGCCTATTTATGAATCGTTTTCAAATAAACGCTAGATGGTCAATAGTATACGTGCACGCACGCACATTCGAGGCGCGCGCTGATAATAGCCATTTTCATTTCCTCATGGATTTTACAGTGAAACCGCTGGAGCACATATCAGAAAAAAGCTTATATCTTCATCAAAACGAGTCTGATTATCCTAACACTGATAACATAGATTCCTTTACCTGGCATCAGATGGTATCCAACTGGTATATTCCAATTCCTGATCACCATTAGAAAAAAATCGATAAGTGTATAGATCTAACGTGTATACAGTAGAACTCATGCTTGCCGCGGCTCAGAGTCTCCAGAATGAACTCTGGTAACCCCGGCTGCATCAGTGGACTGGAAAATGTGGACTGGAATATTTTTTTCCCCCCATCCATTTTCATTGAGTCCATTCCAAAATCCCTGATGTCATCTGGGAGACGATAGGGGGCGCTTTTTTCACATCTGATCGCCGGCGGCCCTTGGGTAGGCTAGTGTAGGCTCGCGTGATGCAATATGATTTCAGATCGCTAAAAAAAATTTAAATAAAAAATTCAGAGAAATCTCGTGAGTGGCTTTCAACGTAACTATCGTAAACACGAAATTAGCCGTGAGTGGCACTCAAAGTGTTAACAGGAACTCGTTTGCAGACAGGAAAGTAACAAACGTAACTGTCCATGCGGAACCCTTATCCCCAACACATCGTTCCGTGGGTGAATTATTGTAATGTTCTGGGGTTTTGTGTGTCGATCAAGTTGTATGGTCTTAGGGGCACCACTGTTATGCTGGGGGTGTTGTTTTCCCCCGGGAGATATGGGAGGATGGACCGGATGTTACGTTGTTGTTGTGAAGCTAGCGTATTAGCAGGTAGCTGTGTTGTGTATGAGAAGGGAAGTATCAACTTGTAAAATATTGAGCTGGAAATAAAGCACCATACAGAAAAGGAAACTCTTCTCTTTCTTCCCTACATTACTGCATGACGGATTGCTACATTATGTTGATCCACCACAATAGAACACATTAAATAGCTTACATAAGTCTAACCAGCTAGCACTAACGTTAGCTTTTTTTGTTTAGAAAAAGCTCACGCCAACTTATGAGGCTGTAACTGAGTGGCGAGACTAAACAAAAAAGACAAAATCGAAACTAAACAAAAAAGACTTAAATGAAAATGCTCAGACCTGTAGTTGACTAAAGCTTTACTAAACAAAAAATTGATAAAGGTGCTAAATATGATTAAAACGAAAAAGAGCATTTGAGACATGACTAAGACGAAAACTAAATTTTAAATAGCTGACGAAATTAACACTGGTTAGAAGACATACTAAGTACATACTGACTACTGTCGCTGGTGACCAAGGCGTTAGAAGACATGCTAAGTACTCACTACTGTCACTGGTGACCAAGGCGTTAGAAGACATGCTAAGTACATACTCACTACTATCGCTGGTGACCAAGGAATTAGAAGACATGCTAAGTACATACTGACTACTGTCGCTGGTGACCAAGGCATTAGAATACATGCTAAGTACTCTTTCTTAACCTTTATTTAGCCAGATAAAACATTAAGAACAGGTTTCTTATTTACAATGTCGATCTGGTCCAAGAGGCCAACAGGAGTACAAATATACATATATATATACATAGACATATACATATACATACACACCAATAACAAAATAAAAACACAGTTAACACTTTGAGTGCCACGCCGGGTTTTCCTTTTTACCCCCTTGATGCCACGGTCCACTTCAATGTTAACGTTAATATCGCCTAATCTATGTTTTAAATTATGGCTATGTGTCTAATCTGCCCGTCGCTTATCAAAGAATACTTTTCCAGTCTGTGCTGTCAAGGCAGATTGGTTTTTTATCGCTTCATTTCCGTTTCAGAGCATTTTGAAAAGCACCCGTTTTGAGGTAAAAAACCTTCCATTCTGGGGCATTCTATGATAATCGTCTTTTACTGGAATATTCCAGAACGTTGATATTTGTCGGCCTATTTATGAATCATTTTCAAATAAACGCTAGATGATCAATATTATACATACACGCACGCCCATTCGAGGCGTGCACGGATAATCGGCGTGTTCATTTCCTCATGGATTTTTTCAATAAAACCGAAAGAGCCCATTTCACAAAACAGCCTATATCTTCATCAAAATTAGTCTAATTATCCTAACACTGATAACATAGATTCCTTACCTGACATCAGATGGTATCCAACTGGTATATTCCAATTCCTGATCACCATTCGAAAAAATCGATAAGTGTATGGATCCAACGTGATACAGTAGTACACATGATTCCGCGGGGCTGAGAGGCTCCAGAATGAACTGTGGTAACCCCGGCTGGATCAGTGGACTGGAAAATGTGGAGTACCGGATTTTTTTCCCCATCCATTTTCATTGAGTCCATTCCAAAATCCCTTATGTCATCTGGGAGACGATAGGGGTAGCTTTTTTCCAAATATGATCGCCGGCGGCACTCGGGTATACTCGGGTAGGCTTGCGTGATGCAATATGATTTCAGATCGCAAAAATTAAAAAAAAAAAAATATTCTGAGAAATCTCGTGAGTGGCTTTCAACATAACTATCGGAAACCCGAGATATCTCGTGTGTGGCAGTGAAAGTGTTAAGAATCATACACATAAGCAAATAACAAACAAACACATGCACAGCCTATGTACAAAAGAAATAAACGGGAGGATTAGGATGGGGGTGAAAGTGTGTGTGTGTGTGTGTGTGTGTGTGTGTGTGTGTGTGTGTGTGTGTGTGTGTGTGTGTGTGTGTGTGTGTGTGTGTGTGTGTGTGTGTGTGTGTGTGTGTGTGTGCGTGTACATGCATGCATGTGTATGCAAACAGATGCGTGTGTCTAGGTGCGAGTATGAATGAGTGCTTGTATGTTGTATGACTCACTACTGTCGCTGGTGACCAAGGCGTTAGAAGACATGCTAAGTACGACGTTAGAAGTGGAACGGGTCCCCAGGTGCTGGACCACGGATGCCCACTGCTCTTAAATAGTCAGGATGCGTTTAAATGCAGAGGACGAATTCCTGATAAATGTACGTGGGGAAATAAACAGATTCTTAATTCAACTGCCTCTTTGTACTGCTGCGGTCAGGCAAGCGCTACCGGAGTCTCGTGGCTGGTACAGAGATACTCAAAAGGAGCTTCTATCCCCAGGCCATCAGGATGCTCAATGACTCTATCCAGCATTAACCCATTCATCTACATTCATTGCACACACATCCACATGCACACACTCACTTTAAACAAACACTCACCCTAAACACTCACTTTAGACACATTAAAACACTACACCATAGTGGGACAGGGTGAGCAGCTTCAAGTACCTGGGGGTCCACATCTCAGAGGACCTGACATGGTCAACACACATAGGCACAGTAGTAAAGAAGGCGAAACAGCGTCTCTACCACCTGAGACAGTTAAGGAAGTTCAGAGTATCGGGGAAGATACTCCAGTCCTTCTACTCAGGAGCTGTAGAGAGCATCCTGACCGGAAACATCACTGCCTGGTATGGAAACAGCACGGCACAGGACAAGAAGGCCCTACAGAAAGTGGTGCGCTCAGCCGAGCGTACCACGGGTATTGCACTACCCCCCCTGCAGGTTCTATACAACAAGAGGTGCAAATCCAGAGCCTGCAGGATAATGAAAGACCCTCACCACCCCAATAACAGCCTATTTCAGCTGCTGAGGTCAGGCAGACGCCTGCAAATCCCAGCTACTAGGACAGAGCGGCTTAGGCTCAGCTTCTTCCCCCAGGCCATCAGAGCCATGAACAATGTACATTGAGTGCTCAGAACATTGAACTGTCCACACACAAGCACACATGAACACACACACGACATGCACACTGTGCACGCTCACACACGAGCAGCCACTTAACACTTTAACATGAGCGGGCACACACTCATGTCGCACACACGCACACTTATGGCCAAAGGAAAGGACACTTTAAATTAGAATAACAGGAACAGTGTATTGCACTACCAAAGCTAACTAGCATGTCACACATGCGCTGTAAATAACTATGTACAGATACCGAGATGTCACTCCATGTTACCTGCTACCTGTTACTGCACAATGTTGTTTCTTCTTTTGATTCTATTATATGTACCACTGTATTGCACATCGTTGCGGGCAAGACCACCCGCATTTCATTGTATACCTGTATGCCGTGACAATTAAAACTCTTGACTTGACTTGACTTGATCTATTTATTACAAAAAGATGTGCACTACATCCATACTTACTTTTTGCATAGTACATAAAAAACAGTTTGCATTTTTGTACCTCATTGTCTGCCTTATTACTTCATTGTAGCTACTTTAGGTTGTACTTTAGTTGTATATAGTATACTTTGTATAGTGTTGGGAATGGGTTATTCTTCTTTTAACTTTTTTACTGTATGAAGCACATTCTCAGGGGCTCATACAGAACCAAGCATTTCACTGTAATGTACATGTACTTTATACGTGACACATGAAACAAAACTTGAAACTTGAATTCTAATTCTAAACGTCCCTTGTCTCTTCAGACCCAGGAGGCCCTGAACCCCAACAACCTGGAGTATTGGATGGAAGACATCTACACGCCAGGCTACGATTCGCTGCTCAAGAGGAAGGAGGCGGAGTTCCGCAGAACCAAAGTCTGTAAGATTGGAGCGCTGATCGCAGCCGCCACCTGCACTGTGATCCTCGTCATCGTGGTTCCTATTTGCACCATGAAGTCGTGAGCGTGGACCGAGATGGAGGAGCAGGTCCCAGGCGACGGCAGCATCAGAAGCTTGAAGAGAAGTGGGCTTGTGAATGTAAAGGTCGGCGGTTTGAATCCCCGGACTGGTCAGAAAAATGTAGACACGGGGGGGGACGGGGGGACTGAATTCACGCTCTGCCCTCTCTCAAGAACCACCGTCAAGTGCCCTTGAGCAAGGCACTTAACCCCCAGCTGCTCCAGTGGGGGCTGCTCAGTGGCCAACAGTAGAAGACTGCGGCTGTACTGGGCGGCTCCCAGGTGTGAATGTGCCACAAGCCTGAAGCAGGAAATGTACTCAACCAACCTTCCCTGGGTAAAAGGTTTTAGTAGAGAACAGGGGTGTAATGGTACGCGTATTCGTACCGAATCGTTTCAGTACGGGAGCTTCGGTTCAGTACACGCTGTGTACCGAACGAATGCAACGTTACTTTAACCACTAACGGAACTACTACTGGCTACTGGCACGTTCTTCAGCTCAATGAGAGTGACGTCACGTGTCTCCTATCCATCATGCAGCGCATTCAGGCCCACGTGAGAAATTGAGAGGAAGACAGTCAGGGGCTGTTTTTCTTTCATAATCTAATATTAATTTTACAATCGAATGTATGTTTTTTTCTTTTTTACAAGTCGATTATACATTTTTATATAGAATATTCGTTGACAGCCCTACTTAACAGTAACTGCACACGGGCGCCAGGGTGGCTCGACTCCCGGACCCGGCGATCTTTGCCGAATGTCTCCCCCTTCTATCTCCCATACTTCCTCTCTCTCTCTGCCGGACTGCCCGGAGAAAAACAATACAAATCTACCAAAAACATAAATAAAATAAAATAAAATAAACAGTAACTGCACACTAGGTTACCCCCGAGTGGAACATGGAAAGCCACGTTCTGCAAACTTTCCCCCACTGTACCGAAATTAACCGTGAACCGTGACTTCAAATCCGAGGTACGTACCGGACCGTGGTTTTTGTGTACCGTTACACCCTAGTAGAGAAACATATTTTCAGGTGGTTAATTTACAGTAAGTCACCTCTTTTATTTTTCACCCCGCACTGGACAATATTTACCATAGCTTCAACTTGTTGAGAATTTCTGAAAAATGTTGCGTTGGGCGGGGGATTTTAACGTGTCCATCATACAATATGTTATTGCAAAACAAGTAATTTATTTTACGTGTCGTCTTTTACTTCTGCTGGTTACACTCTTAAAGCTGTGTTGAGTCTCTTAACTGAACACATCGTCGTGGTATTTCAACATATCTTTTCTTTTTCTATTCCTGTGTTTATTCCAGCCATTGTACAGTAGAAACAAATCCAGTACAAGTACATAATGTGTATCTATTGATTTACCAGTATTGGTATAAAATGTATCGGGGCAGTTCAGACTTCATTCAGTTGACTTTGTCTTTTATTATTGCAGCAGATGGTCAGTCAAGTAAATCGTCAACAATTGAATTTGTGTATGATATTTTTTATGTTTTAGTATAATTGATGTATAATGTATTTTGATGAAAGTTATTTTTCGATGAATTATCTGGTAGAATGTGAGTTTAAAACCAGGATTTATCTTTTATCTATTATTATGAAAACTGTTTTAAAGGGGAACACCGGCCATTTAAAAAACAATGTATATTTGTTAGGAGGTCATACAACATGCCTAGTACACTGTACTCGTGCCTGCTAGGAGGTCATATAACATGCCTGCTAGGAGGTCATACAACATGCCTGCACTGTACTCTTTCATCAGGAACAAGCTTCAAAACCTCTTGGGGAGAGCGGCATCAAACTAATCTCACAAGGCAAACTCAATGAGGAAATGAACAGAGCGTGAAATTACAGTGAAATTAAACCTTAAATACATATTCAATAATAGGCAGAGTAGCATTTTATTTAAAATGGAATGTTTCTAACGTAGGGCAGGTTTATCTTAAATTTTTTTGTTTGTTTGTTTTCCAGTGTCGGTTGATTGATTTTACCACCAAAGACCAAAGGGAAGTCAGGGCATCAGTGCAGACATTTTACTCTCATTTACATGACTCTAAAAATCTTGACTCTCAAAATGTCCTGACTCAAAATTACTATAATATTGCATTATCACCATTGCTACTCTGACTCAACCCTACACAACACTGGTAATGACTTCTGAATCTGACTCAAAAAGCGAAGTAGCTACACAAAAACACTGTTCATCTGATGTGGCCTGTGTACTCCAACCACCAGCACTCTGCCTGCACTGCTAGTCTGATGTAGCCTGTCTACTCCAACCACCAGCGCTCTGCCTGCACTGCTAGTCTGATGTAGCCTGTGTACTCCATCTCCAACCACCAGCGCTCTGCCTGCACTGCTAGTCTGATGTAGCCTGTGTACTCCAACCACCAGCCATCTGCCTGCACCACTAGTCTGATGTAGCCTGTGTACTCCAACCACCAGCGCTCTGTCTGCACAGGTCATGCTTTCCAGAAAGTAAGGTTACAAAAGGCATGGCTACAGGAAAACAACCAGACTCAGAAATGTAAGTTATATGTCCTAGCTTACACGTGTTTCCTCTTCCAGAAAATGGTCCTCAGCCTGTTATTGAATAATGTATTTTAAGTTAAATTTTTGTTTTCATTCTATGCTATATTATGTCCTTATTGAGCTGCCTGGTGAGATTATGATGACTCCCCACAAGGTACTGAAGCGCGTTCTTGGTGAATGCATGGGCATGAGTACAGTGCAGGATTTATTTATTTGTATGTTGTTGTACCCATTAAATTAAATAAATATATATATTTTAAAATAGCCATTGTTCCCCTTTAAGTAAATGGGATTTGTGCAACAATATTTTTTTAAATAGAAATATATTGAAGTACTTTTAGTTGAATACCAGTACATAGATTGCAAAAACATTATGACTACTCAGCCAACTTGAATGTATTGACAGTAACATTTGCCATTCATCAAGAAAGGAAAAGGTAATGGTGTAGGAGTCTCAGGAGGACCCAGCAGGACGGTGATACGCTTCACGATCTTACTGTAAGAGCAAGTAGCTTGTATTTATTGCACTCTCTGCACTCACTCCTTACAACAACAACAAACACACAAAACAGTCGTGGTTAAGTAACGTAATCTGATTACGTGATCTAATCGGAACGGGTTTATGGGTAAAGTAGTCCAACAACATGGGGTAGATCGCTGTGAATCATGATTTCTCTAAAGAACAAACGATTCCAGGAGGTTGGGGTCATTGGACGACAGGGCTGGGGGTCTATGTCGAGCAGGCAAGGGAGGTTTGGGTGGTTGGATGACAGGGCTGGGGGTCTATGTCGAGCAGGCAAGGGAGGTTTCGGTAGTTGGATGACAGGGCTGGGGGTCTATGTCGAGCAGGCAAGGGAGGTTGGGGTGGTTGGATGACAGGGATGGGGGTCTATGTTGAGCAGGCAAGGGAGGTTGGGGTGGTTGGACGACAGGTCTAGAAGGTACTGGACGGCAGGGCAAAGGGTCCGCGGAGGCCAGGGGTTGCATCGAGGTTGGCCGACCGCCATGAGGCGGGCAAGACACCTCAATGGAGCAGTCCAGGGCCCTCATTTATCAATAATGCGTAGAAAGTGTTCTATTTTCGTTCCTAAGCACGGAATTTAGAATGTCTCTACGTGCAGAGAAATTGGGATTTATCAACCGTGCGTGCACACAGGTTGTACGCACACTCCGTGTTGATAAATACCAATGTTCTTACCGTCTATGCTCGTGCATGATTGTAAGCATTTGCATACTGAACTGCCCCTAATTAACCATATATGGCAATGAAACACCCACATGGAATGTAGAATAATGGACTAAGCGGACTTGAAACTTCACTGAGAGCGAGTCCTCTGTGATCAATCTCGCTCTCAGTGACATTTCAACGGAGGTAATCTATTCTAACCAACTAATTGAAACTAGAAAGCATTTCGTTGTGACCAATCTTATTTGGAAACATGACACACAAAATAATAGTATTTCGCTTTTTATTTTAAACAATAATTAATCGCGTTTGGAGGTGGGTGTTCTGTGTCTCCGTCTCCCCCCTGCCAAACAAGCAGGCCAACTGCGCTCTAAAGGGCTCATGTTCGCCCTGTGAGCCCGTTATTATTGCACTCATGTTGGGTCGTTCGTTGGGTTGGTCAGAGTCATTAACTATGGCTTCAGTGGATAACCCCGATCACCTGCATTTAAGCGATATTTTAATTACAGATACCCCAGTAATAACATTACAATTTAATTCAATACAATGCATGCCTTCCTCCCGGTCACCAGCAACGACATGTATCAGACAAATGCGCATCGCAACATTGACTGAGTGGAATCCCTTTCTATTCACATACATAACTGAATTTGTGATGGAGATTTTGACAGCTACATCATGGGTGGTACAGTAATTGCTCGATCCATCTCCAATATATCACCATGGACCGTGCCGGTGGCCAAAGACCCAAGGGTGGAGAGGACTTGAATGTGCATGGGGATGGCATTTGTGCGTTTTATTCCACGCTCCAATTAGGGTCCCATATTGCGGTACAAATCAAGGTGTCTCGGGTAGCGGACTCTAGTTAATATTATGTTCTCTCTGCAAATAGACTGCCCTATCTGCTATCTCTGAAAACAGCTCCCGGCGGAGTGCAGTCAGCACACCCCGTAGTATTCTGATAACACTATATAGATAAACCATGCTGCATTCATTCGGAAAGAAAGACCTATTCCAAATGCTATTTATAGGGTTTGACAATAATTACACTACTGTCGCTATTTTACAATTAACTATAATGAATTCCGGGTTATACAGAACATGTCAGTGTTGAAACTAATGCATAAAAGTCTGTCTCGTGTTGCAGTCTTAGATATACGCACAATTCAAGCACACGTTCATTTTTCAAAGTCCCACACTTTGCTTAGAAATTATCGTACGCACGGTTTACGCACATATCTGTGCGTACGCACCATTGATGAATGAGGGCCCAAGTCTAGATGAGCTTCAGACGAGCCACCTCAATGGTAGACAGGATGTCGAGGTGGGAGACAAAGGAGATAAAGGGGAAAAATGGAGGGTATTGGATTAGGGGGGAGGGGGAGAGTTTCTACCACAGAGGAAAGGTCAGAGGGGACCCGAACCGGGCAACCCAGGTACCGATAAAGGCGCGATAAAGGCACGTCAACCATAGCAGTCGCTGCCAACGGGACAGCCTCTGGCCAACGGGTGGTCCTGTCCACCATTGTCAGAAGGTGAGTGGACCCCCTGGAGGGAGGAAGGGGTCCCACCAGGTGGTCAAAACACCTTTCAGGGACTGCGAACTGCTCCAACGGGGCCATAATGTGACGATGGAGTGCGTTGGCATGCTATGAACACCATGTTTCACGTGTCACTCTCTAGGCATTATACAGTAAGACACCACAAGTACATTATGAGCATATTAAGAGCGCACTATAATCAGACCATGATACAATTATGCTACTGTTTAAAACACAACGGGCTAAACCATGCATTCCAGAACAACTACAACACATGGCTAATAACAGCTGACCTCATCGCACAGTCATAACAGATTCATGTTTTATAGTGTATGTACTAATACATTATAATGCATGTCATTTTCCGATGTGATTGTAATGTCAACACAGTGCCAATATATTTATAATATGCCTATATTGTGTGTGTGAGTGTCGACATGTATGTCTCTTTCCTCTCCTTTCCTTGACCAGTAACCAGCTGAGAGCATTATGCTTTGTCCGCTGCTTTTCCTGAAAAGGGGGGTGGGGTTCAGTTCATTGCCTTGAAAGAGTGTTTGATCAGTGAATACTTGAAGTTTTGCAGCCCTGGTGCCAGCGCAGCTCAGCTGGGAGCGAGGGAGTGTTTGTGTATTGACTCAGCAGTATTGATTGGACCGAACTCCCCTGCGACTCGTGCCTCGTGTGTTTCGCACACGTCTAAGCAGGTCTGATTGTCCCTGGAGGTTGTGGGTCTTCTTTTTGCTTTATTCACACGTCTTGACATATTGGCTGACTAGGATGCGGACGTCACTGTAAAGAAAAAATACCACTTCAACCGAGAGTGAGAACTATCAGAACCACATCTACTCCAGACCCCCTCCCTGCTGAACAGCTATTGCTACGGCTATTAAATGCCATGATACACAGCCCTAAAGACCATGATACAAAACCCTAAAGACCATGATACAAAACCCTAAAGATGATACAGCGCTAAAAACCACGATACAGCCTTAAAAACCACGATACAGCCCTAAAGACTGTGATACAGCCCTATAGACTGTGATACACAGCCCTAAAGACTGTGGTACAGCCCTAAAGACTGTGATACAGCCCTATAGACTGTGATACACAGCCCTGAAGACTGTGATACAGCCCTAAAGACAGTGATACAGCCATAAAGGCCATGATACAGCCCTAAAGACTGATACACAGCCCTAAAGACTGTGATACAGCCCTAAATATTGTGACACAGCCCTAAAGACTGATACACAGCCCTAAAGACTGTGATACAGCCCTAAAGACTGATACACCGCCCTAAAGACTGTGATACAGCCCTAAATATTGTGACACAGCCCTAAAGACTGATACACAGCCCTAAAGGCCATGATACAGCCCTAAAGACTGATACACAGCCCTAAAGACTGTGATACAGCCCTAAATATGGTGATACAGCCCTAGAGACTGTGAGACAGCCCTACAGATTGTGATACAGCCCTAAAGACTGTGAGACACAGCCCTAAAGATGACACAGCCCTAAAGACTGTGATACACAGCCCTAAAGACTGTGATACACAGCCCTAAAGACTGTAATACAGCCCCAAAAACCACAATACAGCCCTAAAGATCATAAGGCAATGAATATGGCCATTGCATTTATTTTGTATGTCTTTGTTGCTTAAAGCACACTATGTCATCAACAATGATTTTGTCCGATGTAACAATTCCCATCTCTCCTGAAGGCCACATCTCCATCTCCATCTCCATCTCCACTTTCAAAGTTGCCCCGATCCTGTTATGGTAGATGTGGGAAGATTTGGATTTTTCCCAAATTCCCAGGATGTACTGTCTGCCCTCTCCTGTCGGGTGGATACGTGTGAGAGGAAAACAAGCCACACCAGGGCCCTTTTCATGACCTGCTCCACACAGTTACTGTATGTTCGGATGAATACTTTTCATAACCTGCTACTAGGCCTGTCCCCAACTAACGATTTGGATAGTCGACTTTGATTGGCCAAAATTTGACGATAGTCGACGGGCAGTTTTTTTTTGGGGGGGATCATTCCATTTGGGCTGTGGGGGGTGCTTAATGTCTGATCAAAACTTAAATTGAACTTAAATGAGACATTAAGCACCCCCCACAGCCCAAATGGAATGATACAAAAAATATATATATATATATATATTTTTGCATTCGACTGAGAGATTGTCATTCGACTACGGCTCCTTTCGATCGATTAGTCGACTATTCGCCTAGTCGAGGTCAGCCCTACTACCTGCTCCTCCTGTACAGTACACAGTTACTGGACATTCTGATAAATACTTTTCAGCATGTGATCTCTAGTTTAGGTTAGTATTAGATATAAACAAACGTGTGTAAAATAACCAGATTTACGACGTAAACCCATCAAGTGTTTGTTTACTGTATTAGAGCCTTATTTACAGATTATTTGCCTCAAAAGTCTCACATTTACCAGCCTGACGGTGAGTGTGCCTACGCTACAGACAGGACTCTGAGCTCTGCTCTGCACTGCTACTGCAGTAATCATGCACCTAACGAGGCGTTAACTATACTGCGCCCCTTGCAGTAGAGGTGCGATTTTTAAGAGCTGGATCTGTATATAACCCGGGAAATGTGCAATATCACCGTCTTCTCCACCTTTACCATAACACATCATCACCTTCCTTAAAGGTCCTTGGTCCAACCGGAACGGTGTCATCCTGAAATTCACCGTTTCATCGCCAGCCCCCTCACAAGCGCTGTTCCAACGTGCTACAACCCTAACCATGTCACACAGAAACCACACAGGCCGTGCCGAACACAGAATTGATTGATTGATTCACAGAACGAAGATAATCAACCCCTCCTCCCCAATCAGCTGCATCTATCTATCTATCTATCTATCTATCTATCTATCTATCTATCTATCTATCTATCTATCTATCTATCTATCTATCTATCTATCTATCTATCTATCTATCTATCTATCTATCTATCTATCTGTCTACGACTCTCCCTGAGGCCTTAGAAACACAGAATGCAAATGCTGCCAATGATCTGTTCAGGGAGAGGGGGGGGGGGGGGGGGGGCATATTCTGAAAATATACAGGTATTCACTGATGCTCGTTGTTCAGTAGTCCATAATACAAATCGCATTCTCAAAAAAGGTACTATTTTGTATGCAAACTGATGTCTTAAAGGGGAACACCACCAAACGTCAAGAATTCCAATGTGTTATTTCCAAGGCCTAGGAAAGTTTTGTGTTACTAACATGAGCTACTCTCTCTCCCAAAGCCAGAAACCAGAGAAGTAAGACTTGTGATGTCATTTAAGTATAAATTCTGGAGTTGCTCCATAGAAAATCAATGAGAGACAAAAAAAAAGAAGTGTATACCCAAAATAGTGTTATCGTAATGTAGTGTTACCAGTTCTGAAACAGAAAATGTAAATGCTAAATGGCTGCATTTATATATTTACAATTTGCTCCTCACATTTTACCCATTCACTCACACATTCACACACCGACGGCAAGGTGCCGCCTGCTCATCGGGAGCAATTAGGGGTTAAGTGTCAAGTGCTCAAGGACAACTGCTCTACCTCCCGAGCCACTGTCGCCCCTATATACCATGGACATATACTGTAACATGTACCTATATAACGTTCCCCTGGCTGCTCCCAGTGTCACCTCATCTCTCCCAAGTCGTCGTCTACAGAGTAGACTTAATTTGATTTGATTTTATTACGGATCCCCATTAGCTAGTCTTCCTGGGGTCCACACAAAACAACATACAAAAAATTATTGTTCCAAAACAAAATGATTAAAAGTCAGTACACAACACACAATGCATAATGAAGCTAACAATTAAGATGGCTAAAATTACATGCAAGCAAAGAAACAGAAAACAAAACAAAAATACTTTACAGTGTTAAATACAATTTAAGATTATTTTAAAAAGTGAATTTACTGTAAATGCAGCAGAGGTTTTGAGGCAGGTTATTCCAAGGGAGTCAATGATCTAAAAAATAAAAGATCTCATTAAAAGTGTTGGTTTTTGGACCTGGTCATTCAAGCTGCCCATTACTGGAACCTCTAGTGTAATGATCATGCACAGTATTACTATAAACAATCTGTTTATGTATAAAAACAGGAGTTTTACTGCTCATGACCAACTCGAACAGCACAAGTGTAACGTGATGACGTGGCACGTTTCAGCTTTAGCCCCTTAGTTGTTGTTGTTCATCAACATTCCTGGACCGTCTTCGACCAAAGGAATAAACGTGTTGTGTGCATTATGAAAATGGCCGTAGCTGCCCTTTTTTAAGAGAGGTAATAAATGTGATTCAATCTTGACTTCTATACTTTCATGTCAGTTCTTTTGTCAGTGTCATGTTGTTTCTAATGGTAGATATCTTGCTTTGGATCGAAACTCTGCATGAGTCACGTTGGAAATGAGATTGGAGACACTCGTCATCACCCCGGGAGACATCCTCGACGGTGTTCGCTACTCTGTCGGCGTCAGGAAAGCCATCTGCTTGGTGATCACAGCAACATAACTATTCTCTGTTGCCTTCGCCTTTCACAAACAGAGATGCATAGAGAATGGGATTTTAACGATTATTTGACAGCCAGTGTAACAGAATGCCACGGCAGTCTCCACTGGTGATGGATGTCTCCGAAATGTGTTGAAATAACGCCAGTGATAGATTGGCCTCCATTGTGTATACAGACTGCACTCCAGCAGCTCTCACTGTAAACAAGATGAATCCACATCTGAACAAGTGTTTCAAGTTCATATTGAGTGTTAAAAAAAAGAATTTTCGGAAAACAAGTGCCACTGGAGATAGAAAATGTCTATTATCTGATTTCTTTTCATGGATTTTAAGAAAATAACATTTTAAGACTCGATACAAGATTAAATGACTTTGAAGGATATCTGCCTTGTTTCCTTGTCTCTTCTCCTACTGTGAATCCACTAGTCACTGGCCATGATAAAACGTATGTTGTACTTAAAAGAACACGCCAACATTTTGGGAAATTAGCTTCCTCTCTTTGCGTTCAGTAGAAAGCTATCTGGCTGCACGTTAGCCTAGCTTAGCACAATGAATGGAAGCAGACAGTGCCGGTTAGCCTTCGGGAGAGGTGTTAGTTGGACAATGCCTAGGCTAACCGGCACTGTCCGCTTCCATTCATTGTGCTAAGCTAGGCTAACGTGCAGCCAGATAGCTTTCTACTGAACGCACAGAGAGGAAACTGGTATCTATCTTCTTGTCGCTCTCTGGAGAAGACGGTAAGCTAATTTCCCAAAATGTTGGCGTGTTCCTTTAAATAATACCAATGTTATAATCCAATTTAAATAATATGGTATTTCCATAATTTTTTGGTCACTATCGTATTAGTGAAGGAATTACCATGATACATTTTCATGAGGGCTAATTTATTTATATTATATGATATATTATATATTTATTTATACATTTTTCATTTCAAAGTTTCTTGAGCTGCTGCCCTTGTTGAACCCCAGCTGTCGTGGTATAGAAAAAATATTAGGAACTAACCATTCCTTTATTTATCTACAATTGTGACCGGGCCCAGCGGTAAGAGACTGTCTGGTCCGATCGCGAGAAAATTAATTAAATGTTTTTTTTTATAATTTTGTATTATCACAGTTTCAATGTTTAAGAACATATTTACTGTAACAGCTAACAGTTATATTATCTCTAAATAGTAAAGACTTTTGTTTAAAAAAGGCAGTTAGTGACACCTACTGTAGTACATGACTGCCATGGTTTTTCTCTGCTCTGAGACTTGAGGTTTAACTAGATTCAAATAAGCACACCTTCTTCAAATATTTGAAAGATTACATTCTGTACTTTCATAATCTGTACAAATCTGAAAGATGACCGAAGGAGACTTGTGCCATGAACTGCTGGGCTCGCATCATCATGGGGAGAGAAGGGGCGGGGCATCATGGGGAGATAAGGGGGCGGGGCATCATGGGGAGGCCACGACAGGAATCTGACTGGGATGCGTGTGTATCACTTCCGCAACGGATTTAGTCGGATTTCGGTTTCCGGGTTCGCCTGATTGGCCGCGACGGCCACGTGACACGCGTGGCACGCCCCCGCGGCAGCGGCAGCGTTGCCGCTGCGAATCAGAGCAATATTGTCGCGCCATCTTCTGAGTGCAGACGCGCTGCTGTTTAATCACTTTTCCCACTTCAATGACAGCGCTGCTGTTTAATGCTCACTTTTCCCACTTCAATGACAGAGCTGCTGTTTAATGTTCACTTTTCCCACTTCAATGACAGAGCTGCTGTTTAATAATATTGTCGCGTTGTGGAAAGCAGGATGAGAGAGCGTAGATTTCAGGGTGTATCATTTAATCATTTATCATTTAACATTTAACAGGCATACATTGTTGTCATACAGAAGTACAGAATACTTTTATCCAAAATGCTTCTTACTGTTACTGTTAGAGACTGTGCTAGACAAGATAAGTATGAAATAAAATAGTATAGCATGTAAAATAGAAGTAAAAATAGAGGTCACGCTGTTCAGTATAGACATATGTACAATGTTCGATGCAGAATAGAAGTAACTGAGTTACCATACAATATACAATATACTATGCAATGTACTAATATACAATACGCTATAGTGCAAAGCAGAAATGGGATGAGGTACAATTTACAGTAAGGTGTACGAGTTGCAGTGCAAATGCTTCTTACTGTTGCGCTCCAGAGACTGTTACTGTACCATACAATATACAATATGTAGCACCCTGAATATGTGGCTATTATTCAGAGTGCTGACTTGCTTTTTATCTCCCCTTTGTGCACAAAGACATATTAACTAGTTTCCATTGATATTCCCTCGAACAATGACGCGGATTTCTCCTGTTCTCACCGGCTGGAATATGGATTATAAACAGTGAACTGAATCATATTCCTTCCACCCAGTGCTTCCTGTGGGGCTAGTTGGCGGTACCAGCAGGGGGCGGCGGTGGCAGGCGGAGCGCACGAGAGAGACATAGCAGGAGAAGCAAGTCAACGGGAACGGAAGTGAGGCGAGCCAGCCTCTTCGACATTGGACTTGGACCTGGTCGGTCGTGTCTTGACAGAGCCCCCATTGTGGATCACGCGGGTGAACGTATTGAACTTGAGTATATTACGGGTTATACTAGAAATGTAAGCGTAGTAGCGTGTTGCATGTTCCTCACTGAATAACCCTAGTGATACAACGAGTTATCCTAGAAGAAACGCGGTATAGCCAAGTGTTGGCTTATGTTAACGATATTCCCTCCAGTGAGGTGCCCAGCCAGCGTGGCTTGAAGAGGACCGGTGTTTAGAGGCACCCTGCGTCATTGTATGTTGCGGCTAGCAGGAGGGCTGTTTGGGACCCACAGAGTAGCTTCAGTTAAGGTAGGGCCAGATTATTGTCGCGCGTCGACCCAGTGCCGGCCGTCAACAACCAGTCTTCGCCGGCGTTCGACATCTGCTCTGCACCGGCTGTCTTCAGCCCAGCACGGGAGTTCTTCCCGTCCAGCAGAGGTCGCCATCACCCAGCACGCGCTCTCAGCCCGCTACTGCTCCCTCTGCTCCAGCCCCGCTTGCTAGCGCCCGTGACGAGAGCGTTCAACGCCATCTTGCCACCCGGACAGTGGTGGTGCGGCGAGGCCGCCATCTTGGTTGAGTACATTAGAGCTTCGGTGCTCAGGATCTTATTGCACAGTACACAGTGTGATGCGGCCTACGGGTGAAGCTAACGTTGCTAACTACAGTTCATAGGGGTACCCCATAAACATTACATGCCGGCATTAGTATAGGACTTTTGTTTTGGTAAAGTGGGCCCACCTTTTTCATTTCCTTTGAGTGTGATAACGTGTTTGTTCTTTAATAATAATTTCCCATCTAATTAACCCTTCCCCTGCGGGAAGGTTACTGACCAGTGGTACCATAAGTAAAGCCTTAGAGAGGTACTATCCTTACCATATAATTAAAGCCTGAGAGAGGTATTATCCCTGGTACTAACCCAGTGATGAGTCAAGCACATTGGTGTATAATATAAGTGTCTAGAAGGTATTGAGTTACAACTTGGGTAATGTTAAGATTCCATCCTATTTAAACATTGCCATTAAATCTTTGTAACTGAACAGTACAATTAATATAAAGAATTAGATGGGGTTCTGTGTGCGTGTCCCTTCCTGAGCCTATAAACAACTGTTTTGGTGTGGGTAACGTTAATACCATTAACCCCTTCCTATTCAACTCTTCCCTTTTTACTGTAAGGTTTCTAATGTCACTGAGGGAGGGTACTGCTTGCGGGGGGAACTAAGTTATTTATTTAATATTCAGTCACTAGGTGTGGGAGGGTTAAAGGAGTAATTGGGGGAAGTGAGAGCGAGTTGGGGAGTACTACTGACCGCCCTGGAAGGGAGAGGAAGACCAGAGTACCAGACCAGGTTGGTAAATCCCGGGCCCCATCCACTCCCACTGCCGGCCTCCAGTTGACGCTCCAGACCCAAAGACGAAGGTGCAGTCAGACGGAGCTCTACTGTGTCTCGCTACCCAGTGGCTGTGCACACCCGTTCCCACGAAGCAGGGATAATCCACCACAATATACTATGCAATGTACTAATATACAATACGCTATAGTGCAAAGCAGAAATGTAAGGTGTACGAGTTGCAGTGCAAATGCTTCTTACTGGCGCGCTCCAGAGACTGTTAAGCATTTTGGATAAAAGTATTCTGTACTTCTGTATGACAACAATGTATGCCTTTCAAATGTTAAATGATAAATGATTAAATGATACACACTGAAATCTACGCTCTCTCATCCTGCTTTCCACAACGCGACAATATTATTAAACAGCAGCTCTGTCTTTCAAATGTTAAATGATAAATGATTAAATGATACACACTGAAATCTACGCTCTCTCATCCTGCTTTCCACAACGCGACAATATTATTAAACAGCAGCTCTGTCATTGAAGTGGGAAAAGTGAGCATTAAACAGCAGCTCTGTCATTGAAGTGGGAAAAGTGAGCATTAAACAGCAGCTCTGTCATTGAAGTGGGAAAAGTGATTAAACAGCAGCGCGTCTGCACTCAGAAGATGGCGTGACAATATTGCTCTGGCGCTGCCGCGGGGGCGTGCCATGCGTGTCACAAGGCCGTCGCGGCCAATCAGGCGAACCCGGAAACCGAAATCCGACTAAATCCGTTGCGGAAGTGATACACGCGACTGGCGTACAGCCCCAGGTTTAGACATGATGAGGTTGAGTCCTCATTTAGGGATCGAAGCGTCTCTTCACTGGAGCAGCTTTCTACAGAACCAGCATGAGACCTATGCTGTTTTCACGGTCATGAATCTCACTCACCTTTTTTTCCCACTTACTTTTTAAAACTGAATAATGTATAGACCTTGGGAAAGGACTGTGGAATGAAATTACTATGTTGACAACAGACCTTTGTAGAATATGTGTGTTTGCACGCCATTGTAGTTTACCATTCAGTTGACTGATACCATTGTTCAGTATATGAGCTTGTCTAGCTTGAAAGGTGGGATAAACCAGTCTCTAAACAGCTATAGTTTATAAATCAAAACTGTGTCTAACTAACTTGTTGTTGATGGGGAGCGTTGAGCAGCCCTGTTGAAGCCAACGAGAGAGTGGCTATATACTGTACAGTATGTCTGAAAGCATACTACCTAGACTATGCTAAATAGTATGCAAGATAAATAAATTAACATTATATTAGTCTCACTTAATGCAACATAAACATCTGCTGTATTCTGAGGTTGGTTAATTTGACTGGTACTGGTATTCAAACCCAGGACGTCTATCGCAAAGAGTAGGGGGTTCCCCGACGTTCCTGGTCAAATTCCCAATCAGATCTCTGACATCAAGGCCACCTAATCATACCTTCCCCTTAATTGGCTGACATCAATCCCTGTCTCCTGAGCCATTCAGCCACTGTGTAGTATTGTGATGTGTGCCTGGTGCCAGTGTATGTCAGCCATTGAGCCTGCATAGCTCAAGGTTGGGTGCTACCAGTGGTGGTGAAGGAGGCAATTTCCACCCGACATTGTGGGGAGTGCGTCTAGAAAAGTGCTATATAAATGTAATGAATTATTATTATTATTAAAGCTAGTATACACTAAATGCCTGGTGAACAGTAGCCAGCAGTGCTTTCAGACAGTCTTATTGCTGTCTAAGCTCATGATTTCACTCTCATCTTAATTAGCGCCCACACACTTACAGCCTCAAAGTGATGGCACTTAATTTAAATACATCTCAATGTTATGTCAGAATGCTTTACTCCCTGAAGCTACACTGCTACTGGTAGCAAAGCAGCAGCGTGATGGAAGCAAACAGCACATATATTGTTGTTGACCTGCTCCCTTTTTAATCAGTTGAACAAGCTACGAAGGTAGTAGCACGTCGTAAGGTATAGCGTCCCAGACGCTGCCTTATTGTACAGGAGACGCCTTCAACCCTATTCCAGTCGAGCTGCAGCATGGCACAGATCACAATAATAATAATAATAATGTGGACACAAAGTTGTATATTTGTTCTAGAATACGTTTGAGGGTGGTTGGATTTATCTTGTGCTGGGATATACAACCTCACTGTATCAAGTACAGGAGACCTGATAAAGACAGCTGGGGTATACCAATCGGACAGACAAGCTGGGTCAAAACCTTTTTTACAAGTACATTCAGCACGCTGCTGCTATATACACGCCCACTATATACACCAGCCACTAGAGACCAACATATCCTCCCCATGCGGACGTGCCTGGCGGATGCAAATCTGATCAAACTGTCAAGCTATATGCGTCGCAGATCAAATATGAATTAAGATCCAGCACAACACAGGACTGTGTCAGAAATGTACAGTGAACCGTTGAGGAGGAAAATAACGTTTACGAGCAAAGCCGCCATGTTTTTCCTACTCCTGAACCGTTGAGGAGGAAAATAACATTTACGAGCAAAGCCGCCATGTTTTTCCTACTCCTGGACCGTTGAGCAGGGAAATAAAGTTTACCAGCAAAGCCGCCATGTTTTACCTGCTCCTGAACCGTTGAGAAGGAAAATAACGTTTACGAGCAAAGCCGTCATGTCAAGCCGGCATGCTCCCCACGCTTGGGCAACAGCTTGGCAACAGCTTGACAGCGACGTTAGTCACGCCCACGGGGCTGATTGGCTAATCATTATTCCCACCCGCGACGCTGACTGGATAATCACTTTTTCAACCGATAAATCTGTTTCCTGTCACACTGGAAGTGGGCGGTTTCAAAGGTCTGGACCCAGGCAACCAAGTTCAAGGACCTGCACTGTTGAATCTCTTTCCAATTGGTCAATGATGGACAAGACCGATTGAGGTTGTAGCCATGAGTGTATAAGGAACAAGATGGTGATCAACATGATTTGAGACTGAGGGCCACTACATGATAAATGGTGCATTTATATAACAGCTTTTATCCAAAGTGCTTTACAATTTTGTTCCTCACATTCACCCATTCACCCATTCACTCACACACCGACGGCGGAGGCAACCATGCAAGGTGCCAACCTGCTCATCGGGAGCAGTTAGGGGTTAAGTGTCTTGCTCAAGGACACTTTGACGCGCTGCCCGGGAGGAGCAGGAATCGAACCGGGGACCACTTGGATTGCGTGCACCAACCTTGAACTCTAATACTGTAGTTTCACTATTTCACTAATAGCATCATTTCCTTCCATGTGTTTATTCAAAGCTTAACAGTTCTGATGTACCACTGTTTTAACTGTGACACCCGACCCTCTTCATGTGAAGGACACCAAAATAGATATCCATTAGCAGAGGTGGAGTACTGAAATACTGAGGTAGAAGTGCTGTTCGGTAAAAGAAAAAAGAAAATTATCTATATTTTATAATTGAACATTATACATAATTAACAGCTGGGCAGGTCATATTTCATAGAAATGTGCTAGAAAAAGCAGAGGGAGGAATCGTATCGTATCTTTTCTTTTTAATAATTGGAATTCTAAAATCATCATCATCAGTCATATAACCAGTGCAATGTTAATCTGTTAAACTCTTGATTAACTTCAATAATTAATTTATATTATATTAAATTATATTATAGAAATGGTGTTATTTAAATACAAAAGTAGTACAATACATTACCATGAAACTACCATGATGGGTGTGTCTGGGTAGTGTAGAGGTCTAAGCACTCGCCTACCACCGCAGAGACCCGGGTTCAATTCCTGGCAGTGGTACCTCCGTCTTGGTCAGTCGTCCCAATTGGCAGTGTTCACGGGTGGGAAGGCGGTATGGTATGAGTCCTTGCAAACAGCACCTCCTACTGGTCGGCCGGGGGGAGGGGATCTGGGGGAGATGGTGTGAACCTCTGCACGCGTTACGTTCTCCAAATGAGACTCCTCGCTGACAGGTGAAAAAGAAGCAGCTGGCCACTCCACATGTATGGGAGGAGGCATGTGATAGTCTACTACACGCTCCCCAGACCGACAGTGGGGCAGCACAATGATGAGGAAGGGAATTGGCACAAAAAAAAGGCAACCCCCCCCAATAAAATACCATGATATGTTTTTGTAAGGGTCACCTCTGTCTGGGCTCTAGGAGACTACAGTATTTACTCTGTGTTTTGTTCTTCTTGGGGAAATGCTGGACTCCAAAGAGACCAGAGCAGAAAAGAGATGACAATAGAACTACACTGCCTTACTGAAATCATAAATGCTCTATGAGCCTGGGGAATTCGTACAAGTTATAATAATAATAATAATAAACTTTATTTGTATAGCACTTTTCATACAGAAATTGCAGTTCAAAGTGCTTCACAGCAGTAAAAAAAGTACAGGCATAAGCGAGCATAAAAAAGATAAAGAGGTAGCAAGGTAAGGTAAAAGTTACCACTCATTCATGGCCACTAGCTTTCGCCATCTGCACTGTTTGGCGCCAGCGTTAATGACCATTTTAGCGATGTTTGCAGACCCATCGTGTGTTCTGTATTATAGCTATGGAGACAATAGTATGGCTCATTTTACAGGCATTGTTCATAGTCCATTACTGGCTAATCAGTTTGTTACACATCGCCCCATTTACGGAATAATCCAGTATTTTTCCATAGATCGCGAGATATGACACATTATATGCAATAAGCCCAAATCATTCAATTGGGACAAAGCTGGTTAAATAAAGGCTAAATACATTAAAAAAATTACATATGTGTCTTCACAAAATCATCAAGGGGGGGGGGGGGGGGGGGGGGGTCCGGTAAAACACAAAACTGTGATCGTTACAAAAACATGTTTCAGGTTCGGTAAAATAGACATAGAATATACCTTACCTTAGCCAGAAGGTATTCCAAAAAGAATAATTCCAACTGATCGCATCGCCATTGCGATTATCAGTGTGTAAGTCTATACTAGTTTATATGGGAAATACGCTTCAGGCAACTGAATTCCGAGGCGATCGCTGTGTCTCTCTGTTCAGGCAGGAGGAGGAGCCCTTGCCAAAAAAAAGAAAGGAAAACATGTATCCACACCAAGCCATTCCAGTTCAGAAGGTAGGTGATACTGCCACCTGGTGATATTCGATCGTCATTGCAATTCCAACGTAGGTAGATGAATCATAGACACCTTAGATGGCTCCGGCTGACCGCATAGAACGGGGATCAAAGGAAAATATCAAAGGATCAAATAACCCGACTATACTCGGGTATGGCCGTGAAAGAGTTAAGGTAAAAGGTATGACTATGCAACCGAACAGTTCTGAATCAGACATGACTGCTCAATTATGCAGTTTCAGCCTGATTGGCAGAATCGCTCACGCTAACAAAAATAACCCATTACATAACCACTTAGGTTCTGCTAATTGTATATTTTTCTGCCTTTTCGCTTTTTCCCTGTTCTTCAGGGTTTTTCTCCCCTGACATTCTGTCAACCTAGACGTGCTGCTCAACCAATCAGTGGACAGTGGTGAGGGGGCACAGCTCCTGGAGCAGCGGGGGGGGGGGGGGGGGGCAGACA